>NW_026267178.1:1489241-1520436 GCF_000697945.3 Frankliniella occidentalis
TGTAAACATAAATACTCTCACTACCGATCAACACAGTACAGTGTATGTGGCATTTTTGACGTTTCTTTGAGGTGCTGAAAATACGTAACGTCTGAGGACACATCAGCATAGATTTGCACATTGTAGTGCACCGGGTTGTGTTGCGGGCTTGCACATTCGCTCGGGCCATGGCGTCTTACGGCCGAGGGCTGTAGGCAAATCCGTAACACATCAGTGTGTACAAATAATAGATTGGAGGGACCAATCCAATGCCGTGAAAGCATATACCAGCACATTATGAATTTGTTTTCTTGTTTATTTGTCTCTTTCGAAACGTCCGTACCCTTGAAATTGTGCAATGTTGCATATCTCTACTACAGTAAGAGTGTTGTGATTAGGTAGTCTAGCCTTCTAGAGCCCCCTTTTTTCCCTTACTCTTTCTTCCTTTCAGACGTCAACATTTTGGTTGTTAAGTACTTGTGGTCACATCAACCACTCTGGTAATATTTATTGATGTGTGTTGTTTGCTCACAATTTTCATTCTTCCTTTTAAAATATGGTCTTTCTTAGCCTTCCTTTTACTCTTTATAATTATTGCATTTGTTTTGGGGATGATTGAATGTCCCTGTTGCTGGTTGGAGGGACGAGATTATTGTAGTTCAAGAACTGATTATTTTCTTAAAATGATATTTTAATTGAATTTGACTCTTTCAGACCACATATGACTAATTTTACATAATTTTACTTAAGATACAAAAACTAGGTAATCTTAGTAAACTCATTTTAGTAGCAATACCTCTTAAGCATAGTACTTAACATGGAGATTGATGATATTGCTTCACATCTATCCGGGTCAACTTGGTTGTTTAAACATTTCAACTACTATTTATTCTTTTAATGTATAAGGGACAAAGTTCAAATTCTGTTCTTTAAGCACATGTTTTTATATTGTAGATTTTATATTCTTAAAATTGTGATTTTCACTTAACTTTAGATTTTAGGATCAGGAGCAAACCAGTCACTTTTTTGAACTTTGGGGAATCTTTAATTTGATTGTGTATTTTCCCTGTTATTGCTAATGGTTCTAATTAATAATGTAGTGTAGTGAAGTAAGAAGCAGTTTGGCTGTGAGAATGCACAATTCATTTTCTCCTACTCCATAATTCAATAGGCTTAAAACTGGCAGTCTCCTCAACACTATATGTGTAAATATTTCTTTCCTCTTGCTCTTTTACCTCTTTGTCTTCCTAAACTCTTTTTATTCCAAGAACGAAGTATTTAATGGTATGGGGGAAGACGTCAATCTTATGTGATTTCAAGCTTACTTTGACATTTTCCTGTTCCCTGGATAGCACTGAGCGTAACATCCCTGCCCAGCCAGAACTGCCATGTCTAAGGTGACCATTTAGACGTCTAAATGGTCCCCTTAGATGTCTATGAGACATGACATTTCTGGCAGGGCCTGCCTGGCAGATTCTACAAGAGACCAAACCTGCCTGAATGAGAAACTTTTTCTCTACCTTTCTCCGTTATCCAGTGAAGATCGACGACGAGTATTTAATGTACTGCTGGGTTAACTCTTACATTGTTACATGTGGAGTGAGGTTGAGGGTAGTCGTGGCAGCAATGAAATGTCAACTTGCCTTCTGCAGCACCTATTAAAGCTACTTCCCCGCATCATTGGAGATATCGACAACTGTACTGTTCTTTCGTCAGTACTACTATACTTCATAATTCAAACACTGATATATATTTCCTGGAGCTGCTCCACTTTGGCTTCAGGGTTAATTAATTTTAAAACTAATAGCAAATCTATGTATTGTGCACAGTAATGTATATCTCACAATTTTACATTTCCTCTTCCATTCTTGCACTGAACTTCCCTTTTTTTTCACCTGTGCCACACAAGCTAAGAAGAAGAAGAAAAAAAGGAGGGGGATAATTTGCATAGAAACTTGGTATTGCTTGTGTGGTGATTCTCTTATAAATGAACTCTGCAACTGATAATGTCACAATTATTATCATGTTCAATAGGACATTATACTACAGCTTAAGATGTTCAGCTTGATGTACAAGTTATTAGCAGATAACCCCTACCACTCTCCCAATAGTTTTATCCGGACCATATCAAATCAGATGATCATAATGTCTCTATGTTCTGAAACGGTCTTCTCACCATTTCTCTTGAGACTGACTGAATTGTGATACCCTTGCTTCCATGCTGTTTTGAAACAAAATGCTGAATGCATAAACGTTTATTGTTCTCCACTTCAATAATGCCGTTTGCTGGCCAAATGGTAGTTTGGTGTTATGAAAGTTTGAGGAGAGGAGCAGCAAGACTATGTAGATAGGCATCTGATTTCATGTGAAATAAATCTCTTTTTCCTCTTAAATCTTTTTTTTTTTCTTAAGCTTTGGCTACTTTGACTCTGCGGAATGGAAGGATATGATCAAAATGATCAAAATAATTTAAATTAAAGTTGGTAAGTATTTTGATTGAATTTATTTCTCCTAGTCTTTATCCTCTCATCCTAATGAAAATTATATACACTCTTGCCAATTAAAAACAACACGTTAACATGACACCATTGAAGTTGTGAAGCTCAACTCCATGCAAGTAAAATATAATCAAGATATCTGAATAATTACCACTTGCCATAACATTCCATCACAGTCAATAAATTCACTTTTCCCACATTTAATGATTCACCGCTCTGTTCCAACTTTCCATTAAAATCTTAGAACTTATACCTCTTTGAGACACCAGTGATTAAGCAAGTATTTACTGCAGTTTGGTTACTCTTTGTAACCTTCGTCTGGAATATCAAGTATTTCTTGAGTCGAAAAATGAAATACTCTTCAATAAACCAGTGTAACCACTTTGATACATTGGTTTCAATGTCTTGTCCCATGAGGTAATATGAGTCAGAATTAGTGACAAATAGAAAATTACATAAGTTATATTTACTTAAAAATAATTACAAAAATTCAGAACATTGCAATTTATTTCTTTTTATCATCCTTTGATGCAGGTGTCACTTTATCCTTATCTTTCTCCTTGTCATCTTCTTTCTCTTTGCCTTCTTTGTCTTTTTTCTCCTTGCTTTCTTCTTTTTTTGCAGTAACTTCCTTCTTTTCAGATTCTCTATTAGTCAATTTGTTATTGATGAGATTGTGTAAGGCGACAATGGAGCGTACAAGTGAAGCAAGGTACACCACCAGCATCTGGTCATTTGTTTTGGTGTAAAGTGAATCAACAAATGTGTCCCTTGAAACGTCTGGGAGTAAATTGAAAATATCTTGCAATTGGTACACAATTTGGTGGTTGATTGGCAGCTTGCCTTCAGTGACCTGCAATTTTAGAAAAGCATTTTGGTTATAGTTCTTTCACCTTACAATTTAAAGTGAGAAAATAATACAAGTTCAATTAACAGACCTGAACAAGATAGTTTCTGATTTCCTGTATTTGAAGGTGCAAGCCCTTCAGGCCCAAGAGCTGGTTTGTGATCCTCTGTGATAAGGTTCCAACCGTAGTATCCTTAATGTCACGCAATAAATGCTCAACACCTACTTCCTCAGCCTCTTCAGCACCAATTTCACTAGGTACATGTTCAAAAGTTTTGGTTGTAGGAGAGCCATCCTGTATGAGGAATGGAATAGTTACCATTAACAACAGCACTTGATCAATTCGTAAAATGATGACAATAAATAGTATGAGCATGAACATAATAAGGTTACTTACATCATGAACTTCTTCAACAGCCCTGTAAGCTTCAGTGGGCAAGCCCAAATCCTTAGGGGCAGCATCAATAATGACCAAAACTGAGTTTGGACAGTACCTCCTAACCAATTCATTGATTGCAACGTCATTTTGGTGTAATTTGGGGCCAGTGTGATACCAGCCTACAACTTTCTCTCGTGCTGGAAGAATATACAAACAAGATTTTAGATTAAAATCTATCTGCAATCGATTACACATAAAGAAACAAGATATATAACTAGGAAAAACAAACCAAACTGAAAAGTCCCTTACCATTCACTTTTTTGAACATTCCATACATATTCTCCAGATAGTCATGGTCAAGGAACCACACAGATTTATCCTTGTCGTCTTCATCAAACGGAACTGAGAACAAGAAAGATTAGAATCAATGATTAAAGGAAGTAACACATAAGATGGAAGATTTTTTTTTTCTAAAAGTGACACCCATTCAAACTGTTGAGGTTAACCATGATACAGCCAAATGTCAAATTGCTATTTCATGAGGATGGTGACCAGGTGCGCGAAAGGCCCAAGAGTATGATTAAATTCAGCTAAGTTAAAGAGAACATTTACTAAGAAAACACGCTAGTATACTTGATTGCCCTGATTTGATTTTTCAACTAACCTGCAAAACTGTTGGATACATCCAAGACACCTTTAGCTCGCCAGCAGCCCAAGAGAACTCCAACGACTCTTTTTTGGTTTCCAATTTTTCCCATACGGTTAAAGTGATCAACTACACTTAGCAAAACTAGTGGATGAACCACAACTTTGGAAGTCACAGGCTCTTGACTCGGCATTTTTGGAGCGGTTCTTGACAGACAACAGTTTGATCAGACGTCTTCTCGGAGCTCGGCTTCGGCTGCTACTGCCGCCTTGAACTGCCAAAACAGCTCCACTTCTTTTGTCACCGGTAAAACTATAAACTCCAAAAACGTGCTTTATACAAGAATAGAAAAACAGGATAGCTATTTAAACGTCGTCATACTAAAGACATTAGTAAAATTTTGCTTTTTAATTCTTGTGAGATTGAAAAGAAATTTTTTTAAATAGCCATTTTTTGAAAACATTTAACATGACATGTTGGCGTTCTGTCTTCCGTTGTGTGCAGTTCGAATGTGAGCCGACATTTGTTATTGTTGTGGGTTGTGAATTTTCCTTTCAACAACGAAGTTTAAGAAGCGTTTTAACAACAAATACCAGTTGGAATTGTGCTGGTACAATGATTGTCAACTCTTCTGAGGATCTAATTTAGATGTTAAATCAATCATGAAGTTTGGCGGAATTTTTAATAAAAAAGGGTAAGCGAGAGACCTTAACCTGTAATGACTTTCTTTCTATTCAAGTTAGACTATTTTATTTCAATCTATTTTGTTTTCATGGCTTATGTTGTAGTTGTCTACTCTATTGTACTCTATATTTCTAGTTTGATTTCAAATTATTACTTCTATATTCCGTCAACCCTTCCACTGCTTTCTTTTAAAAATAAAAAAAAACAAACCTGATCATTACTTATCTTAGTTGTTTTTATATCTCATAGATCGGACAAAAATGGATTCAAAGAGGACCTGGCAGTATCTGATCCTGGTTCGGATGACAGTTGGAATGCATTATACAACAAGGTTAGCGGTTATTTATCATTTTCCCATTTGTAAAATGTTTTGAATCATTTTAGATGTGGTGTTATTATTCTCATTGAACGCACAGGTACCTGAAAAGAATTCAATTCAAGGCCCGTCTGAAGCGGCATTACCTCAAAGTAACCCCACAGAAGGGTTTGCTGCCACTCCCTCCACTGTAAATACAAGTCCTGTTGGAAATTGTACAAAAGAAAAGGGGGGAAGGAAAAGTGCAGACAAAAATACTCTCAAAAACACGGATGCACACACAAGTTTCACGAAAATTTCTACTTGCAAGAAATCTAAGCAATGCAATTCACGATCATTAATCCCAGTTACAAGCACTCCTTTTATGAGTGTGAAACGAATACCATCTTTCAAGGTCTCCCCAATTATTTCCACAGTTAATGGCACTAATAATGATGGGTAAGTGTGTGGGATTTTGTTGTCATAATTTTATTCTTTGTGATATGTTAACAGCTTACTTATTTCATTCGGTACAGATTTCAGGAAGGTACTTCACCTTTTGCTGATTCTACTGCTAGCCTTGTTGTTAAGCGGAATAACCCCACTAAAGATGTTGATGCTTTTGATCAGCTTCTTGACCCTAGGTACTGTTAATCTTGTTATTTCCTTTCCTCATTGATATTTGCATTTAACTACTTATCACTATATCACTGTACTTTTATTTTCTATTTAGTAAAAAAAAATTTGAAAACACAACCGGCATCTTTCCAGGTGTGTAATTTTATATTTGTTTACTTTTTGCATAATAGCTCCAGATGTTACTTACATTTTCATTGAATTTCTTGTATTATTTTTCAGGAATTGTGCCTTTGCAGTCAGTTGTGAACCAAGCTGATACCACTAGACAATATGCTGGTGGCATCATTAGAGGCACAAAAACCTTCCAAGATCAATTCACTGACTATGCCTACAATGATTCTCAAAGTAGTTTAAAAGAAAAAAGCACAGAAAAGGTAAATAGCTTTACAAAGCCTGTAAACTGTCGTAGCAGAGGAACTAGAAAGAGCCATGGAACTTATACAGGCACTACACCTGCCCAGAACGAAAAAAAATGTGAGCAAGTTGTGCAGATTTGTAAGAAATCAGTATTGGAGCACCCTTCACAAGATAGTGGACACCCATCCAAGAAGACATCAGTAAGGAGAAGCACAAGAGGGCTAATTTCGCAAGAAGTTGTACAGAAATCAGTTCAAGAAGACAACAGATCCTTGCACGGTAGATTACAAAAAAATAATGTAAGCCCCCTCAACGTTACAACTGTCCCAAAAGTTCCAGAAATCAACAGTAAAACACCATTAGAGCAACCTGCACCACCTAAAACATCTAAACAAGTTGTTGAAATTGATCCTGGGTCTCCAGCAAAAGAGAGTAGCTGTCTCAGGATTGACCAGAAATCTGAAAGTGGTGTAAGTAACTGTCTCAAGGTTGATGACCAATCTTTAAAGAGAACTGAATTAATAGAAAGACAACCAATTCAGGGAGATGGGGAAAGAAACTGTTTGGCAAAATCAAGGAAAGAAGTAAATGATTGCATTGAGCAACCAAATGAAGAGTGTCATTCGCCTACAGAGGAAGGCAGTGCTAGTGCCAAAATGCCAGGTACTGAATATTTTTTAAAAAAAATTAATTTAAGGGAAGGCTTTGTCTTTTCTTGAGTGATTGTATTAATTATGTAACTGTGTAATATGCTATCTTCCATGATGCAGGAGGAAATAAACTCTGCTTTCGGTCTGCCTATGAAATTCACATAGGAAATAACTGCTTGAAACAAGCAAACGTCTTTTCTTTTGCTTTTCCGCAAAATCATGAGGATCAATCAGATCAAGCTTCTCCCAAGAGAATTGAATCAGTAGAGAGAGACCAATTAGGAGGTGGGGAAGGATGTAAGAGGGTACAAGAAGAGCCCATCAAGAACGTATCGCAAGGTAAACTCTAAAACTTAACTGTTTAGGAATACTACTGATTTTTATTGTCATATCATATTAGGTTTATTTTTTAATAGAAATAGAGGAAAACCCGAAACTGGGACCCTCAGAAGATGTACCTTGGTGTGCACTAGAATCTCTATGTCTTTCTCCTTTAACTCAACGTACCTAATCTATCTAACTGATAATTATTTTTGAATCCTCTCTTCATCATTTTATTTTTGTTGATTTATCTATTAGTGGAGGACAACAGAAACATAAATCCTTCAGAAGATGTATGTCATCAAGACGTGGAATCTCAACGCCCTTCTCTAATATCAGAAAGTAATACGCTGGAACCCAGTGTAAAGAAGATTGAGACAAGTAAAATTTCTCACAAGTCTGGAGTTGGTTGTTCTCCATCCACACCAATTCTACCTAGTACAATTGAAATCTTGAATAAACCTTCACCTGAGGGTCTGTTTGTTCTTTAAACTTTTCTTAACTTTTGTTAAGGAACTTGTCTTTAATTTTTCGTATCAGTATAGCTGACTTTGTTTACTGATAATCCAGCCTTTATTTTCAGGTGAAACTTGTGCGAGTCTTGTTCCTGAAAAGACTAATATTGTAATTGAGACACCTCCAGACACAGCTGAAAACTCCAATGGTTTGTCAGATTACAATGATAGATTTTTTAAATTAAGAAATCAAACATTTAGTATTTTCATTTGTGCTGAGATATCTTTGTTGCCTTGTGTTATGTTAGGAGGAGTATCGTCGTCTGAAGAAGAAAGAATTTTGTTACGAGCTCAAAGTTTAAAACTAAGGGAAAATCAGAGTAATTCATCAAGGGTCACGAAAAGTCCCAAAATTATTGACACTGCACCATTAGGTAGAGTACGAATTAAATAAGTAGTAAAGTAATACTGAAGTATCTGTTATGAAAGTGTCATATTACCCATGATAACACTTTTATATTCAATTTCAATCTCATTTTAAGGTGGTAATTCAAAAGTTCTTGGCAGAAAACTCAGGTTTTCTGTACCCTTGCAATCACCTGTAAAAAATTCTGAAGGTATTTACGATTGATATTGTTTTTCGTCTACTGTATCCATCTATTTTTTTAAAAAAATCATTCAGTCATTTATAATGTTGATTATTAAAAAATGGAAATTTACCTTTATCATAGCTTTTGGGACCAACTCTAAAGCAACCCAGAAGGGTATTTTATCTCATCAAATCAGATTTGATAAATCTTTAAATCAAGAACATGAATACATTCCACCAGATAATAGAGGTAAAGAAATAAGTGATTTTGCGTTTCATTAATTCTTGTATGCTTTGATGTTAAACTATTGGCTAATACACTTTTTTTCACTCTCATTTAAGCTCCTAACACTTTATCTGACTCAAGTCTTGAAGTTGGTGTTTTTCTATCAAGAAACCCTTTCGAGATGCAGAAGACTTTCGATGATGATTTTGAATTAGGTATGTTGACTTTTTCTATCTATTTTCAAAATAAAATAAAACCTTTGTCCATTTTATTGGTTGTAATTTTCTTACCACTGTTTTCATCAATTTTAGAAATTATGTCATCATCAGAGGAAGAGAATCAACGCTCAAAGAAGAAAAAGAAGCATGGTACCTTGCGGAGTTAGTAGCTTGTCATTTGTGCCCTCTTACTCAACAAATGTTTTTGTATTAATTTTCTAAACATTCTTTTTCTTTCTCACTTACTCTTGTTTTATTATCAATCTTAGAAATGTCGTCATCTGAGGATGAGAACAAACAATCAAAGATGCTAAAAACGGATGGTAATTTGCAGAGTGAGTAGCTTATAATCCTTACTGTTACAAGCTCTTTGTTTTCATTTTTAAAGAAAGGTATAATCCCTTTTTATCTTTAGATGTGCAAAAGACAACTAGATTTCATAAAGGTAATTCTTGTGACAATTAACTTTTAGCACATTTGAATCTTGGTAATCAAATTATGTATTATTTTACTCAAGAAAACTAATTTATTTGTTTAATGTCCTTTTGTTCAGGTTCCAACTTAAGCTCCAGGGTTAAAGAAATACGTCGACGGAAAGAAGCGCAAATTGAAGCTCTACGAAACTCAAAGGGGGATGATTCTGATAGTGATCCCTTTGCCGAAAAAGACGGTTCAGGTGTGTGCACACTTCAGACATTAGTGGCTGCTAATTACAAAATCATACATCAACATCATGTGCTTGTTTCTATCATTCATCTTTGATTTATTTTCTGTGTAGTCAAAACTCAGTCTTCTAAACCAGGATCAGGTAACAAGTCTAGTGAAAATAAAAGGTTACATAATTTTAAGGGCCATGTTCGTCATATGAAAACATCAACTGAGAAAACAAAGAGGGAAAGGAAGATATCTCCAATGAACGCCAGAATTTGTGTGGAGAATATTCATGAGACCCCAGTTTTCGATGGTAAGTATCATTCATATCTGGAATGAGCCAGAGATAATGTTGATGAAAAATCCACTCTTGGCATTTTGAGTGTGTGGACAATATGTGGCATGCTAATACAGAATGGATATGTATTTCTGCATTGTTTGATGTATGGTTTTTTTTTTTTACTATAGACATTGGCCTGTTTAATGAAGATCTAAAGAAAGATAGTCAAACAGAGGAAGATCAATGTTTGCAAACTGGTTCACAAAATAAAAGTGAGACAAAGCAACTTAAAAATTCAGATATTAGAACGGACAGAAAGAATAGAGCCATGAAAATACAAGGTAACAAACAACCAAGCAGAAGAAAAACAGACGAGAGGTACACCCACCTATCAGTACCAAGTAATGACAATGAACAGCAAGTAACAGGTGGGTTTTCATGTGCACCCATTATAAAATCTTCTGTTCACATTTCAAGAATATAACACTTTTCTCTGTTCTATCTGGACAGAACCTCGCTACTCTCAACGCGTCCGCAAGCCACCTTCTATGTACTGGCTTGGAAAGAAATCAAGAAATACTGATAATGATTTTGAAGGTCTTGTAAAAAGTAAACAGTACAATCCAACACAATCCCCAGCATTGTTTGATGGTATGTATGATTCTTTCCTCCTTATTTAGAATGCTCTTTAGCACTCATCTTTGATTGCACTTTTACAGATGATGAAAATGAGAGAAGAAAATCGAAGAGCCAAAAACGGAAGGTATCCAAGTCAAGTAAACCAAACATTTTGAAAGCACTTAAAAAGATGAAATCAGCAGAATCTGAAAACCCTTCTCAAAACTTAGAATCTTGCCCATCCTCTGACTTAAAGAATGTTTTGATTAGTAGTGTAAAGCAAGACCTGAGTTGTTCTGTAAATGAAATGCAAGAATTCAGGTGTGTCCAAGGAAGTGGTCTAAAGGGAGACATGCTTGCTCTAGGTGTTGCAGCAAAGTATGAAAAAGTTTTTCACAACCACAATCAGGTGAATAATTACTTCTGCAAGTATTTGCTGCACAATTTTTTTTAAACTTGAAGTATCACTGAATTTAGATTCCTAATGTTATTGCAAAAGTATTCTTTTTGATGTGTGTGTGTGTTTTTTTTGTTTTTTTTTTTAAATGAATAAAATTGGTTTCTGCTACAGGTATTTTATGTATTGGAAGGTGACATCAGTTATGAGTGTTCTAATGATAAAACAACACTATCGCCAGGTTCATTCTTTATTGTGCCTCATGGTAAATATTTCTTGCACATGTCCTTTGATTTTGAATTCCCTTAACTCAATCTTCTTAATTTAAATCACACCCTTTTGTTCTAGATACCCAGTACATTATCACCAACATGAGCAACTCTACTGCAAAATTGGTAGTTGTTACTTGTAAGATGTGATTTTACAGTCATATTCATGGTTTTTAAGTGCCTTTAAAAAGTAATTTTTTAAAAATCTGTACATAGAGTGCGAGTTAATTAATAGGATATATTAATTTTCTATTAAAAGGAATAGGGCTTTGACCTCTGCACTTAACTTAGTTCAGATGACATATGTATCTGAACCTGTTTCAATTACCAGTCATTGTGTTTATCTGTCTGCTCAGTATGGTAATCTCTGTATTGCTATTTTTTCTTGTGCGCTAGCAAGGATTAGTGATGTGTGTATCCAATGCAATCTGGTAATTTAATTTCTCCTAGAAAAGACCATTATATGAAATGTAATCTAATTTATAATTGACATAAAATGAAATGCTATGATGTTAAAGTAATAGCTTTGTACATTATTTATATTTTTGCAATAAAAACAAATACAGTTTATACTAGCTAATTGTCATTTTTCCCAAGATTTCTCTGTTCTCTGGGTCAAATTTCCCGCTCATAATGCCTGATTCATACCAACGCATAAACACAAGACAGGTCATGTTGTTTTTATAAAATGAAAAAAGTACAGACATTTCACTTTTAAAGTAGCTCAATAAATAAAAAATAAGTGTGAGAAGAAGATGCCTGTCTGGTAATTAAAATAGAAATGGATGTAAATAGTGTACCACTCCATGGGTGCACAGTTGGTCAGCTAGAAAGCAGAAGCAGAAAGCGTGCTATCAACATGGCGACGATTCGGGGGTGTTTGGCGGCTTCAGTGTTATTCCGAAATTCCGTCAAAAAATCATGCGTCAAGTACCAAGGTAATATAATTGTTGGTCGTTAACAATATTCGTGTCTTTTCCAAGCGTACATGACCAGTGGGGTTGTTTAAATTAATCCGAAAAATGGGACTCACTTCCAAAGTTTTTAGGTTAGCAAATATTTCTTATAGAAAGGTGTCGGTTTTGTTTTCCAGTTGTCCGAACCGTGTATGGCAGGAAGCAGTCAGACGAAAGGGCTGACATGATAAGGGAACTGTTTAAACGGAAGCAAGAAGCTGGCCCAGAAAAGAAAGCACACCGAGGAACATATTTGGATTGGTAAACATATTTTTTTATTTCCAGGGTTGTCAGTGAGATGGTCCTGATCAAAAGATGAATAAATTGTGTCATCTGTTTACAGGAATTACAAGTCTGAATTGTTTGCTTTTTCCAAACGGATTGGTGAGACCTTCATGAATGGTTCTCTTGAAAGAGCGTTTACTCAAAGGTAACATGGTAACATGTCTACTAACTATGCATCCCTAATTGAAAGTTAAACGAACATTGACTTATTTAAATATTTTTGTTCTTTAGGTCTTATGTTTTACAGCAAGAAGCCACACAAAAAGATCTAGGACTTGATGATCCTGATCGCGTTTTGGAAGACAATAGATCTTTAGCAGAGAAAGGTGAAGAGCTTTCTAGAGACTTTGTTGCTCGTTATTTACGCACTGCCCTACCTTGCCTACCAGAGGAAAACATACAGTGAGTATATTCGTACTTAATTTCCTTTCTAAAGCTTGCTCCCTTACTTTTAATTCTCTAATTTAATACAATCTTATCTAATTAGGAGCATTAGAGATCATTTACTGAAACCAGAAAGTGTTGCAAATATTATTTCTAACATAGGAGCTGATGAACTCATCCTTACATCAGTAAGTTTACTTTTATGAATTTTCAAAGCTTGTTCCATGAATAGCAATTAAATAATTTTAACTGTGCTGTGCCAATAATTTTTCAGGAATTCCCTACTGAAATACAAACTCGAGTATCTACATTTTATGCCTTAATTGGTGCAATAGAAGAAAGCAGTGGTCAAGAACGAGGTGCATTATTTGTTCGTGACTTTATCATAGCTTCTCTTAGTGGTCAAGATATTAATGCCCTCATTATGCCTGAAAACAAATTTGAAACGTTGAGGGAGATATTTTTGAGGGAAGGGAAAGAGCCACCAGAACCAAGACTAATCTCACATGTGGGAATAAATACAATTATTCCATCATACAGAGTTGGAATATACTCAGAAAAGAAACACATAGGGACAGGTACATTTCTTTTCTGAAAAAGATAATTTTTGAGATGTAATAGTGCTGTTTACTTATTTTGCCTCCTAATGTCATAAATCATTTCTCTACAGGTGATGGAGAATCAGTTAAAGATGCACTTGACAACGCTTCTTTAAGTGTTTTATGGAAAATGTGGGGTGTTCCTGACGCAGTATTTCAGTTTCCTTATCAATTAGATGTAGGACAAGTCTTGAGTAACAACCAAACTAATGTGCCAGGATCTGAGTGGACAAGGGAAAAGATAAGTTGCAGATAAGTAAAACTCTATTTGATATAAGCTATTGTTAAATACATCTAATAAAATTAAAATACTTCAATACAACTTGTTGAACACTTTTTTTTTACCTATATCAATGTTTGTTAAAATTGAAATTGTGTAGCAAGTCTTCTGCTCTAGCGACTAAGTGAGGCAAAGCACAGGGTACCATTGCAGTAAATATTTATGTCAACTTGCCCCTTCATGCTCTCTTAAGTTCTTAACAATGTAGTTATGGCTAAAGACAATTTAACCCTAACTGAAGAGAAAAATTGTGCATTTGTCCAATTGGCAAGTATTCCAATTATCACAGGCTTGGAGGAATCTTGCAATATACAAGTTATGTAAACTAGTTTGGCTTGTAGTCATGTAGAGAGGAACATGATCTTACAAGTCAAACTAGTTCACTGAATAAAAATAGAAATTGCTAACATGTTTAAATAAAGTACATTTGTAAAAACCACATAACTAAGAACATAAGAGCAAAGTTTCACAACTTAAAATGTTAGACCTGTGTCTTTCACTAGGTTGCCGTGAGCATCTTTTATTCGTATTCTTCCACTTGGATATTTGGTTTCTTGGCTCCCATCTTTGTACATAAATTTGACAGTTCCATCTAAGAAGTCCTTTCTCTGAAACATTTCACAAAACAAAACTGTAGTACTGCTTATAGCAGTTATTGTTCTGCACTGAGAAAAGAACACGTAGGTATATTTAAAAATATAATAGAATAAATGTAACTAATAAGAATAGTTCACTGACCATGTAGTCCCTAGTATGAAGTTCTTTTTCTCCATTAGGCAGTAGAATAATAGAGTCTCCATTAGGAAGTTGTTCCACAGCTATTCCGTTTGCAGAAGAAGTCAAATCACTTTCATGTTCTTTACCATTTCTTCGTCTGTCAGCGTCTGGAAGAAGAACCTTTACAGAGCCAGATTTCTCCCTTTGCTCAACTTGACCACTAATTTAAAAAAAGATAAAAACGGTATTAGAGGTACATTTATTTTCTATTTACCTCAAAACATTGTGTTTAGCAAAATTTAATACCTTGGGTACCTGAGTTCTTCATGACCATCGGGGTATGTAGTCTGCCATACATTTGTCTTGGCATAGAAATAGTGGGTGGTACCATCACTTAGTTTCTCCAATTGATCCCCATTAAAATATGAAATATGAACTGGCCAACCACTAGGAGGAACTGTCATTACACTTCCACTTGAGCTGTGGCGTGTCCAGGTGCCATCTGGGTGAGTTATAATTTTTGTGCCATTTTCTTTTACCTGTTCTAGTTTACCGTCGGGATGATGTATTGATCTCATAAATTTCTCAGTTTCATATGTACTTGAAGATGAAATATGATTTCCTGACAACCACAGAAAGGCTATGTGAGGAGTTTCTAATCAAAAGAGGACTATGAACAATGGAAAATTAATGCATTAATGTTACACAAAATGATTACCTGAAGAATGAAGTGGTTCCAGAGTTGGTGGTAGACTTGGCGGACTTCCTTTATTTCCAGTTGTTATTTCTGCATCAATACCACTTTTTCCAAAAATAGCATCATATTTTGCTTGAGCTTCATCTAGGTCAAAGGGTTCACACTCCAAAGAGGAAGCCTTAAGAGAATCTGCTTTGCCATTTCTCAAGAGAGATATACGAGATTGCAATGACTTTCCAGCAGCATCTAATTCACAGTCACTATCACCACCCACATCATCATCAGATGTCTCTTTGCCAAGGTCTACTTCTTCATCAGTCGACCACTCATTTGATTTATGAGGAACATTTGGGAAACTCTCTATAGTAGTTTGTGCCTTATGATTACTAGTGTCTTTACCTGACTTAAGATTATATGCTGAACCTTTCGGTTGCTTGCCAAATTTTGAATTCTCTTCTCTAACAACTGTTACCTTTGGTTTGACACTCCCAAGTTGTTGAGCAATCGAATTGATGACTCGAGTGTTTGAAGAAGCCTTGGCCTTGGCTGTGTTTACAGCAGTTTCCTTGCAAAAATAACAGTTCATAAAAAAATTTAAGAGCTGGAAAGTATAAGCAATGCACAGACTTTTCTATGTACTTACCTTCTCTCGTTTTAATTTACTATTGTCTTCTTTTAGTTTATCATTTTCTCTCTTCAAATTGGTGATTTGAATCCTGAGATTACTTTCAAGACCTCTTGCTTTGGCACGGTCTGTTCTCCATCTCTCCTCCCAGTCTGCAATCTTTTAAGTAAATATTAAGTAGATATAAAGACTTCGTTTTCTTTGCTTTAACCTGAGCTATGACAATTTTATATTCCAGTAACTTTACCTCTTGTTTTAGACGCAGCACTTCCTGATGGGTTATAGGATCTGGTGCCTTCCTACGTTCTTCCCGTAAGGTTCTCTGCAGAGCTTGCTTCTCTTTAGAAAATTTCCCTAGTTCTTCAGAAAGCCTCTTGGCAGCAGCTTCCCTCTCATCTTCTAACCGTTTATTGAAAGATCGAGTATCAATCATTAATCTGTTCTCCAACTCTTGAACCTAAAAGTAAATAATTTTAAAATGTTGCAATTTTAAAATATTAAAGTTTCTAATGAAGGTCTAGTGTCAAAAGTTTAACTACAAGTACCTTTTTTTCCAATGAGGTAGTGTACTTTTGTGATTTATTCTTAGCTGACTGTAAAGTTTCAATTTCTTTTTTTAAATCAGAGAGGTGAGATTCAATTTGGTGATTTATTTCTTCGAGGTTCGCATCATTCATTAACTTGAAAGGTTTTTGGGGAGATGTTTCTTTGACAGCTACAGGGGATTCCATAACTTGAATGGATTGCTCTGAGATATTAGATGTCTTCATTCTGGTCGATATTTCCTCTTCACTCTCTTCTTCTGAAGAACTGTCAGACAAACTGGAATCAGAATCTGATTCAACATTTTCAACCGATTCTTTAGAAAGAGCGTTTTTTATAAGACTGCTATCAAGGTCTATGCTTGACATTGTCTTCATGAGGTGGGGTTTTCTAGCTGGTCCCAAAATTTCAAGCATCCAATCAACATTTTGAGAAACAGGTTGTGCTTGAGATGACTCACAAAGCTCCTTATCATCAGATCTCATAAAAGGTAGATTTTCAACACTATTTAATTGTGCTTTTTCAGATATGTCAGAGTCCAATTCTTGACTCTGTGGTTTAAGAAGAGATCCTGAACGTCGAGCACGAGACTTAATTAAATTTTCTAGGTCAGAAACAGACCACATTGTGTGATGGTCTTCAGATAAGCTATTATTATCTTTTGCACTGCATACAAATTTGCGCCCTGTTTTTATAGGTGATAATTGTTTTGACTGAGTTATTGCATCTGGATTGGATTGATGAAGAGCAATTTTAGACGACTTTGCGATGAGTCTGTCCACTTTAGAAGATGTTGAACAGAAACTTGCATTTCCAACATGTTGCTCTAAATCCAAGTATGCTGCCAAAGATTCTTGATCTTCCTGCAAATTCAGATAAATGAATTAGATAAATAAGAGAAGAATGAGGGAAAAATTTCGGTTAAGAACTTACCTCTGGGGATGAATCTGGTTTTGAAATTGTTACTTTTTTCACGGGCGACATATTACCTCTTGATTTCTGGGGCTCAGTTCTTGTCAAAATGGATCTAAATCTATCTTCTTTGTTTAATTGTGGATCTTTGTAATATCTAGGAACATTCTCTGGAGCACTAACTGATGAAGGTTTCTCCTCTGCTTCAAAGACTTGAGACCAGGTACCAATATCAACACTGCTGGCTTTTTGAGAAGGGATGGAGAGAACCAGACGCTGTACAGGAGCTGACAAGTCATCAGATTTTGATGTTTTGGTTGAATTATATTGTCCTTCATTCACTGGTTTTGTAGGTCGTGCAGCATTACTTGATACTTGTCTCATAGAGAAGTTACTAGGTTTTGGATTGCTTTTCCTGTTCTGAACAGTATTTGGCTTAGAGGAACCAGTTTGATAAGGTTTCTTTAAATCATCAGGTTGTAATCGATATTTTAAAAGTCCTTGACCTCTCCGAAGAAAAGGTCTCTTCACCACTTTGTTGGAGTCTTGGCTCAAGTTTTCTGTGTGCTTCTTGTTTCCTTCAGTAAATTTAATTGTTCCACTGCCACTTCCGCCCTTCTTATTTACAATTAAGTCTAATTGTTTTTCTTGTTTACTCCTGGTGTCTCTGTCTCCGTCTCTGGAGCGAGAATCCTCATCTGCTTCTGGAATGATGGAGAGGTCGTGCTTGACGGCAGGTGGAGCCAATAAATCTACTTCCATTGAAACATCGTCAGGTTTAAAAGCATCCTAAAATAAACAGCAAAGGGAAATGATTTTAAAAATATGACAGAATAATATTGCATGGTTTCAGGTAGGATAGAAATATTTAGTTAGATACCTTAAGTGCAAAGCTACTATTATCTGAAGAAAAATCCTGGATTTGATTTGTCTGTCCTGAAACATGGATAAATTGATATTAGACTGACTCTTTAGAAATGAAAAACCAAGAATTCTAGCATACCAAATACACATCGTCAAACCTGTCGTTTCTCTGCCTAAGGTCTCTCCTAAAATACTTTGATGTCTTCGATGCCATTCTTTCAGACCTTCCCATCGATCCAAAGACGCAAGCCCGCCTCCTAAATACGATGTCATCTATAACAGCGGACCAAGAAAAAAATGAGCAACTAATCAGAATAAAAAATTCTAATGAATTTAACTACAAGGAAATAAACAAACTTCCTACAAACTAACAAAATAGTTAATACATTGCCACATTCCTTACCTTGCAATCTTAAAAAAATTAATACATTTTTAATTGAGCTCGAGACATTAAAGACAGATACGAGATCAAAATTTGTTGTCCATGGGGAATTGAGCCAGATTCTTTCAGCGTTTCCAGAAAACTGCTTTGACAAGTAGCAGTTCTTGGAGATTGTTTACGTTTACAAACGACAGTTCGGCTCGGCATTGAACCGCCAAAACTAAACTGGCTACTTAGAATTTTTCATACGCTTTTACTGTATGAGAAATTTAAAAAGACGTCAGAGTACCAATCTGACTGACAAAATTAAAACGCTTTCGGTAGGATTCACACAAGTTTCCGGCGTCAATAAAGGATTTGATGTTTTATTTCTTGTTTTAAAATGAAAATCAACTAGTTTGGATGAAAGTTGATTTCTTTTACGATTATTATGTAACGAATGCCAGCTAGAGTTTTCTATCTAACTACAGGTTGGTGAAGCTGGTAGTTGTTTACCTTGGTTATTCATTTCCGGCATCACACATTTGTGCTTGTGCTAGTGGGAGAGTGGGGGAAGCGCGTGTGGTCGTGTGGTCGGTGTGGTGTTTGGTGTTGGCTAGCTGCAACGCTTTGCCTGGCCAAGAAGATAATTTAGTTCTAATCAAATACTTTTGAAGGCATAGAAGTCGTCATGGGTCGTCCAGGTATGTCAGGCGTTTCTTCCGTTTATTTGAACGATTTCAACGCCGAGATTATTCAATTTCTCCCATATAGTTCGTGACCATGCCTGGCGTCGTTCGCCGGGCACATGCGTTGCACCATGTGGTGGACCTCTAATAATCGATATTTTGGAAAACATTGCTCCATCGGGGAGGCTTTTCAATTTGGTGCATCTTATTAAATTTCCATCTTACAGTATCACGGCTCTTGCCGCATATCTTATTCGCTTTTGTTTATTTTCGAGTCTTATCTTCATAACCTCCAACTCACATGCAATCCTCAGGTGCAGGATGCCGTCCACCTTATAATGGCTTATATTTTTGTGTTATTTTGTATTTCATTACGTTTTCTGTAGCTCATCGGCATTGTGTTCCAAACTGGAACCTTGAAAAAGAACGAGGTTATTTCGAAATCGATGCATTTTTGGTACCTTAAATAATCATCTCTTATCTTTGCAGGATTCTCTCCTGCTGGAGGTCGTGGTGGTGGTGGCCGGGGGTTCGGAGGTGGCCGTGGAGGTGGCCGGGGGTTCGGCGGTGGCCGCGGCGGTGGTGACCGTGGAGGATTTGGAGGTGGCCGCGGTGGTGGAGATCGTGGAGGTTTTAAGAGCCCCGGCCGTGGTGGTGGCGGCCGCGGAGGATTTGGAGGACGTGGTGGTGGCGGTCGTGGAGGACGAGGCCGTGGAGGTGGCGGAGGTGGTAAGTTTCAGATTTGACCTGTGTTTACTAATGTTTCTTATGGCTTTATGATTTGTTTATTGTATGCTAATATAATGTCGTGTCCAGGCATGAGAGGTGGCAAGCAAGTTATCATTGAACCTCATCGTCATGAAGGTGTCTTCATCGCCCGTGGTAAAGAAGATGCCCTCGTAACTATCAATATGGCTCCTGGGGATGCTGTGTATGGTGAAAAGAGAATACAAGTTGAGGTAGTTTGAAGTGAAATGAGGTTCAGGATCTTTTATTGACTAGTTCGGGACACGCCTGATTTTCTAATGTCGCTTTATTTCCCCCCAGAATGAGGGAGCAGACAAAATTGAATACAGAGTATGGAATCCTTTCCGATCCAAGTTGGCTGCTGCTATCCTTGGTGGAGTGGATCAGATTCACATGCCACCAGGTTCAAAAGTTTTGTACCTTGGAGCTGCTTCTGGCACCACAGTTTCACATGTGTCTGATGTTGTTGGACCTGTAAGTTTCTTTTGTGTTCCTTTTCTGTTTCCATTAGTAGATAATTTTAAACTTTGGAACTAATTCAACTTGTTTGTTTCATTGTAGGAAGGTCTCGTCTATGCTGTAGAGTTCTCCCACAGATCAGGAAGAGATTTAATTAATGTTGCCAAAAAGAGAACAAATATCATTCCCATTATTGAAGATGCCAGACATCCACACAAATATAGAATGCTTGTTGGAATGGTTGACACAGTGTTTGCTGATGTTGCTCAACCTGATCAGGCCCGTATTGTTGCTCTAAATGCTCAGTATTTCTTGAAAAATGGAGGCCACTTTGTTATTTCTATTAAGGTAAGTTTTAAAAGCCATACACTTTATTTTTATTTTTTTATTTACCCATTTTCATCTATTAAACTATTTTCAATTTTGTAGGCAAATTGCATTGACTCCACTGCAGCACCTGAGGCTGTATTTGCTGAAGAGGTCAAGAAACTTCAGGCAGACAAACTTAAACCCAAGGAGCAGTTGACCCTTGAACCTTATGAACGAGATCATGCAGTTGTTGTAGGAGTTTACAGACCACCGGCCAAAAACGCTGGTTCGTAGTTATCTCATTCCTTTCTTAAACTTGTAAAATCTTGATTGTGTTGTCTTTGTGCCATCACAAGTACACTTCATCTGGCATTGCTGTCTTTCCTAAACGTATTGAGTTTAGCTATGAATGCTCTAATTGTTACTGTGGACTTGCCACGTCAGTAAATTTTATTAGCCATTTTGATGGCTTTGGTTATGTTTTGATTTTGAGATTTACCGTGGTGTATCAAATGTGCAGAAAATGCTATTTTCTTTTCTGTAGTTTTTTTTTCTCATTTTCTAACAATGACTTTGTTCTGCTTTAGTTTCATCATATGTACTGTGAATGTATATATATTGGTGCTTCAAATCTTGTCTGTGATTGAGAAGGATTTAAGGAAGCCAGGAGAATTGTTTTGAAGTTTTATATTATAAATAAAAGGGCGAGCTAAAAAGAATGGCCAAACAAATATTTGTGTTTAACTTTTCCTTAAGTATTCGACTGTTCATAAATCAGTCTCAGTGATTGCTTTGCTTTTGGCTCGCAGCACTTGTTCTGGCGTTCGTGACGGAAATATTGCACGAACAATATCTTGAAGTCTTGGATCTTGACAATTACTCAAACTGCGTTTACTACTCTGGCTACCTGTGCCGGTGTCCGCGCCTCTGGCCCCTGGCCAAAAGGCCTCGATTGGGCATATATCTATATTTTTTTTTATCCATCTGGTGCCCCTATTGGGTGAGGGGATGTTCGGCGGTGGCCGGCGTCCGGCGTCTTGTTAAAACAGTCTGCCTCATTGCACTGAACAGGCCCCGGGGAGTAACCCCCCCACCCCCCTTCCCCCTTGCTGCCTCTGCGTACACTGCGGACGACGCTACCCGTACCTACGCCCACGGGTTTGGTCGGTTTGTGTTGGTCTCCGGTTCGTTTCGCGGAAGAGCCCCCGGCAATCCATCACTGTTGTGAGTACCTTTAGGAGCACTTAGTTTTCACATGAATGCGGAGGGGGGGGCGGCGGCGGCGGCGGCGGCGGCGGCGGCGGCGGCGGCTTGGACGCCTTTCTGACAATAAAAGTACGGTCGCCCCTGCTCAAGACCTCTGGACCATCTAGACCGAGGGCGAGAGTGGCCGTGTCATCACGAAACCTCTGTGTGACCAAAATCCGCGCTTTACGCCTCGCACGCGTGGCGGGGGCGGCGGCGGGGGCGGCGGGCCCATCGGCACTTAGGCTTTCCACGTGGGCGTCGTGAAACCGGGAGAAACAGTGCAGACCTTGGCGGGGCCATCAGCTGCACGTGTGTGGTGGTGGTGGTGGTGGGGCAAAAGGACCATGGCTCTTTATTGTCTCAATCAAAAGCGAAGTTTGTGGCGGGAGGGGGGGGGGGGTGGCGGCTGGCCGGGCCAGGCCGGGGCAAGACACTTTCTCTCAACCCTTCTGCGCGACGCCCGCCCCGCCCCGCGCCGCGAGGCGAGGTAGTGCTGCGAGGGTGCTCATGAGAGCGGCGGGAGGCGCGATGAGCGAGGCGCCCTCCTCTCTCTGACCGGGCCGGCCGGGCCGACCGGGCTGACAACATCGATTTTCATTAAGGACGCGCCAAACAGCGGGCGCCCAGCCATTTGCCGCGGCGCCCCGGGATTGCGCCCCCGCGATATAAGGCGTGCGAGCGAGAGGGGGAGACGGAGAGGGTGCGCCGCGACCGGGCGGGCGGGGGCCGACAACTATTGGCGGGCGGGAGGGGATGAGGGGGGACTTTGCGGCGGTGGCCACCCCGGCGCACTGAGCCGGGACCGCCGAGAAGATCGCCTTGTTGTTGCGATGTGATTTGATTTGATTTGAGTCGAGTCTGGCTCGATGAAACGTCAAGATCCCCGCCGTCTCGCATCTCGCCTCGCCATCGCCATCCGACCAGAACAATGGGGCCATTCGGCCGTTCGGAGAGAAGCCACCGGGCCGTCGTTGGCGCGGCGGGGCCAGAGACGATACGACGCTGGTATTTCCAGCGGGGCGGAAGGGGCGGGGAGGCATTCCACCCAAAAGGACAGTCGTAGCTCGGGGCGGAGGTGAGGTCTTTCCAGCTGGGAAAAAGGGAACCCGGGTACTTCCGATTCCGATGTCCCCGCGTGCGTACACCTTTGCCTGGCGTTAAGCCCGGGGTCGGGCCGCTGCTCGCGAGGGGCCTACCGTGCCGGGCGGCGGTGCCGTGCGACCGCAGCCGTGAGGGGAGGCGGCGGAGGGGGAGAGGCCTTGCGAAAGCGCTCCTCCGGCGAGTAGAGCGAGCGTCCGTTGTGCTTAGCGCCCCCGGGCGCTGTCAATAGCCAATCCCCTGCAGACGACCTTAATGATGAAGGACGCAAATGACTGGAAAGGGGAGGGAAGGGCGGAAGTGGAGATGGGGGGAGAGGGAGGGGGGTGGCAATGGTGCAGGACCCGAGGAGGTCGACCAAAATGACCAGCAGAAGGAGGCGGGGGCCCATAAACCTCCATAGCGTGTGGGATTATCGTCGCGAGAGGAGCGCACCCTGTCACCACCCCCCACTCCCGCCCCCTCCCCGCCCCCACACAATCTTGCTGGGCTCCACGACCGCACATGTCCCTCTCTCTGTCCTTTCTGCCTCCCCCGATATGCTCTAAAAAAAATGTTTACTGCTTCGTCATGACGACGGCCGCCCCCATGGACGTGAGACGGGCAGTAAACCGACTTTATCGACAACAAAACATCAATTAGGCGATTGCTCCCAATTACGAAATCCGGACACAGCAGCATCGAGTGAAAAATCGACGGTCATCTGTGCCGCAGGTGACCGAACGTTAACTTTGGCTTTTTCGGAAAATTTTATACGGAATATGAATTCTGGGCTGGGCAGAGACTTGCAAGTATGGATGAAGTGTCAAACCCGATTATTGCAGTATACCAGGTGACTGATTAACCTCGTTCACTTCTTTAGTCATGCTGTACTGTACGCACTCGGGCGGGTGGGTTGCCTACTCGCTCGGCCCGTAAGGCGCAGTGGACAGGGGCGATAGGCAAGCCCGCCCGCCTCTCGTGCGTGCGGTACAGCATGACTACAGAAGTGAGCGGGGTCAATCAGCCACCTGGTATGAACCGGTCTTGAAACGTCTGTGGCCTCAGTGGGTTTCTTTCAGTCCCTTTCAAGGGGTGCGGCCACTGACGACGGCCCCCGGGCTGCGGGCTGGCACTTCCCTCTGCGGGGGCGCTGCACGCTGCCGCTGCCAGTAGGTTTCTATTAGCTCGTGAAATGTACGAGTCCCCTCCCCCTCTCCCCGTCCTGCTCCCAGTGAGCCTTCGACACGCGACCCCCCCCCCCCTTTCCCTCCTTGCTACGTCCCATCCCACCCCATCCGACGGACGACGGGGCGGGCGAAGGGGCAATAAAACTGGGTAAATACCAAATCGAAGAAGGGTAGTAAAATTCGAGGTCGTGTTAAAAGGCGAGAGAGCACCTCGCGGAGAGAGCAAAGTGTGGTAACATAAACAGACCACCTGCCTCCCTTGCTTCGCTCTCTTTTTGCACCACAGCGACTTTGTTTTTCTTTATTTCGTGCCGAAAAAGGAAACAAAAATTCGTCGTGTAGAAACGCGAATCACGAGACACGAAAAATTCGGCCCACATAATTTTTTGCTCGATGTAGGTCAAAATATTAAAAATATTTGCCCGTGAACGTGGGGGTTAATGGTTTTCGCGACCCGGAGACCCTCTCGATGCGACGACCATCGACCAGACCGTGCTGTGCTGGCCGGGCTCGCGGTGTTTGCACAGCTCCATCCCTCCACGGGGGGCCGCCGCTGCCGGGCCGCCCTCCCGACACTGGCGAACATGTCGTGGCCGGAGACACTAAGGGACGTCCCATCGGACACTTCGGGCCATCAAACCATCAACCGTCGTCAACCCATCGGCAGCGCGGGCGGGGGCCGCCGCCGGGGCGGAACCGTCGTCGTCGAGGAGGGAAGACCTTCCTCCCCCCGCTTCCCCCCTTCCCCTCACCTTTATCTCTCTGGTCCACATCCCCTCCCCCCCACCCACCCCCTTCCCTTTCTCTTAGCATCCTCGCTGAGGACGCGCGGCACGAAATACACAGTGAAAATGCCCCATGACATATTCAATCGAAATACTACTACTACATTCGCTGAAGCCGAGGGCCCTTTTCATAAACAAATAAGTAGATGTTTTTTTACAAACGCGACGAGAGAGCTCTCAGGAAGACGTCCCCTTTACCACCCTTCCGGCTACACCATACTACCAGCTCACCCTGTTGTGACGACTGGTTTAGAGGGCGCTTCCGGGGTAGCTTTCTGATAGCCCTCCGCAAGCGCGCTTCACCCCCGCGTCATCCACAACAACAACACACTCATCTGATGGACCGGCGGAGCGCGCCGAATCAATCCAATAACAAGTCAATTACGATCGATAACAAAACGGGCGGCGATTGCAAATAATCGCCCCCCAGAGGCGTCATCCCCTCCAATAGAGCGCGCCCATTGTCGGCTCGACACCCCTTCCATTCAATCGCGGGCGGCGAGCCGCTGTGCAGCTCTCCCCCGTGCAAATCGCAACCCTTCCGTCCCACCCCAGCGGCCCAGAATGGCAAGCGGGGCGCGACCCTAGAGGGCGAGCAGGGGTGCGAAACTGCAGCAGCCACTGGACGCACACTGCAAAAAACAAAAAACAACAAAAAAAAAACACTCTACTTCGTTAAAAAAATAATAATGATTGGAAAAGTACTGTAATACCGCGAGAACTTTTGACATGTAGGTATGTTATCGGCATTCATCTGTGACTTGACTTACCTTGACTTTAGAAACCCCTGTTAGAGAAATGACTTCTGAGGTCACAGATCGATATCAGGCTGCATTTCTATGGTTTTGTCTTGTCAGAGAGGTGGCTCTCTCAGCAGCGATTGCACGTGGAGGGTTATTCAGGTAGTGTCGTCACCGCGTAAAGTGAGAAATAAAAAGAAAACCAAACAAATCGACAACTCCCCGAAAAAAAAGAGAAGGGGAAACCGGATACGTTTTGCAAATAACTGGATGATGTCCGAACAGCAGCATAAGTGAGAGAGGGGGAGAGCCCCACGGGAAGCGAGGGCGCGATAGGGCGTGGTGCGGGGCAAAGGGGAGGGGGAGGGGGGCTAAAGAGCGCAGAAAATAGACCGATAGGGGTGGAGCTATGAATAAAAGAAAAGCGTTGCGATTATCGGGACGTGTTGCGGCCAATAAGGCACCGCAGTGTTTGCAACCATCGAGCGTGAGTGTGTGTGTGTGTGTGTGTGTGTGTGTGTGCGAGCGACCCCTTCCGCAGTCCCCGTCCGCTCCGCGCGCCCCGCGCCGCCACCCTTTCGCGCACAGCTTTTCGCGACAAATTTACACTGTTGTTGTTGACCGTCGATGCCATATGTGTATGTGTACTAGTGCTGCACTTATTGTAAACGACATCCCGCGCTCGGACATGCTGGGGGATATTTTTGCACCCTTTCTTTTTTCATCCCCTCTTTTCTCTTTGTCTTTGCGTGTCGTGTTTTTGCGTGTGCACACTACCGCCAACACACGATTTGTCGCCGCACTCGGACCCCGCGTCTGCCTGCCCGCTGCCGGCCCCAAGTCTCCGCAAAGAGACTCTCGCGCGCGGAATGTTGGGAAAATTTGCCCTTGCCGCACGTCGTGTTCTTTCCCGAGCTGCATAATCCCTTCCCCTCCCCCTCCTGCCGCCGCAGAGCTTCTCTCTCTCCCTCTCGGGGCAATAAAATCACCCTCCGGTACACGACGGCTGGGCCCCGCCCGGGTCGCGCTGGACGCTGGGCATCCGTCCTTTTATTTTTTCTTTATGTTTCCTTGCGGTGGTGCTGCCGCTGCTGCTGCCGCGCCCTTGGACCTCTTGCACGCCCCCGCACTGCCCTTATATCGCCGCACGCCGCGCCCTGGTGCGGTATGCGACCGGGCCGGGCAGGGAGGGAGGCGAGGACAATATCTGTTGGTGCATCCGTGACCGTGCCATAAGGCCATCACCCCCCGCATGCGGACTGGCTCTATTCTGCGTGTGTGGGTCTAACGTAACTGGTAGTTGACGGAGGTACACGACACGGCAATCGATAGCGTGCAGAAAAAAAACCCTGCAATTTTAAGATTGTTTTGAACCAAAAAAATATTAGTTCCTCCGTAAAATATATCGCCAACTTGCGCTATGCTTCTTCCCTGTCATGTTGTTTTCATTGTTTCTAACGACGGAGCGCTGGTTGGCGAAAGGGTCGTCCTGCAGCAGTCGATGTCCCTGATTAAGAATCCCCCCTCCCCCTCCTCCCCTCCGAGGCCTACGACGGTCAACACACACTATACCACGCGTGCGTCCTGGGGTGGCGCCTGCTCCTCCTTCTCTCTCCCTCTTTCTCGCTGTCCTTCCCTCCACCTCTCCCCGTCTCCCTTCCTCTCATTACTCGAGCTCCACTCTGGACGCAGCTTCCTCGGAGGCACCAAACTGACCCTCGCTCCCCCGCAGTTTCCCTGAAATGAAACTCAGTAAACGAGATGCTGACTCCATGGTGCAGATGCTTTTCGAACTTTAAAGAATATGTTCTAGAGCTGCTCCTCCCTTCAGTCAAATTCGAGCAGTAAGCCCCTTAGTGTCAACATCCTTTTTCAGTTTTATTATAAACCGTCGATATGGTAGTCGGGCCGGCTGAAAGATGGTAGGAAATATTAATGTGGTCATCGGGGAAATCAGAGGGAGAGGCAGATGGTCGTTGCAAGACATCTGCCCGGGACGCTTAATCAGTGATGATCATATTGTCCATCTCATCATTTCTCGTTGGTAGTCTACACCACCCCCGATGACGCAGAGTTTAGCACCGAGACGGGTCCAGGCCCTGCAGCCGTGCAGCATCCGCAGCGAGAGATATGGCTCCGTAGTTCGGGCTGGTCACCGGGAGGTGGAGGTACTTACCATCGACGACGCGGACCTCCCGTCCTCCCGAGCGGTCGGCGGAGCGGGGAAGCCCGAGGCCCGCCCGGCCCACCTTATCCGTCAAAGCTGCGCACTAGGCGCGCAGTGTGATGCCAATCCGTCTGCTCTCAATATATTGAAACAACAGTGTCGCTTCACACTGTAGTCCGGAGTTTTGGGGACCACATATTTATTTATTTTTCTGGGGAGGGGGGATATTTTGGGATGAAATGGTGATTGTTTGTGCCCTAGGCACATTTGCTGACAGAAACGTGAAATATTTTTAGCAGATGATACATTGAATACTAAAAGTAGGAAGACTGATAACATAAAAGATTAATGTTGTCAGTGGCTCCTACATCCGAAGGCGGGTACTGCGACGAGGGCAACACTCGACTTTCCCTTTTATCACAATTTTTTTTTGCTCTCGCCCGATGATTTAGAAAATAGAGGACTTGAACGGCACTTGCCATTTAGTATCAGCGCTGCTCGCTTCCCTCAGTTTGAGGGTTTTGATTTGGTTAGATTATTTAATTGGTCATCGGGAAAATCAGAGGTAAGGGCAAATGGTCGTTGCAATACATCTGCCCGGGATATTTAATCAGGAATGATCATATTATCCATCTCATCATTTCTCGTTGGTAGTCTACACCACCCCCGATGACACAGAGCAGAGCGCCGAGACGGGTCCAGACCCTGCAGTCGTGCAGCATCTACAGCGAGAGATATAGGCACCGTAGTTCGGGCTGGTCACCGGGAGGTGGAGGCAGCATCGGGTGGATCGGCGATCACCATCGGGAATTCCCCCAATACCCGTTGTACCGCTGATTTCTTCTGAGAGCCCTGATGATGCTGAGTTACATCTCTTGACGCTTCGAAAGCGTTGTCGTGTTAGCGGGAAGTTTTTTTTTTCCTTGACCCATTCCGGTGCGGCACGGCGGCGGCGGGTGACCGGCGGGCGGCTGGGAGCGCCGTGGAGGTAGGCCGACCCGCCGGACACGCGTGCGCCCAGGCGGCCCGCCTCACAGGGGCCGACGAGTCGGACCGGAGCGTTGCCTGTCACCGCGTGATCCCAAACACTTGGGGCCGCCAGTAGCGGCGGGGACCTGCAGGACCGGAGCCTGAAGGATGTGCGCGGCCGGGGCCTTACAATGAATGGAGGGGGCGGGGCGGGGCGGCAGGTAAACGGTCCTTATGTACTCCGGCCGGGTCACAGAGGGCCCCCGCTTGGGGTCGGGCCGAGGCCCGTTGGCGTGGAGGACAGGGCAGGACAGGCGGCGGCGGGGCCGGCGCGGCCCCCTGGCCGAGGCCACTCAAGCCGAAGGGAAGAGGAGGGTCGGGCGGAACGATTTAGAGCGAAAGGCCGAGAGGCCAGCGGAGCGAGCAGGGCTGAGCCGGGCCGTGCGTGGGGAAGCAAGGCAAGGCAAGGGAGGATCGGGGGGAGAAACAGGCCGTGAGCAACAACAGAATACTTTGAGTGTTTTCGTAAAGGTAGAATGCGTGATAGTGTGTGTTTGTGGAGTTAATGCACCTAGTACCTAGTGTGTGTAGTTCAGCCCTGGTTTGGTACACTGGGACGAGGAAGGGGGGTGGGTGTAGGGAGGGAAGAGCCCAAGGAAGAATTCTTCTCATTAATGAGAAGGCTGGGCGGAAGGTATACGGAGGAGCGAGGAAGAAGGCGCCCAGGTGTTGGGAAGAGCATAAGGAAGAGCGAGAAGGCTGCGGGTGGGAGGTATCGGGAGGAGCGAGGAAAAAGGCGGCCGGGTGTTGGGAAGGGCGTAAGGAAGAGCGAGAAGGCGGCCCCCGGTCGGCTCGCGCGCGGTTTGGTAGCTCCGTGAAGAATGTTGCGAATGGCGCGCATAACGGCGGCGGACGTGTGGCCGTGCAACAGGGCGGGTCCGGCCCGGCCGGACCACGCCGGGGGCGAGAGGCTCGGCGAGAGGAGAGGCCTCCTAGCCCTGGGCCGGTCCGGTCCGGGGGGTGAAGGATCACTTGAGATAAAGTTCCGATAAAGTTAAATGAGGCGGCAACGAGAACGGGCTCGGGCCTGCTCTGTCTCGCTCTCTCTTGCTCTGTCTCGCTCTCTCTTGCTCTGTCTCGCTCTATCTCGCTCGCACCCGCCGGGAGGGCGAGGCGATGTGCCCGGCCTCTCGCCCGGTACGGCGGCGGGCGGCGAGGGTGGAGGTGGGGTGAACCCTCGGGCTGAACCCCTTATACGCTTTCCCAGGCGACACAATCACCAAACAACAACAATTAATTCGGTGCCATTCCGGCCAAGTAGTACAACTGTCCACGACGGTGCGGCGCGCTTTGGCGGGGGTTCTTGGGCGACCCGCCCGCCGTAGTGTGCAGCAGCATGGGGCAAGTAAGCCACCAGCACTACATGCAACGCAATGGTATGTATCAGTGCGACTTACGAACGGAACGAGCCACTCCCGCTGGCGGGTGTGTGTGTGTATACGCTAGCAGACCGTTTATGACGTGTAGTGGTGCTGATATGTCGGGGCTCTCTCTCCTCACTCTCTACCGAACTCAATCCCCCGGCCCCGCAGACACAGTCATTCCCGTGCTCATGAGAGGTGTTCGCCTTGGCGTTCCCCTCCGCCCACCCCCGCCCCGCGCGCCGCCCCCGCGCCGCCCCCGCGCCGCCCCCGCGCGGGCCGCCGGGTCGGGGGTGGAGGCTGCGCCGGGCTGCGCTGCGGACGGCGCCATCGACACTGCGGCCCGATGGACTGAACGGCTCTGCGATAAATTATCATTTGCCTCCCTTTTCATTACCTGCCACGCTAAAAGCGCGCGCTCTTTATAGCCCTGCGCGCGCGGGGTGGGCGGGGGCCGGTGGAGTGGGCCGATACGGGGCACTCCGGCCGCTGGATCACGTTGTTGTAGTGGGTTCGCTCGGGATAGCGTACCATCTTCGAAAACGAACCGCAAAGAGAAAACCCTCTTTTTCACGGAAGTACCCTATGCTATTACCGAAATTTTAATGGAACTATTGAAAATCAACGGATTTGCATTGTACGTACAACAGCGAGATAGTTGGCGGGGCGGGCGGTGAGGCAACTTGGGCTTCCCCCGAGGCTTCCCCTCACCACCGAGGGCTCGGGAGTACAGAAGGTCCCCGTCGTCCACAGTCCTCCTCCTCTCGGTGCCCCCCCCCCCTCCCCACCGCAGACGCTATTGGCGGCCCCATGTGTTTGAGATCACGCGTTGACAAGCGTTCAGCCAATAGTCCGTTGGCGTTGAACGGGGCGGGGCAGGCAGGCAGGCTCCGGCGCGGGCCCCGAGGAGGAGTGTCACTGCTCCACTCTGTTCCCCCGCACCGCCCCCGCCTAGCCTCCGGCTGACCGCTGCCCGTCTGCGCAGGGCAGCAGCGCCAGGGCAATACGCTAAGCACTCGATACACCGCACGCACGGGACCCGACCGACCGGCCAAGGAAAAAAGTTCCGACCAGAAACGGATCGTGAAAGCAGATGATACCTTGTCAAAAATTATTCTATTCCAGTCTATTATATTTCTGCATTTACACTTGTAGGGAAAGGGGGGGGGGGCG
>NW_026267178.1:1520486-1524988 GCF_000697945.3 Frankliniella occidentalis
TTTTGCGTACAGCTATCGCTCCGCCAGGTTACTCCTTATAGTGAGGCGACTGTACCATCTTCGAAAACAAACCGCAAAGAGAAAACCCTCTTTTTCATGGAAGTTCCCTATGCTATAACCCAAATTTAATGGTACGTCAGCTCGATATGTTCCGAATATTAGATTTTTTTTAATGATTTGGTCATCGGGAAAGTCAGAGGTAGAGGCAGATGGTCGTTGCAAGAGATCTGCCCGGGACACTTAATCAATAATGATCATATTGTCCATCTCATCATCTCTCGTTGGTAGTCTACACCACCCCCGATGACACGGAGCAGAGCGGCGAATCGGGTCCACACCCTGCAGCCGTGCAGCATCCGCAGCGAGAGCTATGGGCACCGTAGTTCGCGCTGGTCACCGGGAGGTGGAGGCAGCATCGGGTGGATCGGCTATCACAATCACCCTCGGGAATTCCCCCAATACCCGTTTCTTCAGAGAACCTTGCTGCTGAGATGAATGGCGTTGACGTGCCGAACAGTTGTCGTATCGGCGTGAAGCTGTTTTTTTTTTCCTTGGCCGGTCGGCCCGTTCCGGTACGGCACGGCGGCGGCGGCGGCACGGGGCGCCTTGGAGGTAGGCCGACCAGTCGGCCACGCGTGCGCCCGGGCGGCCCGCCTCACAGGGGCCGACGAGTCGGAGTTGCAGTCCGTTGGCCTTGAACCGAAAAACCCTCGGATACTGCAAGTAATGACTCATCTTTCAAACTTTGCACATTTGTTCTACTAGGGACCATTCTGAACGATTTGGCTCGAGCAGGCACTCGCTCCGACCGTGCAGACACCTGCTAGAGGCAATTTTAGTGCCGTGCCGTACCGGAACGGGCCCATCGGCCAAGGGAAAAAAATAGCCTCCCACCGATACGACATCTGTTCGGCACGCCAAGTCCATGCATCTCAGCAGCAAGGTTCTCTGAAGAAACGGGTATTGGGGGGATTCCCGATGGTGATAGCCGATCCACCCGATGCTGCCTCCACCTCCTGGTGACCAGCGCGAACTACGGTGCCCATAGCTCTCGCTGCGGATGCTGCACGGTTGCAGGGTCTGGACCCGTCTCGGCGCTCTGCTCTGTGTCATCGGGGGTGGTGTAGACTACCTACGAGAAATGATGAGCTGGATAACATGATCATTCCTGATTAATTATCCCGGGCAGATGTCTTGCAACGACCATCTGCCTTTACCTCTGATTTCCCCGGTGACCACATAAACTTACAAATGTACCAATATGCAATCATGAGAAACCATCATGACGCTGCCTGGCGGGCGCTGTGGTAGTCGTCTCTTTTCTGAAAAAGCAGTCGAGTGTTGATTTCGCTGTGCGCCCCACCTTCAGAGTTTTAAAGCTGCTTACACTGACCATCAGACTGTAATTATTATCAGTGCAGATTTCTAGTTTTAGTGTTCAACGCAATGAGTCATCTGCTCAAAGAAATTGACTTTTTCATAAGTAAATGTGTCCAGTGCACAAACGGACACCATCACCTGCTCAAAATAAATCCCCAAAACTCCGCACTACGTGTGAAGTGACACTGTTGTTTCAATATATTGAGAGCAGACGGATTGGCATCATACGCACTGCGCGCCCAATGCACAGCTTTGATAGATAAGGTGGGCCGGGCGGGTCTCGGGCTTCTCCGCTCCGCCGACCGCTCGGCTCGGGAGGACGGGAGGTCCGCGTCGTCGATGGTAAGTACCTCCACCTCCCGGTGACCAGCCCGAACTACGGAGCCATATCTCTCGCTGTGGATGCTGCACGGCTGCAGGGTGTGGACCCATCTCGGCGCTAAACTCTGTGTCATCGGGGGTGGTGTAGACTACCAACGAGAAATGATGAGATGGACAATATGATCATTATTGATTAAATGTCCCGGGCAGATGTCTTGCAACGACCATCTGCCTTTCCCTCTGATTTTCCCGATGACCAAATCATTAAAAAAATTGAAATTCCGAACATGTTAGGCTGAGGTCCCTTCGTGGATCCCTGGGTCCCTCCCGGGCCCCGTGCGTGCGGTGTATCGAGTGCTTAGCGTGTTGCCCTGGCGCTGCTGCCCTGCGCAGACGGGCAGCGGTCAGCCGGAGGCAAGGCGGGGGCGGTGCGGGGGAACAGAGTGGAGCAGTGACACTCCTCCTCGGGGGCCTGCCCCGCCCGCCCCCGCGGGGCAGAGGCGCCTCATCTACTCGCGAAGTGATTCTCGGACAGTCCCGACCGGGTCCGCCTGCCGGCGCCCGTCCCAGCGTATGGCGGGGGCGGCGGGGGCGGCGGGGGCGGTGGGGTGCGGTACGGTATAAGGGCCGGCAAAGCTTTGTTCTTCAACCGGGCCCCGCGGGCGAACAGGGAAGGTGGCCAGGCGGGGCGGGGCGGGGCGGGGCCGGCTCAAGGCGTTCCCTTCAACAAACCCGTGCTGGAAGGGAAGGTGGCGGTGGGTTGTTGATACAGGCGGCTGCATCGGGTCCAGGTCTCCACAGTTAAAATCTCACTCAAAGGAATACACGCAAAGACGCCAGAATTATAGTGGCGTTGCATCTATTGAATTTTGATTTCGCGGCCAGTCTGCGCAACCAAAGCTGTCCCGCCGCTGGCCATCCAGCGTCGTGTGGGTTGCCTACATGCAGGTATGTTGCCTACTTTCAGGCGTCTCATCTGTGACCCCATAAAACCGCCCATGTTATCCAGTCCGACTTGCGCTGACAGTGGCGAGGTGGTAGCGCGTTCCTGCCGCCGTGGCCAGGCTTTACACCAGCATTTTTGCCGTGTACGCGCCGGCGCCCACTTGAAGCACGGGAGCGCGCGCTACTTGGAGGCGGCAGAGGCTGTTGTTTGGCACCCCGGGTTTGACACACGCAAATGCCTTGTAGAACATTGTCGCTGAGCCCGGCCCCGGGCCCCCGGCGGGCTGTGGTGGCTGGAAGGGACCTCACCCGGGGCCACGGCACGGGGCGGGGCGGGGCGGGGACCTCAAACGACGGTCCACAAAGTAGACTGGTGCGGGTGGCTGCGGGTCGCGCGGGTCGCGGGCCGGGGCCTTGTGTGGGCTGTGTAATCACATGTAAGGATTACTGTCGTCCCCTGGTTGTTGCCGCCGCCCTCCTCGGTGGTGCCCGGCCCGGCCAGCGCCGCCTCACGATCAAACGGGCCACTTAATTAGGAGACCGATGCAGTGCCGCCACCGTGCCGCCACCGTGCCGCCACCGTGCCGCCACCGTGCCGCCACCGTGCCCTCTCGGGATTCGCAGAATTACAGGAACGGAAAGAAAATGGACACGGGTGTGTTTGCGTTCTGGGTGCTTTCAGCACTTTCAGCTAGGCGCGTAACGGCGACGCACGCACGCGCACGGCGCCGCGCGTCGCTAACTTTACTAACCTAAGGCGAATGACAACGCCTGCGGCGCGTCGGGTAGGCCCGCCCGCCAAGTGTCTGTGTGGAGATGGTGGCCTACCCTCAGCGCCTGAGCGGCGATACCCCGTACTCTCGCCAACGCCAACCCTGCAACGAGACTACTACGTGCAACCACGTGCGACACGGTTTACGGAAAGAGTTCGTTGTTTGGCTTTTGGTTGTTTGTGACTTTACGAAGGTAATAAACTGCTGTTCTTATTTTCTTTTTAATCTAGTTCGTCTTCGTTAATTTTAGATTTGTCAATATAGTGTCATAGACACACCTCGGAAGTAAGCAAACTTGATAAGTCTCATTCACAAACTTACGTTCATAACCTCATTTTAAATTTATTACTATGCACGTAACTTTTTTTTTGGCATTTCTCTAAAGGCAAACGCAAAGTTTAAACATGCATGCATGATGCATTTGCGTTGCTGAACACTACGTTTAACAACATATTCAAATAAGCTGCGGTCAGGGACTTAAAATGAAAACTCACAAGAAATGTCAAGAGCGTTCAAAATTATACCATCAAAACTGAAAAAAAGGTTCATTGCGTTAATTAAGATCAGCGTCTCAGCTCTACAATGGTACGACTATCATGTCTGTAGGTGTTATATGTTCTGAGATGAAAGTACAAACAGTTAAAGGGTGACCCCGCACTGACATCAATATTCGGTCTTCCTACGACCAAGGTAAACTGTGCTGGTAAAGAACAAGTAATGAAAGCCTCAAATGGACTCAAATGAAAAATTTATTGATATTTTTCTTAAAGTTTGTCATGACTCTCCTCATGATAGAGTGCATGGACAAAAATAATTATACTTTTTTAGTAGTGTGAGGGTGTTTTTAGAAGAGTGCCAGTTTGCTCATTTTCTGTCCTTAGGGAATAACTGCTATCAATCTCAGATACAGCCCAAAATTTTTGAGTTTTTTGAAGTAGGATTCTATTTTTTTTGTTCACGCTTAGTGAGTAAGCGGAAAGAAATTTTGAAGCCTCTGAGATCCCCTGTGTCTTTAACCTTTCTGCTGCTCTAATGAATTGCGGAAGGGATTGGAGGACACCATGAAGCAGGACTGGAAGAAAC
>NW_026267178.1:1525728-1526055 GCF_000697945.3 Frankliniella occidentalis
TTCCACTTAAAATACATTTCAAAGTCAGGGAATTTGAAAACTCCGATTGCGTGGCCATCCTAGGTTTGTTTCTCTTTGGGGGGTTGCGGCCTAATACTTGATCCTACAATATGTGGTTGTGTGTTAATTTTAGTGGACAGGAAGTAGAGGCAAATCATCAGAGTCTCAGAGAAATGCTGCTATTTATTTCCTCTTTCATATATTGATTGTGTATCGGGCTTTGAGTAAGCCAAGAGAATATGAAGATACCTCGGTCTAATTTATTTCAGAGTTAAGTTATTTGCATTGACCATTCAAGTTGTCGTTTCTGAATGTTTTCTAAATTAA
>NW_026267178.1:1533575-1547625 GCF_000697945.3 Frankliniella occidentalis
AAGTGAAGAGGGAGTCTGTCCGATCAATCTAAACAAATTCCAGCAATTTTTCAAATTGTCAAGATTTTTTAAAGACATTTTCAATGGATTGAAATTGACAACAAAGAACCTAGGCACCACAAAAAACATCAAAAACCACCCTTTGATGCACACGAAAGTCTGTACAGAGACAAAGTGGACCAAGCGTTGGTTACTGTCATGTCAACTTACCTATTCTTTTCAATGACTCCATAGACTTCTTTGCTTATGTCAAGAACATTTCTGGGCCAAGTTCCTGCAATCATATGAAACGGTACATTTAGCGCTGATCAACTATTAACTACACTACTTTTAAATGCCTCTCCCCTCATACTCTAAATGACCATGGTCTTTGAAATAACTAATTTGGTACTGGATATGATTCAAGCATTAAGTGTACGGAACCCAGATACCTCTTCTACAATGAGGACAGTAGTGGATAGATTGATTGTTTATAGGATTACACAAATAGAGCTGAAACCCTAATTTTTGACCATGAAAGTCCGCACCCCAAACAGAAGTAATACATTTTGCTGACAGCTCACCCATTTGTAAATGACCCACACAAGTATTTAGCAAACTGCATGGAATGGAGGAGTGTACCCATTCAACACGTTTTTGACAAAGCTTACAGTGAGCCAAGTTTACAAGTTTACAAAACGGGCATCATTTACTCTGCTCAAAAAATACCTGACAAATTGTGTGAGTAAAAATGCACCACACTAACCTCCTACAATAACCAATATCGTGAATAGAACAATTCAATAATCCGGATCGGAAACATTGAAGCACTATACCTTGCGATTAATATCGAAAACTGGCGCTGTTCACTATTAAATTCCGATTAAAATACTGTGATACATTAAATGAGGACGAATTATCGGCATTGAGCAGAAGACGCCGATGTTCACTGTTTGTGTTTACGTTTCCCTAGTGGGGTAGGGGTGAGTGGGTGAGTAGGAGAGACTGTTTTTGGCCACAAAAATGTGGCAACAAAACCGGCGGCCAGAGTCAGAACATAAAAAATACTTGTTCCCACTTAAAATCTTTTTAGCTGTCAGCGACAGCATGGCCATGGCTCAGTCGGTAGCGCGCCCGCCCGGAGCGCGGGAGGCGGGAGGTCGGCGGTTCGGGTCCCCGTCAGACTGTAATTTTTCTCAGGCCACCAAATTTCAAATGGACTTTAAACCCGTCATTTCACCACGCCCCTCTCGTGGAGTGTTACCGTCCTGGTTAAACTGCGTCGAAGGTGGCAAATAATTCGGCTCTGGCCGGGGTTCGACTCACGCGGCGAAAGCGGGGGCCGTGGGAATTCCCTGGTGCCTGGCACCTTGCTGTGGTGGCGGGTGTACTAATAAGTACAGTTTAAGCAACGTACACGTCAACCGTCTCACAAACCCCGGAAGTATGTTCTGACTAACTGTCGTTCGGCTGTTCCCGCGATCACAGAAGTCTTCCTGCGGTGGGATGAGGAAAGTACTACCCCATTTTTTGTTATTTTGTGTTTTTGTTTTTTTTGGGGTTGGGGGAGAGGGGCGTCAGCATTTGCGACGCCGAGCGAACTTATTTCTACAGTGGGTTCTGAGAAATTGCCTGTGGCCGTGGAACAACTTAATGGAGGACCAATAACTGACCAGCCTACCCACCTGCAGTGCAGACTTCCCTCTCTTGTAAGGGTGTGGGTTGATTGGGGAGTGATGAAGAAGAACAAGATATTTTAAGATGGGCTATGTTTTATTTAACACACTGAATGCAATAATTGTGAAATGATTCATTATGTTTATTTGGAACGTTTCCGTTCTTTATCACAGTTAAAAATTTGATTGGCAAATGAGCCTCTGAAATGTAGATACAAAGATTAATAATAATAATAATTATAATAATCATAATAATAATAATAATAATAATAATTAGGTAACTGTCATAGCAATGACATTCATTTTAACCAACAATAATGAACGAGATAAAAAGAGACATATAGAACCTAATTTCAATATACAGTACTTTGAAAAATAAACAAACAAAAAGGCAAAAGTACAATAAACAAAATTCAATGAACAAATTGGTGAAAGCGATGGGAAATGACAATAGAATGAGTCCTACAAAAATGCGATATGGTACATCTAAACGTAGTATCAGTGATTACCACTTAGAGTAATGAATAATTTAACAACATTCACAGTATTAATACTTAAATTTTAACTCAACTATTCCTTTTTTCGTTGATTCTATAGGGTGGGAAGTATAATGGAAACGGGACAAGGACCAAGGAGGTTAAAATTAGAATGAATACAAAATCAGGGCACATCTACTTGAAGTCATTATTTACAAAGTGCTGACTGTCTGCTCATGAGGAGTAGTCTACATGCAGGTACTTCCTGGAAACTCCTAGTTTATTCCCTAAACATTGTGCCTTTACTGAGGCATATTATCACTACTGTTGGGCTACTATCAAAGAAATTGTACAGAAATATTAACACAAGAATGGTACAGATGTATAAAAGATTTTTCACAACAAAAACATAATAATATTATATCTCTATAATCTTCTGTAAATTTATAATTGGAAGTACTTTTTCAATTTGTCTTGTTTAAAACAATGACTTTGTTTGGCTCAATTTCTTTATCTACATCCCTGCTCCTTGTTTGGCAGAGTATCGTCTACAAAACAGATATCAGTCGTCAGGAAGACAGCCAGCAGGGCAAAGAACTCAACAACAAAATAATCATGCAAGACCAGTAGTCAGAAATGACTAAATAAACAAAACAATAACCTTTGGAAACAAGAAAATTTCCCAACAAAAATAAAAACAAATTATACAACAGGCACAGTTGCATTTTAAACACAACTGCTATCTTTGTACATTCTCTTCTACTCATATTCACCTACATGTTGAACAAATTTACATGTATGAATTAGTTTTGGAGTTGAAACATTTGTACGTCTAAAGGGTGATAAACGTACTATTTGGTCTTTGTACATTTAAAATTATCTAACACGTGTGCCAAACGCACGAGGTCACAGCTTAACCGCCAGGCGCTGGTTGATGACTGCGTCATGATTTCAAACGTCCAAAGGCAACCAGGCGCCCCTCTAGTGCGAGGCGAGGGCGCTCACCACTTGCTAGTACTGAGTACTAACAAGCTTCAATTGTCACTCACACATTTAAATCACAAATGGTATCCACCAAATGAAGTCCCAGCTTGGCTAAGAATTCGGGATACACACTAAGACAGGGTACACTCACAATAACTAAAACTAGTATCATAACTTTCAAACTTTTTCACACGCATCCGCGCAGCTAACACAACACACAGCAACGCTTCTGATATGGTATTTTCTTTTTGAGCGTAATGCTCGTTTTCTGCGGATGCACTGCGGAAAACGTGCCCTTGAAAGAAAGAAAAATTTTTGGTTTTGTACGGCTTCCGATATTATATCTCCAATAGTGACAGTGTCTACAATTGTGATGCAGTATTGGAAGGCCAAATCAGTTCTCCCAGTCTAACAAACACTAGGTCTCAGTATCTTAAATAATGAAAATAAATTACACACTCCACTGTCTTCTGTTGTTCATTGATACACATTGCAGCTACGATTTGGTACATTGAGATACATATGTGAAGACTGGCACAGACACGCATGACCGCGTACAGATTTGCCTGAACACTTGTACGCGGGCACGCGTGCCGGGACCTTCAGGAGGTAAAAGGCAATACAACATACAGGAAGGTAAGGCAGCAAAGGAACACAGGAAACAGCCAGGTACACCATTTTATACATTGATTCAAACCAAAGACTAGTGTCGAATCATTGCACCTTCAGCTGACCGCAGACCCTTGAACTATCCTCACAATCCTCTAAAACAAATTAAGTATACAATAGAATTAAATAATTTTATAAATACTTTAAAGAAAAATAAAAAAGAACAAAGTAATAATCTTTTCCTAAAATCGATTGGGGCTTTCACAGTGGTTTTGACTACACCTAGCTGAGGGCGGGCTCTGCGTCCGTATGGACAGGTGAGCTCGAAGGGGACGGCCGCCCGTCCCTGTCCTCGTCCACGCCATCGTCCACAAGGCCGCGTCGCCTTTCCTGGGGCTCGTGCTCGTCCTGGCTGGCCTGCGACGGGGAGCCTCGACCACCGTCCACTTCCATGTCGTCGGCATCGTCCTCGCCGTCATCCGCGTCACCCTGCAGGGGTGACCCTCGCGGGGACGACGCGGGGTGCGGCGCCACGTTGCGAGGTGACATGGCGTCATCGCTATCCATGGCATCGTCGTGCTCTGCGTTGAAGCGCTCCGTGTCCATGACTGCGGTGGGCTCGACCCTCACGGTCTCCTCCTCGGCACGGATCTTGTAGTCGTCGGTCTGCATCACGCACACACCGTTGATAATGACCTCTTTGTCCTTGGACTCCTGCCAGTCGGGGTTGACCCACTGCGGCGCGGCGGGCTTCCGTCTGGAGCTGGAGGATCTGGGCGCCCCCGACCCCGAGGAGGGCGAGGGGGTGGTGAGGCCTGCCAGCCCTGCGAGCCCCGCGAGCAGCGCCTGCTGGTCGGGCTTGTGCGGCGTGCGTCTCGATAGGTCAGAGGCCGAGTCCTCGGACCCGTTGTTGGAGATGGCGTCGTCCTCGTCGTCATCGCTCTCGCGCTTGATGGACAGGTCCAGGCCGTTGAAGTCCTTGGGCTCGGGTCCGGCGAGGCCGGCGAAGCCCGCGGCGGCCGCGGCGGGGAGGAGGCCACGAGAGATGAGCGCCGCCAGGTTGGCGTTGCCGGCGAAGTAGGGTGGGTAAGGCAGCGGCAGCCCGGCGCCGAGGCCGGCTCCGAGGCCAGCACCGAGTCCGGCGCCGAGGCCAGCCCCCACGCCACCGAGCCGCTCCTTCTGCAGCTCCATCAGCCGCTGGTTCAGCAGCATCCGGAAGCGCACGGGGTCGAACGTCTGGCCACCGGGGGAGGCCTGCTCTCGGGGGCTGGGGGAGGCGGGGCTGTGCGGCACCTGCTGCTTCAGCCTCATGCGGTGGTTGTGGAACCAGTTGGTGATGGTGCGCGAGGACAGCGACAGCTCGTTGGCCAGGAACTCGATGGTGCCGACGTTGGGGTACGAGTCGAGGGCGAAGGCCAGGCGCAGGGCCTCCTTCTGCTCCTCGCTGAAGAGCACGCGCTGCTTCTTGGCCGGCGGCCCGGGCGAGGTCGAGTGGTAGAACTCGCTCGTGTCGTTGGAGGACGTGTCGGACGAGTTGTCGCCGGGGGTGGAGGACGCGGCCGAGTTGTTGACGCCGGAGCCGCGGCGCCGCTTGGACGCCTCGCGCCGCTCGTTGCGGAGGGCCTGCAGCCGGTCGATGTTGAGCGGGTCGGACAGCCACAGCTGCATGCGGATGAAGGGCTCCCGGCCCTTGATGCTCAGCATGTGCCACGGCTTGGGCTTGGACAGCAGCTCGGACACGGAGCCCTGCGACAGTCCCAGCACCACCTCGCCAAAGATCTGGAAAGAGTGACGGATTAGATCAGTTGGCTCAAACTTTGATTGTACGGTGTTAAGATGTGGCGAGATGAGGCTTACCTTCTGGCCAATGTTGTTGGCGAGTAGGGTCTCCTTAATCTTGGTGGTGATGGTTTGGGTGTCGAGGTCCGAGGTGAGCGCGGCCATCTCGTACACGGAGGGCGCGAGGTGGGGCAGGCCGCGGAGCTGTGAGGGCGAGGGCCCGCGGTGCTGGTCGGCGGCCGCGCGCTGCTGGTCGGCGTTGCGCTCCCGCTGCTCCCGCTCGCGCTCCCTCTGCTCCCGCTCGCGCTGCTCCCGCTCGCGGGCCTGGTCACGCTGCTCGCGCTGAGCCTCCCGCTGGGCCTGCGCCTCGCGCTGCTGCTCGCGCTGCTGCGGCGTGGTGGTGCGCGGCGGGCCCTGCGCCTGCTCGTGTCCGGGGAGGTGGTGGCCGCCGAGGCGCGGGTGCGAGGGCGGCGAGCCCAGCAGGGGCGGCGGCGGCGGCGCCAGCGCCTGTCCGGGGTGGAGGCCTGGGTGGCCAGGGTGGCCCGGGTGTCCCGGGTGCGCGCCGTGGTGGACGCCCGGGTGCGCGGCCATGTGCTGCAGCAGCGCCGCCTTGGAGTGCGCGTGCTGGTCGCTGAGCCGGCTGAGCATGTCCTCCGGCAGGTTGGCGAGCCGCGAGGCGGCGGGGTGCGACCGCGACGAGGGGATCGCTGCAAGCACAAGAGGAGGAGAACATGAGCACAAGTCCGGGGCAGGTCGAGCCGAGCTGAGCAGAGCCCGAGCCTCGACAAAAGGATCGGCAATCATAAATTCATGACGCGGACGCTGTGGGGCCCCGTGCTGCCCCGGGCGGTGCGCGACGCGGTGGCGACGGCAGGACATCAACGGCGCATTGTTTCCGTGATATATCGCGGTATGGCGCGTCGCGACGCCTTCAGCGGCCCCGGGCGTGGCGGGGCGAGGCGGGGCGGGGAAAATAACATGCCGAGCATCGCACAGCATCAGCAACAAAACCAACACCGGACAAAGGGCGACCGAGACCGACACCTTTCTGCAGCTGATACGGCCCCATTGACTGCGAGGCAAAAAGGAAGTCCAAAATCTCCCCGCCCGCCCCGCTACGTTCGCCGGGATGTCCGTCCTATTGTCGTCATTAATTGATCACCGGCCCCGGGACAGTAACGGCGGCGCCGAGCGCCGCTCAGCTACGCGTTGCACAATGCCAGGGACACTTACGTGGGTTGACGCCGTAGCCGCCGGTGCGCATCAGCTTCTCGGGCGCGATCTTGTACTGCGAGGCGACCAGCTTGTGGACGGCGTTGTCGTCCTCCAGGAACATCTTCATGCGGATGAAGGGCTCGCGGCCCTTCTGCGTTAGCATGTGCCAGGGCTTTGGCCGCGCCAGCAGGTCCGAGACGGAGCCCTGCGACAGCCCGAGCACGTTCTCGCCGAACAGGCGCTGGCTGATGGAGTACTGCGAGAGGGCCTCCTTGACCTGCGACAGGAACGAGGTGTGCGTTAGCGACCGAGACGGTGGCGGGCGGCCCGCGAAAGGCGGAGGGCAAGCGGCATCGTTACTTCAGATTACCCTTCGCTCACCACGATTCTCACCTTGCGCACGATCTCCTCCGTGTTGAGGTTGTTGTACTGGTCGAACTGCTGCTGGGTGATTGGGGGCAGCACGGCCTTGAGCGGCCTCGGGTTGGTGGTGGTGTGCGACGGCGCCGAGGCCTGCTGCGAGATGAGGCTGTTGGTGATGGACGCCATCCTCTGCAGCGGCGACACGGCCGCCGTGCCGGAGAGGTCGGCGCCGGCCTGGTCGGGCGGCAGGATGGAGTTGCTGAGGGGCGAGGCCGTGGGGGCGCCTGCAAGAGAGACGGAGAGGTCAGCGCGCTGCGGTGGTCGCGGGGCAGTGGTGGAGGCAGACAAGCCGCGGTACTTACCGGGTGCGTCCTTGGGCCTGACGAGGGAGAAGGCGCTAGTGCCGTGCCTCAGGGCCTCGGCCGTGGCCTCGGCCATCTCCTTCTTGAGCCTCTCGGCCCGCTCGGCGCGCTCGGCCCGCTCGGCGCTCGCGTTGTTGGCCTCGGCGGACGCGCTGCGGTCGCCGTCGGCGCCTCGCTCGCGCTCCCGCTCGCCGCCGTTCAGCTCCCGGTCTCGGCCGTCGCGGCTCTCCGACTTCCTCTCCTTGGGCAGAGAAAGATCCTGTGCTTCACCGTTCTGACGGGGCTCCCGTCGCTCCTGTTGCTCTTGCTGCTGCTGTTGTTGCTGCTGTTGTTGCTGCTGCTGTTGCTGCTGCTGCTGCTGCTGCTGCTGTTGCTGCAAGGGAGAGGAAGAAGGAAGGTCGTGGTCAGTGAGATGTTGGGCAGTTAGGCGGGTAGGGATGCCTCAGACAGCCGTCTCCATGCCGTTTAGATTCAGAAAACGTGCAATCACATTTTCACATCCGACTCTTTTATTTCCTTCCAACCTCCAGGAGGAGTAGAGGGAGGCGGCTGGTGAGGGGCAGGTGGGTGAGGAGAGGATAGGGGAGCGGGGTGGAGCGCACAGCAACAGGAGAGCAGGAGCAGGCCGGCAGGGAGCTCGACTTACCATGGCGTGCGCCTGGTGGGCGAGCGCCTGCTGCTGGAGTGCCAGCAGGCCGGGCAGGCCGACGGGCGGGGTGAGGCCCTCCATGGCGGGGGCCATGTTGAGCTTGGCCAGCTCGCGGTGGTACGTGTCGAGGGCGAGCCGGATGTCGTCCTGGGAGCGCGCCGCCAGCGGCAGCCCGCCGGCGCCCTCCATGAAGTGCGGGAAGAGCAGGCCGGGGAAGGGCGGCGGCTGCTGGTCGCCGGGGCCTCGGGCGCCGGGCGCGCCGCCCCGCATGCTCTCCTCCAGGCGCCGGCCCATGATCTTGGCCAGCTCCTCCTGGTAGATCCGGACCACCTTCTCCTGCGGGATGTCGTCGTTCTCATACTTGCGCACCTTCCGGCTCGGCGAGCCGTCCTTTGAGTTCATCGGGGACGCGCTCTGCATCAAAGCATTTATGGATAGGTCAAAATTTATTTTTTGACAGTGACTCGAAATTGACTTTTTCTTTCAGAGAGATAAAATTGTAAACTTTGTGCAGAACTTTTCTTTAAAACTGATTTCTTTCTCTTTTACTTTCGCTTGAAAAGGCCGGGGAAACACTCTAAACCGTCTGGTCGCTACTCACCTCGCCCCGGTTGTCGGCCGGCGACCGCGAGTCCTCGTTGGAGCGCAGGTCGTCGGGGTTGTGCACGCGCATCAGCTGCGAGGCCTCGCTCAGGATGTGCGCGATCCGCTCGTCCGTGATGTCGGGCGTCTCGCTGGCGATGAAGGGCGGCAGGCTGGCCTCCTTGCCTGCGCAGAGACAAGCACCACACACGTCACGTCAAAGCCTTTTTCTCATTTAGCATTTCCATTTCCTGCTTCGTAAAATGTCCCTCCCCCCTCCCTCACTCTATCTCTACTTTTTTCTTTTGTTACTTGACGTTTCATGCTCGCTATTATTGCTATTACAATAATTGTTTTCAAAGCGAGTCGAGGTATCACGCCATCGCCATCCATTCACTTCCCATCTCCTACAGCTGCGCTGATATCCTGGACCGGCTCCCCCCCCCTAAATCACACAGTTTCGGCCCGCCTCGGGATACACATAGCACGCCAACTCCCCCCGCTCCAGCACACTCACACACACACACACATACATACACTCACACAGCGGAGATAACGTCCACAAGTCTGGAGTTGAAAGTCGAGTCTAAGCCGAGGCAGCCCCGGTGATGCCCAATATGAATGCTTGTTGGCTGCGAGTTTGTTGTATTGCTCAGTGAGCAGGGGCGGGGCGGGGTGTGGCGGGGCGTGGCGGAGTGGATTACCGGTCCTGGGACTCCGTATCGTGGTGCTCCGACTGGGCTCGGGCCGGGGCCGGGCTTGGCTGCCGCGCGGGGGAGGCGGCGAAGGGTGGACTGACCGGACAGGATGAGGCGGGGCGGGGCGGGGCAGGGCGGGGCGGGGCGGGGCAGGGCAGGGCGGGGCGGGGCGGCCCATGACATGGTCGCGTGGCGGGCGCGGGCCGCCAAGCTCCCAGTTTGATCGTAATGCGCGAGCACCCGTCCCCCCCGCGCCCCGCCCATCGCCGTTCGGCGCAAGTTCAACGTTCATTAATTCCTGATAAGCCCCAACGCGCTCAGTCAGTACGTCCCTCTCCTCCCCGAACACACATACACACACACACACACACACACGAACGCAGACACCCTCCACGGTCACACAGCGGCGCCTTCCAAACTATTCGACCTACATTAGAAGCTCCAACTGGCGAACAATGGCGATAACCCGACTGCTCCCAGTGGAGCGGCACATCCCGCCCGCCCCTCGCCCGCAGCCCACACCCCCGCGCGCGAGGAAAAAGGAGGGGCGAGCGGAGCGGACGCCAATAAGAAAGAAAGGGCCGGACCGCCAATCGCGTTCGACCTTTCACACTGGGCCGCCCCTGCCGCCCCCGCCCGCCCTCCGCCGCACCCTCCGCGACCCCGCGGGCGCAAATCTCCGCGCCAGTCGCCGCCCCCGATGGGGCTTGCGAGGGTCGCGGGGTCGGCGCCGCCCCCGGGGGCCCCGCGGCGCCCAAACAGGTAGCCGGCCAAACTAACACTGGCTGCGCCGGAGGGGCGTTCGGGTCCATTCACGCCGCCCCTCTCCCGCTCAACAGGATAATTATCAGCGATTAGGAATCCTAATCAATGGACGTGCAGGCGCACGGGGCCCGGGCGGCGCCCCACCCCCCGAGGGGCCTCGTGCCCGCCACGCCGCGCCACGCCGCGCGCCACAAACCTGCTGCTGGCGGCACGGGGACAATACGACGACCCCTTCACTACACAACTTCGCTATTCATTTAAGGCGGTGATAATAAGACAAACAAAAAAATCTCTTTAAAAAAAAGTAAGGGAAGGCTGCAGAAAGGGACTCCGCACCGCCGCTGCTACTGCTGCTGTTGCTCAGTTTGCAAATGATCAGCCGGCCGATGGCACGAGATATCAAAGGGCGCGGGGGGACGGCGCGGCGCCCACGGCGACCGACAAATATTTATTAATTTAACTCCGATGCCAAAAGGGTGGAGCGGCAGCGGCAGCAGCTGATAATAAAAAAAAAATGGCGGGAGAGGGAGGAATAAAGAAATCAGAAAGAATTCGGAACAGAAAACGGCGCGCGCGGACTCGGCAAGTTTCTCGCCGGCAAGGACAATCTCAGCTGCTCCCAATCAGACGGACTGTTTTTTTCCCTCTCTTTTACTCCCTCTATCTTTCGCGCAGGGGCCGACTTTTCTGTTATCAGGAAAAACAAAATGAAATGAGGGAAACTGTTGTTGCTCGGGGTAACGGGGGCAACAGCAGCAGCAAAACGAAGGAGAGCATCACTGTGTGCCTAAAGTGAAGAAACGCGACGCGCGGGGAGCTGAGTTGAGATCGAGTAACAATCAATCGAGATTCAATCCAAGTTGCAAACTCGAACACGTCGACCGCTCTCGCTCGCTCGCTCGCTGGCGCGGCGGGGGGTGTCGACACTAACAACCAGGCGGGGCGGGGCGCGGCGCGTTAAGTTTGCCGCGACGGCATGTGGGGCGTGGCGCGCGCGCCGTCTGTCCTGAGTAATTAAACGTAATTAACAGACGAAAAGCATTAAAATCCGGGCGGCTCGGCGCGGGGGCCCCCACCGGTGAGAGAGCGAGGGGGGCAAAGGCGCGGGCGACATTTTGTGTCACGAGGATCCTTGGCGAGCGGGAGCAGGAGGAGTAGGAGATGGAGGTGGAGCAGGAGGAGAATGGTGGTGGCGGTGCAGCGCAGCGCACGGCGCGGCCATTTAGGCCCCACGGCGCGAGCTGCTTTCCAACTCTGCGGGGTAATGTGGCATAGAGCCGAGCCCGAGCGTGAGCCAGAGAATATGGATAATTGTTGCAGCAAGTGCAAGTTGGTAGTTCGTCTCAGCTCGTTCCGACTCGACAGCATAGAGAGAGATCTAGATCCCCCGCTGCTGCCACGCCCCGCCACGCCGCGCCGCGCACCAGCCTACTTTTCAGTTGTTTTCTGCTTCCCCGCAGCAGACGACGACGACGACACATGCGCGCCTCGCCATTCAATAGCCATTGTTCGTCCTCGAGTCAGCGCGATTTGTAGCGCCTCGGGAGCTTAAACTGGCCGCGTCGCGTCGCGCTGTGCGGCCCTTGACACGGATACAACGCGCCGCCCGCCCCCGGCCCGGCGGCCCCGGTTACCCCGAGGCGGGCCGAGTCCGCCCGGAGGTAGGCAACCCAGCCGGCCTGAGCGCGCCGGCGCTCGACGGGACGGCCCGCCCGCCGGGCGCCATGAGGTGGAGCGGGAGGGAGTGAGGAAGGGACACGGTTAGGGTTAGCTTGGCCACGCGGCGCGTTAGCCAGCGTCGTGGCCAGCGTTAGCTAGGCACCCCGTTAATATACACTCTCTCTCCGCATCGCTTTAATTTTACCGTCATTATTGTTATTATTGCTGTTATTAAACCAAGCTGCAGCGGGTTAATTCGTGTTAGGTATGGAGGATGACGACGACCGGACATGATTTTGAACAGGGAAAAGAGATAAATTAGGAGGAGGGCAGGAGAAATAATAAAAAATAAAAAGCGAGCGAGCGAAGGGGTTAATAGAACTGCGCGCATGCTCTGCTGCTGCGGCGATACATCCCGGGGGCCAGCGAGGACCAGAGCGCGGACGGGGACCACCCGCGGGGGCGGCCGGGGCGATAGAGACACATTGGAACAGGTGAGGCGCCGCAGCGCGCGGCCAGGGAGGGAGGGAGGGGGAGGGAAGGTGCCGCCATGAAGAGAGGCCAATTATGTTGCTTTATGATTTCATAATTAGAAACAATACTCGGCACTTGAAACCGTTTTACGATGGCTTTATTGCGGGACGATTCTTCTCTATACCCGACCCGCGCGCGCGCCGGTACGCTATTGCGATAGGGAAAAGGGGGGGGGGGTTCTCCTGTAGGAGAGAAACTTTTTCTCCCTCTCTGACTCTTTTGATTCCCCACTGATCCTGCTGCTGCTGCTGCTATGCCTTTCGGAAGGGTGAAATGATTGTTGAGATGGACTTATGCCTTTAGAGATTCCCTATGCGGGCTCGCTCTCTCTCTCTCTCTACATGAGAGCCTTTGGCAAACATTAAGTCTCCAAACAGACAGGAACAAACAAAAAAAGTATCGCGATTTGGCATTCTTTTGGGAAGGTGGTGATGGCCGCGGGGGAGTGGCTTGGACAAGGAAAGAGGCTTTGTGGAGGGGAAGGGGTGAGGCCTGGGCCCGGCCTGGGGCCGCGAGGGAGAAGGGGTTAAAAGGCCAACGAAAGGGCCCCGGAGATTGAGACGTAATTAGCAAAGGAAAAAAAGGTCGGACTTCACAAAAAATAAAAATAAAAATTGGATCTGCTTTACAACATATAGAAAGTTTCCTCCGACGACAAAGGAGGAGCGGGGGATATACACAAGAACGAGAGGGGGACGAAATAAAGGAAATACGCGAAACTCTGGAGAGAGAGAGAACACGGGCACGGGGCTCATACGCGAGCGCGGGAAATAGTATCGGGCGGGGAAGAGGAGTGGGGCCGACTCGCAAAAGCAGCATCGATGGTCAAAACTGGAGCCGCCGGTAGAAAACAAGGGCACTCCGCACATAAAGGCGCTATCCGTCATAAAACATGCCGCTCACACACACACACTCTCACAAAAACCACTTCCCTTGCACGAGACGTGATACCTGATGTCTGCTACTTCTACGCTATCTACTTTAAAACAACCACTCTGAAAGTCTGATCCCCACAAAATCGACGACATTCCCGACATTGTGACATGTCTTCGAAAGTAAGTGACGAAAAGGGAGATGAAATGACGGGTTAGTAAAAAAAAAAAAAGTTTTAGCATTTCTCAATTCAAAAGCATGGGGGAGAGAATTTAGATTTTTTTTTAAAACTGTCACCAGATATAGTGTTAGTTTAGCGGAATGCTGTCATTTTGTGGGTCGACAGGCTGGCGGTGGTTCTGGATGTTGGGCTTGCGATGTACTTACACTTACCCTTCTTGGGGATGAGCGATTTGAGCAGCATGACGGAGTGCTCGTCGCAGGCCCAGGCGTGCATCTTGCGGTACGAGTCGCGGCCCTTCTCCGTCAGCTTGTCCCAGGGCTTGGGCTTGGACAGCAGCTCGCTGACGGTGCCTTGCGACAGCCCCAGCACGTACTTGGCGAACAGCCGCTGCCCGATGTTGTGGATGGACAGGAGCTCGCGCACGCGCCGCGAGATGTTGAGCGTGTCGAGGTTCTGGTTGGCGTACTTGTCCATGTTGTAGCGCAGCATCTCCTGCAGGCGCGCCTCCATCGGGTCGCCCTTGGGGATGAGCGACTCGCCCAGCCGGCCCATCATCACGCCGTTGGGCGTGAGGCTGCGGTCCTCGGAGAAGCGGAACGGCGACCGCTGCTCGTCGAAGCGGAAGGGGCTCTTGAGGGCGTCCGACTCGCGCAGCAGGTTGCT
>NW_026267178.1:1555180-1556009 GCF_000697945.3 Frankliniella occidentalis
GTTTCAATTTTAGGCCTAGTGGGAATATTTCAATTTTTTCCGATTTCGTTTCTGGAAACATTTTGAATTTTTTAAGGGAAAACTCTGGGGTTTTAAAATCCTCTCCTCGACTCACCTCAGCTCGCGCTTGATCTGTTCGTAGTCCTGCTGCTCCTGCAGGCGCTGCTGCAGGCTCTGCGCCATCCTCTGCTCCTGCTCGCGCTGCTCCTCCAGCTTGGCGATCTGCTTGGCCGAGCTCTCCTGCAGCTGCCGCAGCGTGGAGCGCAGCCTGTTGGCGTCCTCCACCAGCTGGGCGATCTGTAACAACAACAAGAACAACAAAACGTTAGTATGGTCACGTCAACGGTAGGGCATTCAATAACATAACTTTTTCGCGAAATAAAAATTATCGTGAGTTGTATGAGTGGTGGCGTGCAGTGCAGCTGCAGGCACATGGGAGGGGGCGTGGCCGTGCACACTGTCTGGCGGGGCGGGGCGCGGCGGGGCGCGGCGGGGCAACATGGGCTGGCTGATCGAACCGGTCGCTGCGGCATCAGCAGCCAATACATGTGCGGAGGGGGAGGGGCCTAAAGGCAGCCTGCGGCCGGGCCTGGGGGGCCGGCGCGGGGTGGCGGCGCGTAGCTGGGGCCCGGCCCGGCGTGCCCACGGTGGGCCGTTGAAACAAAGAGATTGACTGGCAGATAACCGAACGCGATCTCCCCGCGCGCTGCTCTCCGCACACCTGCCCCGCGTAATCCACTACAGACTCATCCTTCACCGCGCGGGCAGCGGCGCGGAGCGGGCTCGGCGGGCCCAGCGCCGGCAGCGCCACCGCGTCCAGTCCAGGTGG
>NW_026267178.1:1556059-1559470 GCF_000697945.3 Frankliniella occidentalis
GTGAGGCTGCGGTCCTCGGAGAAGCGGAACGGCGACCGCTGCTCGTCGAAGCGGAAGGGGCTCTTGAGGGCGTCCGACTCGCGCAGCAGGTTGCTGAGGCTGTGGTGGTGGCCGGGCAGGCCCGGCGGCACGGGGCCCATGAACAGCCCGTTGTGCGGGCCCAGCAGGCCGGGCGCGCCCGACAGCAGGTTGTTGTTGCTGCTCAGCGTGTTGTTGTTGCTGCAGAGGCCGCCCTCCTCGGACGGGCTCTTGGGCGAGCCGTTGACGAGCAGGTGCGGCGGCAGCGGCGTCACGTGCGGCGCGTGCGGCGAGGACGCGGGCGTGGTGGTGGTCGTGTTGGCGCCGCCGTGCACGGGCGTGCTGGCCGAGGGTGTCGACCGGGGCGGCGCCGGCGAGGCGGAGCGCGCCGACCCGGGCCGGCTGCTGGCCAGGGAGGCCCGCTCTTCCTCCTGCTGAGTGCCGTCCTCGGACACGTCGAGGGCGCCCTTCTCGCCATCTGCAGAAGGAGAGTGCTGGCTTAGTGCTGGCGGCGCTGAGGGCTGCGGCGGCGGCGGCAGGTGCTGGGGGCCCTGGTGGGGGCCCTGGTGGGGGCCCGGGCCCGGCGCCCCCCCGGGGGACTGCTGGCCGCCCCCCCGGCCCGGCCCGCCCGGCCCGCCCGGCCCCTGACTCAGGACGGTGCGCTCCAACGACCGTCGCCAGTTGGACACAATCTCCTCCCCGAGGAAGGAGCCGAACGTCTCCACGTTCTGGAGGGCGGAGGGCGGGAAGGCGGGGTGGGGGAGGACGGTGCTGTTTGAGCCCTGCGAGCCTGCAGACAAGGAACAGGCCGACGAGTCTTAGGCGCTGTCCCGCGTAGCGCTCACCACCAGGCACCCACCCGAGCCCAAGCACACATTTAGTCACAAAGCAACAAGAACGTGTTCTTAAAACAATAAAACAGGAGACAAATCGTTTGTTTTGTTGTCAGCGTTCTTTTTTGTTGTTGTTTTAATTTAGCAGTCAAAGCGAGCACTGAGCATGCAAAAGGGTGTAAGTTGGGCTTAGGGTGAGAGGTAGGCAACCGCTACCATGCCAGGCAGGCAGAAAAGGGGAAGGGGTGTTGGAAACAGTATGGAGCGAAATGGGGACGCAACGACGATATTCGCGAAACAGAACCATCAAATTTTACACCTAACCGTGAGGACGCCCCCCCCCCTCCCTCGCGCGCAATCCGCCTTCGCCCCCAGACCTGCTGCTGTGGTTGTAGAAGAGCCAAACTTTTGCCCAGATAATTAAGCCCGACACTGTTTTCCTTTCGTTTTGCCCGTCACGCCGCCGTCACGCCGCGCCCCCGCGGGTCGGGGGCGGCCGGGTCGTCACGTTCGAGAGATTAGCGTCACATAACATTATCGACGTGAGTGCGAGCGAGACAGAGGCGCGCAAAGCCCTCGCGATGGCGTTACGATGGTGTCGCCTTAATTGCCCCCCCCCTCCCCCTCCACCCCGCTCCCTTTCGACACGTAACCGCCGTCACGTGACTAGTGCGCGCAACCACCACGCCGTGCCATTTCGTTTGCAAACGACCCCGCCGTCCCATCCAGAGCCAGACGACGACGACGACGGCGGCGGCGGAGCTCTCAATACGCTTTTGGACCGGATGGCACCGCCGCCCCGCCACGCCCCGCCCCGCCACGCCACGCCACGGTGAAACGGGTCATCACCGTGTTGCGATAATTGCCTAGAGACTGACGTGTTCGTAAACTCCCCTTAAAAGAGGCGTTATATCCGCGGACGGGCGGTGAGCCCCCCTCCCCTTTCCCTCACCCAGTCGTGAATAGACCTCTTGACTGACCACTCCCCCTCGACACCCACCACCACTACTAAACCTCCACTTCACTATCACAACCACCCTCCCCTATTCATCTACACACGACCTGCCGCCTTTCTACCGGTTTTATCCATTCGCGATCAAAAAAACAAAAAAAGAGAGAAAGAGAAAAAAGTAGCAACAGACAAAACAAACAAAATAGCAGCTGGTTAAAAAAAAAATTGTGAACGACACGCTAACTGGGAAACAATATGGTATTTGTAGACAATAGCAGGACAATGACACGGGGAGAACAGTGACGGGCATCGCGGACACATGGCGGCGCGTGGCGTGGCGTGGCGGGCGGCGCGACTCCGGACCCCTGCTCCCCTTCGGACACCCTCCCACACACAGAGGACTAGGCCGTCAGTTTACCTGGAAGCTCCTGCTTGATCTTGAGCGACATGGCCTCGGAGGCGAGCCGCGCCCGCTCAGAGGCCCTCTCCTCGGTGCGCTCGGCGGCCGCTGCCCGCTCGGCCGCGGCGCGCTCGGCTGCCAGCGACAGCTCCCGGGCGCGGTATATGCTGCAGACAGAGAGAAACAAAAGGGCGTATTAGTCGCGGCCACAAGGTGTACAGGGCTGCAGGGCGAGGTGGTGGTCTAGCAGGGCGAGCAAGACGGTCGCCGCCCGGGGCTGCTGGGCCCGAGCGCCCGACAAGGGCCGGGTAGGCAACCGGGACGCACGCCCGCGCTCGGGTTGCCTACCCAGCGCCCCTCCCCGCTGCCGGGCCCAGGCCGACTGCTCGACTAACTGGACCACAGCGGTGCGATACCGTTCGTATGTCGGGCGGAGAGTACTTTTTACTTCATCCTCGTCAAAGTTTTATCTACAATGCTCGCACAACCATGTCATCAGTTTATTTTCATCTTAAATATTACCCGCCCATGCACAAACTTCTCTGGATGAGGCCGCATGCTCTTTCTCCCGGGGGCATAGAGGACAATAACCACGACTGCATCTATATATACGCGTGTATCAGCCAACAGGTGGGGACAGCCAGGCTGCATGATCGCACAGCAGTGACGAGGGGACGGACGGGCCGACGACAGACAGATAGACCAGTCGACCGGCCGACCGACCGGCAATCAGCAATCATTCGGCACGAGACACACTCACACACACACTCACACAACGGCGCGAGCGGCAAACAATGGGAAAACGGGTACTGTCCCGTGACATGGACGGCGAACCGAACCGCTTTCTGCATGAGCGGCTGTGCTGTGGCCCCGCGCGGCCCTTCCCCCGCGGGGAGCCCCCCACCCGTCATTCGGATTGAATTGGTGGCCGCAAACGTGAGCGTGCGCGCGGAGCGGGACAGAAGGACCCGCGGGGGCCAGCGCCACCACCACCACCACCGCGACCCCATACACGTCCAGGAGGTCATGTGTGTACCGCTATACAGATCGCTGGGGGAAAAGACCAATAAAGTCCATCAGCATGGAGAGAGAGAGTTGAGTTTGTGTCCCGCGCGTCCGCGTCCCTTGTCGTCCCGTCAACACACAATAGGAGATCACCCCGCCCGTGGCATTCCGGTGGGACGACGAGTCGAGTACATCCACGTGCG
>NW_026267178.1:1564830-1569161 GCF_000697945.3 Frankliniella occidentalis
TGGCTGGAGCGGAAGTGAGCCCATGGGGGAGGAGAGGGGGAGGAGGAGAAGGGGGTGACAACTGGGCGCTGATAAATTACAGCGATCGGAGGTGGAGCCGCGCGCGCGCCGACGCTCCGATGCACCAAATCGCGGCGCGACGCCTCCTCCATCGTCGTCGTCGTCGTCGTCATGCCCGTGAAATATCGTCGTCATCATCATCGTCTGATTAATTGTTATTGATAACAAGCGCACGGCACTGCGGTTGCCTGTGATTGCTCGATGGCAATCCCCGCCCCCGCCGATTGCCCTGCCCGCGACGGTACGAAAAATTTTCATAGTCTCCGTCTGATTTTTTTTTTTGTCAGAGTGAGATGCGCCCCGTGTGGGTCGCGGGATGGCGCTCGCCGTGCTGCCGCATAACCTGAGAGGGCACCCCGCCCCGTCACGCCCCTGAGACGTGCCGCCGGGGCTTCCCTTACTTAGATCACCGGGCAGTGCCACGCGAATTAAAGTCAGTTCAATTGAATTAACGCGGCGGGACTTCGACAGTCATATATTGTATCGTATTGACGTATACGCCATCACGGCCCCTCTCCGCTGCCAGTACCGACGCCTTTAGCCTCCTCGAGTTGTGATCCGGGCCCGACCCACCCCGCCCCGCCACGCCGCGTCAGCAGCCTACTCTGCAGTAATTAGTGCTGTCCTGCCTCCAGCGCTTCGGGGCCCGCGGCGGGGAAAAAGGGGTGAGGAGGGGAGAGAGGGGGGGAGTAAAACCTCACCCATTCATGTGGCAACTGAATCGATTGCATGAGTTCCTCGCTACGCTGTGCCACGGCTCGCGGAGGAGTGTAAGTGCGAGCGAGAGGAAGAGAGAGAGGGAGAGAGAGGGAGAGAGAGGGAGAGAGAGGGAGAGAAGAGCCAAAGCTTGGCGCGGCTCAATCAAGTAAAGGAACCAAGCAGACGACGCGGCTGCCTACTTGCAAGTGAAAAGTAGGGAATTGAAAACGGCTGGCGGGGAAGGGTATGAGAAGGAGATACAGAAAAGCCATAAGACGAAAGAGTGAGAGAGAGAGAGGTGAGGAGAGGGTAAATGAAAAAGAAAACGACTAGAGAGCACCCAACGCCGCGCGGGTGCGGGCCTCTGGTCAGGCTGGGCAATAGGGCGATTGGGCGGAGATATCAGGAGAGGCCCGATTCAAGGGGCCAGACCGATCTGCATTTTCTGAATTGGTCAAAGATAAAATCGGACGGCTGCGCCGCTGGAGGGGAGGAGAGGGAGAAAGGAGGGAGAAGAAGAGAGAGGAAAGAACGACGGAATAACGAGAGCGGTCGAAGGGGGAGAGAGAGAGAGTGAGAGGAGAGGAAAGGGTGAAACCCAGCCACCCACGCCTCGCCACGTCGCGCGCCGCAAGTACTAAGGGACGGACGAAACAAAAATAATTTACATAAAGTAGCCGTTGAGCAGTATCTTAATTACCGGACAGGAGGGTACAGTCTCCATACAGACTTTCATGCATACCTTATAAAAGCATATTTGCATTATTCGTTGCGCAGGAGGCCGGGCAAGGCCTCTGGTCAGCGGAAGCGCGCCACCGCCGACACTCTGGAGCGAGTGTGTGTGTGTGAGAGAGAGAGAGCGCATGTGTGTGTGTGAGTGCGTGCGGCGGGCGCAATAATAGGCAGGCCGCATAGATTGAGAAACCCCACCAGAGTACAAATTGTGAAAGAATGCACAAAAGCCTGCTCCGCAGTGCACACCTTGCTCCGCGCTCATTGCAAACTATGCGTCGCGCTTAATAATTATTGGGGGAAAAATTAAAATAAAAAGCAAAGGTGGATTAATGTGCATCGATTCTAATCACCCACCGGTGAGTTTTGTACTTAGGTAGGGTTGCGATACTCGTGCTCTCCTCTCTATCTTCTTCTTTCTCTTTCTCTCTCTCTCTCTTTCTCTCGCGTTCGCGCCGTATCTGTCTATCTCCGTTCCACTCATTAAGCACGCGCGGGCAAGGCAGGCAGGCGGACCGCCGACCGCGCGTGTGTGTGTGACGAGGACAGAAGTATGATGAGAAACCCAATGAGCGGGAGAGAGGGAGAGAGAGAGGGAGGAATGAGAAGGGGGAGAGGAACAGAGAGCACGAGGAGGAAAATGGAGGAGGGTGGGTGGGGGTGGAGGTGGCGGTGGTGGTGGTGGAGGCTCACAACGCATAAAGACCAAACACATTGAACTAACTTCCTTCGTGTATATCTGATCTCTCTCCCTCTCTCTTTCACTGTGCACGTGCGAGAGAGTGAGAGAGACACGCACTCCCGCGCACACACACACACACACTCGCACACAGAGAGGGGTGAGGCAAAGGGGTGGGTGTGGGCTCGCGCTGGGGGTGGCGGCGGCGGCGGTGGTTGGTTACATGATGCGTAGGGACGGACACGCGTATCCGAAAAAGACAAAGACAGCCGCGCAGAATGCGTCATCAATATTTCATAAAGTTCCATTAAAACTTAATGGCCGGCTTGAGATACGAGGGAGGCATGCGAGAAGGGTGGCCGAGTAGGCAGAAAGAGTGCCGGGGGTCCGAGGCCCGACCCGACCGTCAGCCTCGATTTATGCATTTTATCATTTTTACTCAACGCGAAGTAATGACAGAAAGACACGCGGGCGCGCGCGCGCGCGACCGGCTTTAGAAAAAAATGTGAAAAATAATAAATGAAATAAATCGAAAATGGACTATGCAAATGGGTGGGGCTCGCTCGCTCGCTCACATCCACACGACACGCCGCCGCCGCCGCCGCGTCCCCTTCTCCAGTAATGTCACCCATTCGACTCATGACTTTTAAATTGCAATCCGCAAAGGCGCAAAAAGAAATCCCGTGTGCCGTCCGGCCCTGAGAGCTTGGGCCGGGCTGCGCCGGGCTGGGCCCCGCGAGTGCAGCGCCGCGCACACCGTGTCCGCGCGCGAATTCCAAGACGTGTACAAGCAGCGCCAATAAATAAATCCGCGACTGGCGGGCTGCGGCGCATAACATGACCTCCGTGAGATACATCAGGACGATCCTAAATCTTTGCACCCCCCCCCCCTCTTCTCTCTCCCGCTTCCTTCCCCATCCTCAAGCAGGGATAAGATTGATTTCACTTTGGCGACGTCGACCGACCCACCGCTGCTTCTGCTATGCGGCAGAGCGGCACACCGGGCCCGATGACCACACACGTTTCGTCTCATTACCAAATTAATTTTTGTTGAAACACTTTTGTCATCCTCAACCATCATCGCCATAATCCTGATCACCACCGTCGTCGCCATCCTGGTTCGGCTTCGTTCATCGCGCCTAATGCACCTGTCTGGCTGCCCCCCCCCTCCCTCCCCCCCTCGACCAAAGCCAAACCTCACGGGGGGCTGAGACATATCAATCTTGAATCAGAGCCGCTCGGCGCCAAGTTGGCTGTGTCTACATATCCCCGCTATCCTCATCACACAATGTTGATTTTAGCCAAGGCGCGCGCGGCCCGGCGCCTAGCGTGGCGCCTGGCCCAGCGCGATGATCTCCCCTCCCCCCTCCCACCTCGCGCACCGCAGCCGCACACCTGAGCCCTACCTACCTACCTCCCCCCTCCTCCCCCGCAGCCCTTTTCCTATCGAGTCGCGCGACCATTCAGCCCTAGTGTTGCAAATACACACACAATCTAAGTACCCCCTCCGCACACACAGCGCAGCCGAGGGCCCCAAAGTCGATCCTGGCCAACTTGATGTTCGCCCGGCGCTCCTATAGGATAAGACACAGGCGGACGGCTCCTCCCAGGCGTTTGGGCGCGCACACACACACACACGCACACACCTACACTCACACACACGGGCGGGCGCCGCCTGTACGTCCCATCAAATATTGAAATAGACGCCACCACCACCGCGCATGATATGTTACTACATCCGCCGAGAAGGCCCCCGCCACCCTCTGCCCCCCCCTCCCCCTCCAATCCAACGCGCCGAACAGATTGGTTCGTGGAGAGAAAAGGAGCGCAAGAGTGAGTGAGAGAGAGGGAGAGTGAGAGTGGGGGAGGGAGAGGGGGGTAGTGGAGCGGTGCCTTGCGACATCACCGCGCCCCGGAGCACTAACTGATCTTTATGCCGGCCGAGGAAGAAAACGCTTTCGAGGGGGAATGAGAAAAGGGTTTGGGCGGAGAGAGAGAGGGGGGGGGGAGACAAAAGCCCACCATGAAGGTGTGAGAATGAGGGGGAGTGGGAGAGGCCAGGGGGAGGCGCAAGCCCAGCGACGGAGCAGCGGCACAGCTGCCGAGCAAAACTCCTGCTTGTGAATTTTTAGCGCTGCCAGGCAATGGCCCCACTGTGAGC
>NW_026267178.1:1569211-1569861 GCF_000697945.3 Frankliniella occidentalis
TCAAATCGACTCTTTGCCGCGTCCGCATTGGCTGGCCGCAGCGGCTGCGCCCCCTCGCCGCTCCTCGCCGCTCCCCGCCGCGCCCCGCCACGCCTTCCGGCCGATGCAGATTGTGCCAAAAGCGTTGGCTGGTCGGGGCGGGGTGGGGCGGCTGCGCCCACAATCACGATTAAATAAGTCGCGCAGCCCGCCCCGGCTATAAATTCGATTCACATTATAAGACCCGAGATGAATCAACTTTTCCTTACGCGCGCTAGCGTGTGTGTGTGTGTGTGCAAGTACACTCGGCGACAGGAGAAAATACAATTACACCCCGTCTCTCCCTCACTCACGCGGGGATCACGATGACACTTATTAATATCACAATTATTTTTACTCGTACATCACCCGATCCCAACGCCCTCTCTTCTCCTTCTTCTCCTCCTCGTCTCTCGTCCACAATAACGTACTTCTTTTTGCTCTTCCCCATCACACTTTTTCTTCACAGGCCGTGCGGCCCGAGTGATGCGGCTCACGGGACGCGTGCCGAGCCGAGCCCCGGCGGCCGAGCCGCGAGCACCGGTGTTTTGTCTGTCTGTCGCGACTCGCCGCGGTCCACAAACCCCGCTCAGCACCGCACCGCCTCATATGCAGCGAGGCAGCATCTCTCT
>NW_026267178.1:1571184-1572268 GCF_000697945.3 Frankliniella occidentalis
CATTTTCCCTATTTATTTATTTATTTATTTATTTATTTATTTAAAGAACAAAATCCAGGCACAGCAGCAGCAGCCCGGCCTGAGGCCCCCTTCGACCTAATCTGATGATTCGCTTCCGAATCATAGAGCAGACGCCGCATAGGCCCGCTTTCCTTGGGGCGTATCTCCTCCTACCCCCTTCCCCCACCAATTACACCCCTCCGTGTCCAAACACACACACACACAGCCCCCTGGTGCCAATGAGGCGGAAGCGAGAGGGGAAAGGGAGAGAGAGCGAACGAGGGAGGGAGAGAGAGAGAGAGATGGGCGCAGCCGTGGCGCTATTCCACCGCAAGCCTCTCCAGAAGCCCTTCTTCTTCTTCCCCCGCCTTATCTAGTAATCCCCCTCCCACCCCCTCTCCTCCGCCCCAGACCGGCTGGGCGCGGCAGATGGGTGCTAAATGGACCGAAATGCGCAAAAACAAGGAGGGAACAAGAAAGACACCCCCTGCGCCCGGCGCGCGGACTGTCGGTCCGTCCGTCCGTCTGTCTTGCCCCCCGACGCATACTGTTTTGATATTTAGTGCCGACTCGCTTCGCCTGCTCGGCTGCTCTGAACGCGAGGTTCGGCCCACGAGAACAAGGAGAGGGGCGGCAGCCACCTATCTCTCTCTCTCCTTCTCCCTCTCTCTCTGCCGTGCATCACTCCTCGGAGCCGATACGAAGAAAAGAGCAGGGCAGAGAGAGACAGACAGAGGCGCCCGGGCCGCGAGCATCACGCTACATTCCGTTGCAACATTATCATTCGGAATCGCTTCATTCTCGGCGGCGCGGAGCGCGCGGTATAGACCATTTGCAAACTTTATATATAGAGGGAGAGAGAGACGACCGAGGCATTTTTAAAACCGCATTCCCCCGTCCCTTCCCTCTTCCATGATACATCCCACGCAGACGTTGCGATACACTTTTCACCTAAACGACGCGACTTGGCTCTCCGTTTCTTTCCTTCGTGGTTTCTTTTTTTTTTTTTTTGCGTTGAAATCGTTGCTTATATCAGCACGTTATATTTATTGACAGAGAGAGCCACAATTTTAAAATGTTATCT
>NW_026267178.1:1572318-1573307 GCF_000697945.3 Frankliniella occidentalis
GCATCGCCCCGCCGCGCTGCTGCCATCCCCTTTTATCATATTTCCTTGATAAATCCAAAGCGCTTGTGCCCGATCCAATTTCTATACCCACGCGCGTCCCCCGGGGGAGGAGGGAGGGAGGGAAGGAGGCGGTGAGCAGAGGCGTGGCGGGGCGAGGCCGCTATGGCCGCCCGCGTACGGTCCTTGCAGTATTCCGAGGGGCTTCACTGCTTCGCTTCTTTGAGGGTCAGCGGCTTATATTGCCCATTCGTTACCCCCCTCCCACTTCCGCGGGGGCTCACGGGGCGACTCAGAGCAGCTTGTTAATTGCAAAGCGCATCCCACTTGTAATGACTATTCTTTTCATTGCGCACGTTGCGAAAAACGTATAAAATTGGAAGACGTAAACGACGGCGCGCTGGAAGGAAGCGGGCGGCGGCGGCGTCGGTGCACCAGCGCGGCTCACCGCGGGGCTCGCGGGCAGCGTCGGCTCATCTATCCGGCCATCGGCCAGGGCCCCCAGGGGCGCGGACCTGGCCTCCAGGAGGGCGACCACGGCCCCGGGCCACTGCCACTAGGGCGCGGCCACGGCCTCCTGGGCGTTTGCCTCAGTCACGACCGACGCAGGGCCTCGGCCGTGGCCTCCAGGACCTCGGCCACGGCCTCTTGGGCGTCCAAGACAAGGCCCCGGCCAGTGCCACCAGGGCGCGGCCACGGATTCCTGGGCGTTGGCCTCGGCGAGGGTCTCCAAGGCCTCAGTCAGAACCGAGGCAGGGCCTCCTCGGCCGTGGCCTCCAGGACCTCGACCATCGGCTCCAGGGCTTCCAGTGCCTCCAGGAGGCCGGCGGAGCGCCGCCTGCTCGGCGCTCACGGACCGGCCCCACCGCGGCGCGCCGCTGGCAATGAGGCGTCGCGAAACCTGTTACCGTGCATCGACTTGCCATGGTCCGCGGGGAGGGGCAGGCAGGGCGGGGCCCGGGTGGACATTTCAATCGGATCTCAAACGCAGC
>NW_026267178.1:1573357-1579960 GCF_000697945.3 Frankliniella occidentalis
CGTGAGCCGCGTGTGTCGTCGGAGCGAGCGAGCGGGGAAAAAGATTATAACGTGCATCGAAACACGTCCCCGTCACCCAGCCGACGGGTCCGGGTCGGGCGGGGCCAGTCACCAGCAGAGCCGCGGAGGGACCGAGTGAGAGTGAGAAAGAGAGAGAGAAAGAGAGAAAGAGCGAGCGAGAGAGAGAAAGAGAAGTACAGAGGACGAATAAAAACTGCACTGATAATAGAAACCCCGTCTAAAACAATCGCACAAACAATAGCCGTAATCAGGCGATGGCGGCGATACGGCGAGCGGGTCTGGCTGGGCGCGCCGCGGCGACAGGGGCGGGCCAAGGAGGAGCGAGCGAGGGAGCGAGCGAGCGAGCGGGAAGGGGTGACATTTTAGAGCGAGTCATGGGGGTGGCAGTCGAACACACAGCGCCGTGCTTGCTGCTCCGCTCTAGAGCAAGAGCAGGGCATCAAAGGTCATCTCCGAAACAACACACTCTCACACACACACTCGAGCACAATCCACCTGGTGAAGTAGGGGGGTCGTGGAGGGGGCGGGGGCTTCGAACACACGTGCTTGGCATCGAGACTGGCCGGCCCGTCCTAATTTATAGAGCGAGTGCACGGGGCGTGGCGGGGCGTGGCGGGGCGTGGTGCCGCCGAGGATTAAGATATCGCTGTTGTGTTCCGATACAACGGGGCATTGTGCAACGCAGGTTAATCAACAACAGCCTCAAGAAGAATGCGCAAATGAGGAGAGAGAGAGAGAGGCTGGGGGGGTCCGCGTCGGGGGGAAGGACAGGGAGGGGGCGCTTTGGCTGCCAACCTGACAATGAATTAGTGAAGCAGTGATAAATCGGGGTTCGGGAGGCGCAGCAGCAGCAGCAGCAGCGGCAGCGGCAGTTGGGGGACGCGGCGGCCACCCCCTCGGGGGGCATGGGGGGCCCCCTCGCCGCGACAGCTGCGGGCGCAAGGTAGGAAAGAGGCCCCCCTCGGGCCATGCCATCGCCGGCGACGACCCCATGGACAGGCGCGTGCCCGCGTGCCAAACTCGTGCGCTCAAAGTCGTCCATACACTTGGCAGACGTAGTGCCCCTTGGGCCGAGAGGGCCATTTGCTGCTGGTCGCCCCCCGGTATACAGAAGGGGACCACCACCCTAGCCGGCCGGCCAAGTCGCACGCAGACGACGCTTCTTGCACAATAACAGCGCGGACAGAGACGTCCCCGGGACGGCCGTCCTCCCCTGATCGGACGTTTGTTTGTATAAATAGCCCCGCGAAATGCAAAACAATCGGTCCATTGTGGCTGTTGGTTTGGACGGCTCGTTACGTTACTGAGCGGCGCAGATGTATCGCCAATGGGCGCGGCAGGTTGTGCAAATGCTTGCCGTGAGCCTCCCCGGCGGCCGCACCGCACCCCTCGAGAAGGCTTGCACTTCCTTCCGGCGCCTCGGCACCGTACTACCACCCGCCCCCCGCCGAGCCAAAGCCGCAGATCGGAAACCAAAAACTCATTCGCCCCGGAAGAGAGGCCGGGTTTGCACTTCATCGCCGCTCCGCCGATCCGGCCGGGGCAAAGTTCTCCGGCACGCCAACGCCGCCGCCGCCCCCATCCGCGCCCCTCGCGGCCTGCTCCCCGGGCCCCGCTCCGGCCGGGCCGGCGGGCCGTGCAGCCGCGGAGCTCGGCTGGTCAGCAAGCCGGAAACCGCCCATACACATAAAGCACTGCGGGGAGGAGGGAGGAGAGCAAGATGGAGGGGCAGGGCGGCCGCACCACGAAAAAGTGGTGTTGTTGTTGTTATCACGGGAGGGGCAGGGGGAGCGCGGAGATCGGGAGGGGGAGATAGTTTTAGGCCACTCCCCCCGCGCCCCGCCGCCGCCGCCGCCCGCCGACCCGCCGCGCGCGGAGGAGCGCGCAAGCCCCGCCTTCCAAGAAAAAAAATTATCCCCTCCACTCACGCGCGGAGAAGAAAGAGAGAGAGAGAGCGCGCGCGATACGGAATAAAAAAAAAAGAGGCGAGGCTCCGCGGCGGCTCCGCCCGGCTCGGAGCGCGCGCGCAGGGAGGTGCTGCCGTCTGGCGGGCAGGACATGCACTACAGTCGAGTGGCGCGGCGGCGTGGCGCGGCGGGGGCACTGGGCCGAGAGGAGGCACTTGTAGCGCTCGGCCACGAGGTCCCCGCCAAGTGACGACAGGTGGACAGAAAAGGGGAAATTATTGCAAACTTTCGAGCAGTTTTGAGCAGCATCCCCGCTAATAATACTACCATCCGGAACTCTTACACTTTCAACTGGGAAAATTGGTAAAAATAAATAACACGGATGCAATGAGTCGACTTCAGAAAACGCAAACTTTGAGAAAGAATCACTGCTGTTACTTTCAGTGAAAGACAGGACCAGGTCTACACACCGATATGAGTACAGAGCCAACTAGTACATACGAGGCGCGCAATGCACACCCGCAGTATCCTACAAGGGGCCCATCGCCCGCTCCAGTTTGACGTTTGACGTTCTGACAACTGATAGAAACGTCAGGGACGGTCGTATCAGCGCGTCCACGACTCCAGGCTGCCAATGCGAAACTAACTTTCGGTGATAAGTACACTGCCACGAACCCGGTGACCAAGGCCGGACTGATTTCGTATACAGCAAGCGTCGCTTTGAAACCCACGAGAATATTATTACGAGCTTTTATGAAGTAAAAAAATAAATCTTAAACCGATTGTCGCGTTTTAAGTTCACTAACACTTATTCAAAAATCATGATGTTTGTGAGGTGCATATACTATCAGGGACCTAACGCTAAAACAAATATCTTAGTAATACCTGACATTACTACGGGCGCAGATTTTTTCCTCGTTTTCTCTCGCCTCTTTTTCGCCAGCAAAAAGTAAAGTGAATTGGGTAAAAATACTCACGACGACAGGTGTTCTCTCACCTTTCACAGAGAAGATTTTCGAACTATATTTTACTTCACACGGTGAGTTGCGCTGTGCGCAGGGCGCAAAGAGAGAGACGACGCCCGCTAAACTTTTTCTGTGTCTTTTTCTGCCTTTCACTTGTTGGACTTGCGGAAACATCCGCACTTTGTCCGATTGTATTTCCCGGCACAGATCCCTTTTCCATCAATTAAACCCTTTTATCTGAAAATCGACTTTAAACGAACACTCCGGCGGGGAACATTCAAGCTGAATGACTTCGAAAAGGCTGCATGATGCTCGAGACTGCGCTCAAGACCCGGTACCTTCGAAAAAATTCTAAGTCCGTTCATCGTCAACAATAAAGTCTACGACGCAAAGTCGAGTCTGAAACGGTTCAGGCGATGAATGTAAATTTGAATGCAGTCAACGATCAGTTGATCGAAAACTTTCATCTCAACTCAACATCCAGTGACTTAGCCGCAGCGGACAAAAACTGATGAACCGCAATCATCTATGATCGGAGTCCAAAGTACGATTCCCTTCAAATTTTTACTGTTTGATTTCACACGGAAGCATAAAAAGAAAGCCCGTGAATTATACAAACAAAAATGTCTTCGTATGCGACCTAATTCGCTTCTTAAACTTCACTTGTGCAAGACACTCGGGTCATCCGACACCGGTTCGAACAAAGTGGCATATACGGCTAAGTCCGAAAAAATGTTAAGTCCGACTTTTCTTTCGTTCTTTTGGTAATATCCTCTGAGAGTCGTGGGGAAGGACCTCAAGCGTGGCAAAAAAGGTTGCAACGCCTAAGAGGGAAGTCACGACACTTGCACTCCTGTCGGGCTGGCGCACAAACTTGAAATCCAAAGGGGACGGGAAATCCGGCTGCACTTATTCACTCACTCACTCGGAATTGCTTTTCACTTTTCACCTGACTGTGTCACTCGCTGACGACACTCACCTTCGCTGGGACGCCCAGCGTGGTAATCGAAGAGCTTGTGTCGAACATTAATGCGCACCCGTGGATGCACAACACACACTACAAGCAGATCCGACACTCATCACAGAAAAACGACGAACGATCCTCGTCGTCAATTTTCACATTTCATCACACTTTGGTATTGGACGTCCACGTCCGGGATCACAACACACGACATGGTCGTCATCTTTCACAATCACAGAAAACTTGAGAAATCTTGAATGATGTATTTTCCCCGACAGAGGAAAACGTTGCACTTGGAAAATAACAAAAATCCAGAGAGGGAATTTCACTGGCGTTTCACACTTGGGTCACTCGCGGGGTTGGTGCGCGCCGGTTGCGGTGCGGACCGGTGCGTCTGACTGGAACGTTCGGTTCGGGGATTGTGTTCGGCTCGGCTCGGCTCGTCCTCGGTGCGAGGCGGAGCGGAGCGAGATACGACCGAACCGGCTCTGCTGGAGGCTACCCTCCGACTGACTGACTCACCGCTGTATGGTCTTGGCCCGCCCGCCCCGCCCCGCCACGACGCGCCGCCGCCGCCGCGGAGGAGGCGGTAGCGGCGGAGGCAGCGCCGAACCGGGCCGGGCCGAGCCGCACCGCGACGCCGGGCCGCTCCGCGCCGAGCCGCGCCGCGCCGGCCGCCCCGACCAGGGCCCACAACCAAGCAGCAGCCACACTCGGATTTGCATCACCAATATGGATCCCATTCTTCGGCATGGGTCCTTCGACTGCCTCTTCGCCCTTCTCCACCACCGACGCCTCCACCGCCGCCGCCGCCGCCGCCGCCGCCGCCTCCGCAGCCGTCGTCTTGGCCGTGCGGCCGTCGCCCTCCCCTCCCGCGGTACGGCCGCTCACTTCCCCGTGCGGCGGTTCGCTCCGCCGCCGCCGGCCGCAGCACCGTCACCCCAGCGGCCCGCGGTGCCGCGGCCACCGCGGCTCCGTGGCCCTCCGCTCCAGGCCCGGGGGCCCGGACCGCCGCGGCGCACCGCTGGAGCTGGACGAGCAGGTGCTGACGCTGCACCACCCGGCCTCGTCCTTGACTCACTGCAGGACACCTGCCGCGAGGCCACACCGGGGGGGTCAGCCGCCGCCAGCCCCTAGAGGTCGCTCAAGGGGGGCCCGTCCCCGCGGCACTGCCGACCCGACCCAGGCGACACGACTTTCACTCTGCCGCGGAGTCATACCGGCCCAGCGTCGCGTCATCGGGTCGGGGCCGGTCCTGGCGAGCAATGGAGACCACCGCTGGACAGCGCGTCGGGCTGGAGAAGGGGGGAACCTGCGCGGCCGGCCGCGGCACTGCCCTGGCACTGCCCGAGCGGCGACTCGGCTCGCCGTGACTCATTAATCATCGACTCCTGAGGAGGACTTCTGTTCCGATGTTCGGCCGGCCGCCGCCCCCGCCCCTCTCTCCCCGCGCCCGAGGCCCCCGGGCCCGGAGGCGTCGCGGCGCGGCGGCAGCGGGGCGGGTGGTCGCCGCACCGGCAGCAAGAAGTGGCGCAAGAAGAGAAGGGGGAGAGGGAGGGGGGATCTATGACTGATGGAGAGGGACGCCACCCCGACCGGACATACACTCAACGCGTAGCATCATTTATACTTTTTTGTAAATGTTGTTGTCTTGCGCTGAAATGCGTGAGGCGCATCGGCGGCGCGCTCCTCGCGGCGCGGTGGTGACGCTCGGCCACGACTGATTTGCATCCCTGATGCGGATATGAGTTGGAGGAGGAGGAGGAGGAGGACGGCGACGAGAAACAAAACACGGAGGGTGGTGTGGGAGAGATCGAGAGAAAGAGAGAGGGAAAGGGTGGTGAGGAGGATGTGCGCGGGAGGGAGGTGGCGCGGCCGCACGCGCGTACACACACGGACACGCACGCACACGCACACACACGCACACAGTCTCCCGAATCATAGACGCGAGCGAGGCAGGCGCGGGGGAGCCGAACTCTGCCGAGCGGGCTAGAAGGGTATGGAAAATAAAATCGATACGTCCTCGGCGGAGTGGTATAGCCTATACTACACGGAATCTGTCTAATTGTCAGTATATATATCTCCCTACACCCCCCTCTACCCCCCTCGCACACCCCTTCGCGCGAGGGGTGGATGGGGAGTGGTGGTGGTGGTGGGAGGTGGCGGTCCACCCACAGAGGCGCAAGACTTTAGATGGAGCTATATAGTGCTTTTAATCACTCTCGTCTCAACCCTTCTCCTCACCCGCAGCACCCCCGCCACCCCCACGCCCGCCGGCGCGGCACCTCGCGGACGGACACACGGACGGACGGGCGGACGGGCCCGACGGACGGGCGGGAGGACGGACCGTACCCCATCCACCCCCTTCTCTCATCAAGCTGTTGCAAGCCTTTCGTATTCGCCCGATAATCAATAATTCTCAAATGAAGAGCAGGAGCACGGCAAGGGAAGGGGGAAAACCTGAGGGGATGACATCAAAGAGCCGGAGAGAGCGAGAGAGAGGGGCGGCGGGGGAGGCAGGAGCGAGAGAGGTTGGGCGTGCGCGGGCCGAAGAAAGAGAGATAGAGAGAGAGAAAGGGGTGAAGGAGGAAGGGTGGAAGCGGGAAAGGAGGAAAGGGATGGAAAAGGGGAGGGGGGGTGCTCGCAGACACCCAGGCCGGGCAAGGATTAGAAGGTAAAGATATATTGGGAGGGTGGGGGCGTATGGACGAGCCGAGCTGGGCCTTGGTGATGTTCGCTGATGTGGTGG
>NW_026267178.1:1584380-1587842 GCF_000697945.3 Frankliniella occidentalis
GCAGCAGTCAGACCGTCCTCACCAACATCGACTCCTCTCTCTTTCCCTCTCGCTCTCACTCCCTCTCTCTTTCTCACACACACACACTCCCACACACAACGCCGCCGGAACACACAAACACACACACACAGCGCCTCAAGAGAAAATTCAAAGGAGGCAACGACATTAGTGTAGGCATCACCCTAGATCTCCTCCCTTTACCCCTCTCTCTCTCTCTCTCTCTCTCTCTCTCTCTCTCTCTCTCGTGGGAGCACAGCCCCTTCCCTCTCACAGCCAATCAGGAGACAGGGCTCCAATATGAGCCGCGCATGGTCTAATCGAACGTCCAAATTCGTCGACGCGGAAGGTCTTTGTCGAGCGTGCCGGATTCTAATCTCAATGAACTGGAGAGGAGGAGGAGAAATTAGCGGAGAGCGAAAGAGAGCGATGTGAGGTGTACGGGGAGGGCAGGAGAGCGAGCGAAAGAGGGAGAGGAGGAGGGGGGATAGAGCGTGTGTCATAGAGAAAAGGTGCCCTTCCTGAAAATAACCCCCGCTTGAGAGGCTGGGCCGGCCCGGCGGAGGCGCGTGAGAGGGTTGGCATGTGAGGAGGGAAGGAGAGCGGACAAAGTGGGTGGCAGACTTCGAAAACGCAAAATCAAAGTGAGAGAAAGGGAGAGGGCTGGGGGAAAAAAGTATCGAAACGACGCAACGGAGGAAGAAGAGGAAAAAAGTTGCAGAAGTGAAAAGTAATGAGCAGCGCAGAAATACATTTATTATTTCTTTCTCTCTCTCCCTCTCTCCACCTCCTCGAGTCTCATCTCAGCCCCCCCGCTCAGCTCTCCGCGTGAGCCTATCTCTCTTGTTATCACATTTCTAGTCCTTTCGACGCCACCAACCACGGCAGTCCTGCGCTGAAAAGATCCCTCGGCAAACAAAGATACCTCGTTTGGCTCATCATCCGGATCGGAGCAATAACAAATAATTCTCTGAAAATAATGATAACCATGATAATGGGAGATCCGACTGCGCGTTGCTGCGCCGCTCGCTCCTCACATGCTCTCCTATAGTGCCCCGCGGCCCCGGCAGCACGGCGCGAGAAATTGAAGGATATTCGTTAGGGGTTGATGATAATGATGAAACAGCCCCTACCCTCCTCCGCCACCTCCAGCCTCGGCCATTTTTACTCGCGTCTAGCTCTAATGAAGGCAGGTTCAGTGTTCTCGCCGCACTCACACACACACACTCACGAGCATCGCCCCGCCGCGCTGCTGCCATCCCCTTTTATCATATTTCCTTGATAAATCCAAAGCGCTTGTGCCCGATCCAATTTCTATACCCACGCGCCCCCCCCCCCTTTCGCTCAACACCGTCGAGAAGACAAAAGGCACCAGTATACGATAAGACTTTGCTGCTGCGCAAATATGAGACACATACATATACTACTCCCTCATCTCTTGGAAGGTGTTCTGCTCCTCTCTCCCCCGCCGCTGCAAATCACGGCGCTCCCGTTGACGTCACACAAAGCCGTGTACACGGTTAAAAGAAAATCGCTGATCTTGGAACCCAATGAAAAATTTCTGTGGAGCATAATCACGCCTGTAAAAGTTTAAAATGACACTTTCGACCGACGAAAGTTTGTAAATCGGCCCTCAGAACCCTAAAACCACTACTTGAATTATAACCTAGAGAACAAAGCTCTCTGGGCATTTCCAAGCGTGGTTAGAGGGTATGACGAAGCATCGGGAGGAAATCTCATTAAGTTAGAACAGTGCCTAGCTATCGGGTGCACGGCTCGGCACCACCCAGCGCGGTGTACATACCCACACCAGACGCCGTAAAATACTCAAATAAAGCAATGAGCGCCATGGGGGCATCACTATCTGGCGCAAACAGTACGTCCTCCTGCTGCCGAGACGCCATCGCGGGCACAGGACCACGGCGATAAGGAAGTGCTCATTGCACTGGGGCCACCACCACGGGGACTGCTGGCGACATCGCCAGGACGACGACGACGACGTCCCGCTCGCACCGGTGTGGCCCGTACCCGCGCACGGCGTAGGAGGGACTCTCGTTAGCGCGCCGAGCTGCGACGCCCTCCAGCGATAACGACGGCGCTCATATTTTGAGCTAATCAATCGATCCCCGAGCCGCCCCGCCTCGTATCGACCCGATCACGACACAATGTACTGCGCCAGGCGGGCCCGGGGGATAATTAGCCGAATGACGAAGGAGCGGCGGAGGGGAGGGGAGGGGGGGAGGGAGGGAAAGGGTTGCGAGGAGATGGCGCGGCGGCGCCTCGTGGTGCGGTCGGGCGTGGCGGAGGGAAGGGTTGGAGAGGGAGAGAGAGAGAGAAGGGCGACGCGTGAGGGTGAGTGAGAGAAAGAGAGAGACGGAGAACACTCGCGATTATTGATTGATTGCTTGTCTTTGGCGACGACGCGACGCGACGACTCAACCAACCCCTCCTCCTCCTCCAGCAGCAGCAGCAGCAGCAGCAGCAGCAGCAGCAGCAGTGTGCGGTGTGGGCTAACTAGCGCAGGGCTCACACGCGTGGGTGTTGAATGTGTACCGCCAGGCCGAGGCCCGTTTCGAGTGTGACTGTATCGTCCCCCTGACCAGCGCGCCTTACGGCCGGGCGAGTAGGCAACCCGAGTGCGGGCGTGCGTGGCGGTACAGTCTGCCACACGAATGCGGACGGCGCGAGCGTGCGTGAGAGACAGAGAGAGGAATAGAGGGAAGAGGACAACAACGGCAAACTTGGCGTCGTCGTGGGCCTAAAAGGCTGCTTACAGTCTGAAGAGTGTTTCCCGGGGGGTGCGGTGGGGCACAACAGCAGCCCCGCCCCTCCCACTTCCCGGAGCAGGCGAAGCAGGCCCCCAACAGGGCCACACCGGCGCCGGTGAGCTATGCCCGGCTTTTAATCATAGTGCAATTAAAATGGTCCGATCAATAGTATTAGGTGCGAGCGAAGGCGGGGCCGGCCCCGGCACTACTACTGCCGCCACTGCTGCTGCTGCGGGGCCGTCAGACAGACCAAACCCCGCGCGCGGGCGGCGGCGGCGGCGTCTAGGGACAATCGGGACCATCCCCTGGCCCACCCCCGCCGCCCCCCGGCCGCCCGCCCGCCTCACAGACAGCCAGCTAACCCTTCCTGCCCGCCTTTCTCCATCTCTCTCGGAATCAATCAATTAATATATATCGTGCATCTCACCTTCTCCTTCGCCCGCAGATGGGGCGACGCGATCCCCCCCTTTCTCTCTCTCTCCCCGTCTCCCTTCGTCGAGACCTTTCGCGGCCCACCCCCAACCCGCGCGCTCCTCTCTTGTTCGTCTTCCTTCCCTCCCAACCCTCTCCTCTCTTCTCGCACTCCGTCCTCCACACTGCAATTAAAAAGCTTCGACGGCCAGATCAATATTATTGTGTATCTGGCTTCTTCCTCCGCGCCCAGCTGGAAGTCGCTGACCGCAGCTCACCCCCCCCC
>NW_026267178.1:1592126-1593806 GCF_000697945.3 Frankliniella occidentalis
TATATATTTTTTTTTTGTATTTCTCCCCAACCGAAAAAGAAACCGCGCGAGCAGCAGCAGCAGCGGCGGCAGTGGCAGGACGCGGGGGCCAGGAGCGGCGGGGGAAGCAATGATCCTTATTCATTCCGCACTTGAGTCTTTCGGCGAAGGAGATTGCCAATGTTGTGAATGCGGTGCGTGCACCCCGCCCCGCCCCGCACCGTCCGCACTGGCGCGCGCGCCGCGCTAACCAGCCAGCCGACCAACCCTTCCCCGAATCGCAAGGATAGACTTGTTTTTCTTTCCCTTTATTTCGCTCCTTCTTTAACATTTTTATTTTTTGCTTCCCCCCGATGGCTGCGCGCGCGCGCGCCCCCGACCCGCGCCAAGAAGCAGCAGTCAGACCGTCCTCACCAACATCGACTCCTCTCTCTTTCCCTCTCGCTCTCACTCCCTCTCTCTTTCTCACACACACACACTCCCCGCCCCGCCTCGCCCCGCCCCGCCGCGCCGCGCAGCTCGCCTTGGCTGAGACAATGCCCAACGTTCGCTCTCACGGACGTCCAGGTATATGCGCGCATGCAATTAAGGACGTAGCCAGTCTAATTCATTGATGACTGATGATCGACGCGCCCAGAGCAGCGCGTAGCAGCGCGACGGCCGAGGCGGAGCGGGGAGTCCGAGATATACATCGGTATAACCCCTCTGCTCGCCACCGAGGAGCAGGGGGGAGAGAGAGAGAGGGAGAAGGGTAGAGTTTACTACAGGGCCGCCGAAGGAGACCTGCCGCAGTCGCACAGCCACCACCATCGCAGCATTAATAAGGTTTTGTTTTTCCTCCACCCCAAGTTTCCCCTCCCTCCCCTCCCCCTCCTCCCCGCGTCCCCTCGGGCCGCGCGGCGACGGGTGGACATTTCAATCGGATCTCAAACGCAGCAGCGAGGACTGGCGTGCGACGCGCCGCCGCGGGCCTCCGGCATACTAATGTTCAGCACAAAAACAAAAAATAAAAAAACAATAATTGCTAATAATTTAGCAACAGGCCACACAAGCCCGTGCACGGGGAGAATAGACCATGGTCTATTCTCTTCGTGTAGTACACACTTCATTCAAAAATAATAGTAGAAAGTAGAAAACACTCGCGCAGAGAGATAGAGAGAATCTTCCTATCGTTTACCTTCCCTACGTATACGCACGGTACGTTTATAGCGAGGCCGGGCGAAAACAATTGCCACCTACTCCACGTAATCCCTCCGGCCCGTCAGACAAACGGACAGGCTGCGCGGGGGATGTGGGGGCGGGCGTGGCGTGGTGGGGTGGCTGGCGGGGCGCGGTGGGGCGGGGCGCACTTCACAGATTCCGCGAGCGCCCGCCTCGCCCCACTCTCTATACTCCACACACTACGCGGGCGGGTTCACTAGCAGAGCGAAAAGAGCCCCACACCACCAAACACCACACCACCACCACCACCACCACCGCGCCCGGCCCATAGCATCACCACCAGGACGCCGCTTCTCCTCCTCCTCCTCCTACTCTTCCGCGCCTTGTCGGTGGCCATCTTCTCTTAACCCTTTTCCAGTGCTACTAATACTCCTACTGAAGGCCCCTGACTGAGGGGTGCGCGCGCGGCGCTGCTTCCAAATTTATGACATTCATTAACTTTTGGGGATGCCGCGGTAGTGCTGCTGCTGCTGCTGCTGC
>NW_026267178.1:1600063-1603340 GCF_000697945.3 Frankliniella occidentalis
GGAGGGCGCTTTAGAGATGGTCGCTTTACCCGCAAGGAATCAATTGGTCCGAACAGCTTTCGGACGACATTCCATCTTGATTTCGCTATCCGTCCCCTCCCGTCCCGATCCGCCGTCCGGCGTCTCACGCAGTGCGCCGGCAGGAGGGAGAGAATGAATGAGGGAGAGAGAGGGTGGAGACCTCCGGGGGGGAGAGGGGCAGAGTCGTGCTGGCTGAAAGGAAAGCAACCACTGCTTCAGTTGTTACTGCTCGTTTCCATGGATCGTCTTTCGGCCCCAAATCCCTTCTCCTTATTTAATCCCCACAGATTTACTCTTGTTTCCGTACTCTTTGTTGTTTTTTTGGTCTATCTGCTCCGCTTCTTCTCCTCCTCCTCCGTTCTTCCGCGTGACTTGCTGCATGAACGAACGCGGCGCTACTGCCCCCCTTCTCCCCTCTCCCCTGCGGAGGCAAACGCGCCATCAAATTTCGGAAGCGCGCACGTTTTAGACTCTCGAGTTTCCAGGGTAATGTGGACTCATTGAGCTGGCCTGCTCCTCGGGAAGCAGGGTACAGTACAGAGCATGAGTACAGTACAGACAGAATAAGAACAGTACAGCCCTCTCCAGAAGCGAAACGTTCTGTCCCCCTTCTTCCTCCTGCACCTGTCACAGCGGCGTACCGGCGTCATTGAGCAGAGGAGGCAGTTCTGTCCGCCGTGTCGATTGAAATAGAAATGTAAAATCTGCCGCTGGCGTTGGACCCCCCGGCCGGAGCGTGGCCGCGTCCGCTGACCCACGTGGCGCCGGGCCCGGCCCGGGCCGGTCACGTGGTGCCGGGCGGTACAGTCGCGCGCGGCACACGAGACTGGACCAGACTGTACCGCATCGAGGTCTATCCAATTACGATTCGCCGTATAGCGAGCAGTAGCGCCGTGGTGTGCGGCGGGGCGGTGCGGTGGTCCGCGGCGGCGGCGGGTCCGCGGCGCCCGTCGAAGCCAACGACACTTTGGGGAGGCCACTTAAGATTCCAGATAAGAATCGCGGCCCGAAGGGGCGAGCGAGGCAGGCGAAGAGGGGCGAAGCAGGCGGCGGCGGGGAAAAAAACGGCGCCCCGGAAAATCGAGGGAAAAAGACACATCAACAAACAATTGACATGCCTCGGGGTTTGAGGAGAGGGTGGGGGTGGGGGGTGAATGCAATTAGGGAACCGAGCTGGAAAAGGGACCTCGATCAGGAGGAGGATGGGGTGGAGGCGCCGGGCCGGAGGAAGCAGCCGGCCCGGTTGTACGACGCGCGCACCCGCCGGAAGCGAGCACCTCCCCGTCGTCGAGGCGATACTCGTACACGAGGTGGGGTCGGGTCGCCCCTCTCCCGCGGTCTGCGCGGCGCACGCGCTCGCTATGTAGGCCAAATCACACGCACCCCTAGCCTACTAGAGGGGAGATATACAGACCGGGGAAAAAAAACGAGCAGAGAAAGGAAACACGTGAAAAAAGCCAAACGGCACACACACACACACACACACACACATACATACACGGGGGCGGGATAGTGTAGCGCACTGCCGCCGGTCCCGCCACCAACCCCTCTGGAACGACTCCCCCCCCCTTCCCCTTCTCCCTCACATGCCTGTGCGCGCCGCGGTACGGCCTGTTGAACATGTGCGAGTAAAGCCTTTACACACCCATTGGGCCCATCGGGAGCACACATATCGAATTGCTGCTTACCTCCCCCCTCCCCTTCCTCTTCCTCTCCTCCCCGGCGCCGTTGTCGGGGTCGCCACCGCGGCGCGGACTTTACAGCAGCTGCTTCACGTCGTGGACTTGCCCGCCCGCAACCCTTCCTCCTCCTCCTCTGCCCGCCCGTAGCGCGCGATGACACTGTGCTCTTTTACGACCCTTCCCTTCCCTCGCCGTCAATCAGTAATCAGGCGATCACGGCCGATCAATCATCATCATCATGAAACGAATCATTTATTGATCCGCCGCATCGGGACCGGCCGCACCCGCATATCCCCCTCCGCCGCCGTCACGCCCGTCTCTCTCTCTCTCTCTCTCTCTCTCTCTCTCTCTCTCTCTCTCCTCTCTAGCCCTCTCTCTTTCTAGCCTCCTTTCTCCTTCAGCAGGCTCATTCGGCCCACACCCAAAACACACACACACACACACACACACACATACAAACGCCCACTCACACACCCACGCGACACAGTGTGCTCTCTCACTCACACACACGCACACGCGCAGCGCAGTGCCAGCAGCAGCAGCCAGTTGATCAATAATGAAGATCAATTGATCAAGGAGCTCGAACGGAAGGAGTGAGCGAGCGAGCGAGCAGACCAGGAGGATCGCCCGTCCGTAATGACAGAGCAGAGAGGAGCAGGGGCATTGCGTGAGGCTTGGGCCGAGTCTCGGGGGGATAGCAGCGGGCGGGAGCGCGTCTCCTTGGATCGGGACGGTAGCAGCGCACAACCAGCAGCAGCAGCAGCAGCAGCAGCAGCAGCAGCAGCAGCAGCAGCAGCAGCAGCAGCAGCAGCAAGGACCGCTTTTAATACCCCCATCCAGGGGGTGGTTCTGGTTTTATGACTTTCTGAGAGGGAGCCGGGCGGCAGGCAGGGGCTGCTGTGTAGGGCGCGGCGCAGCGCGCAGCAGCATCAGGACGAGGCACACGGGCGTCACTTCCGATGTCTGTCTGTCCGTCCGTCAAGACAGACGAACAGCGTCGATAGCACAGGGGCCACTTGTAGTGGAGTGATTCCAGACGAGCCCCGGGCGGCCCCGCGGCTCGTCGATCGGCCCTCCTTGGAGCGAGCCCCCCCACCCCCTCACCCCTCCCTCTCCGGACGGTCCGGGAACGGCTATGGCTGGGGATTGTCATTCATGGCAGGCCACACATGTGCGTGCCCGCCCTCCGCGCAGCGAGAGCGAAAGAGAAGGAGCGAGAGAGGAGCGAGAGAGATAGAGAGCGAGTAGGCATAGTTCATGAGCGCGTTCGGTACGGAGAGGCGGCTCAAGTGGCGATAGCGAGCCGAGCACGGAGCTGCTTATCTGGGCCCATGGCATTGTAAAGGAGGACTGACTCGGCGTCTGTAGGGCGGGAGAGAGAGAGGGATAGAGAAGGAGAGAGAAGAGAGAGGAAACGAGAGAGCCGGAAGCGGCAATATCGGGTATCGATGCGGTGGCGGGGCATATGCCTGTCTGTTTATATCCAGGGGGGTCCCCTTGTCCGGCGGGCGGCGGCCGCGCAGAGCACAAGAAGACCACGACCGTCCGGTCCGAGGTCTTGGCCTGACCACCGC
>NW_026267178.1:1604125-1610300 GCF_000697945.3 Frankliniella occidentalis
GTCAATCACGGCATTATTGTCCCGGCCAATAATATCGACGTATTGTCGCGACACAGCGAAGCAGTAGGGCGAAGCAGCCGGCAATAATAAACCACTCGCCGCCGCGTCCCCCGTGCGGATTGTTGTATAACATCAGGCGGAAAACGAACGGCGCCGCTCGGGAAAAAAGCGATAGCCGGGCGGGGAGGGAGCGAGATAGAGAGGGAGAGCGAGAGAAACAGAGAGAGAGAGAGAGAGCAAACAGAATGAAGCGCGCGCGCGCACGGGGCAGGACGACTGGCTACTCGTGGCGTGGCGCGGCGGTGCCCACAAAGGCTCCGGGGGCGCCCGGGGGTGAGCACGGGCTTGGGGAAGGGACGGAGAGGGAGGGGGGCGGGGAGACGTTTACGGGCGCAGTAGCGGGGCGATTCGCGCCCTATCTGCCGGGCCCATCCGATCACCCGCTCCCCTGCCCTGCCCCACACCCGCCCCACCCCCTATACACACCAACGGCCCCGTGCACGCCGCGCGCGCGCCCCGCCCGGATTCTTTTATTTTTTCCCGATTTCGTCGAACAATATCCACCTGTTGCTTCCCTTCCCCCCGGGGGCCCGGCGCGGGGCTGGCGCGGGGGAAGGATGGGGAAGGGGGGGCGTCGTGTATACACAAGGCGTGCCGTCGCGCACCGGGGCGAAAGGGAGGGGGAGCAACGAGGGGGCGCGAAAAACAAGAAGAAGAACACGTCGCGAGTCAAGCCTCCGGGGCCCCTCTTCACAGCGTGATAGGCTGCGGTGCGGACGCCATCATCCGGCCGGACTCACGAGGACTCTGATGACAGTCGTCATAACGAGACCGAGCCCCATCTTCCTTTGTCCTCGACGGAGCCGCGCGCCAGCCCCACCACCATCACACACACACACACACAGACACAAGTGACGCGCGAATGTATTGCAATTATGCGCCGTGTACGCCTCTCTCGTGGCCGGAAGTTGGCGGCCGCCCTCGCGTCGCACCACCAACATACAGTCCGCAGTCGTGGCGTGTCGTATCACGTCCACCACCACCACCGATACCCGCCGACAACACACCCTTTCCGACCCAGCAAGAGCGTGGAATCCGACGACGTAAGCAGATGATCGTGGCTCGGATGGGCTCGGCACACCGCGGCGCGGGGCTGGGCAGCCAGTGAGCGATCAGACCCACATTCGTTCCTGGGAAGTCCTGAGGCAGCAGCAGCAGCAGCACTGTCTGTCGTCATACATCGACGGCAGCCACCCGCGACAGCTGCCACTGCCACTGCTGTCGTCGACGGATGGCCTTCAGGAACCGCTGCATCGACGCGTCCTCCTCGAAGGTCGCAGGTCGCATCCACACATAGGCGCGATCCCTCTTTATTTTCCGTAAATTAATTGAAACCACTACTGGCTCCATTTGAGCAATATGCGCCATCCTCTGGCGGCGAATTTCCAGTTTTGACTCGCGCAGCCCTCGCGGGCCTCCCGGTCCTCAAGGTCACGCTCCAGTTTTCCTAAACCAGCCCGAGGCGCTGCTTCTGCCGAAGCTATCCATCGCTGACGCGCTGGCTGAGCTCAGCGTTCCCCGTAACACTGGCGGGCCCGGGCCGCCCGGCCGCCACCGAGACCCACACGTCGTCGTTTGGACCACATCGGCAGTCCTAAACTGGGCGGGGGGCGGCGGGAGTGGGAGGGAAGAGCCGCGCGCGCAGCGCGGGTCCAAGGGCACGGCGTCCTCGGCGCGGCGCGGCGGGCGTGCACTGCGAGCGCAACGCTACACCGGCACTTCGCGGGGCGTGGCGCGGGGCGGGGCGAGCACATCTTCTCGCATGTCGCGGTCGCCGCGTCGTCTCGATCGAAGCCACCGCCGCCGCCGCTGCTCCATACACCGGATGCCGCCCCCGATCACCGCGCCGCCCCCGCCAGCCCAAGCCTCGTGCCCTGACTACCAGACCGCTCTGCTCAAACATTTCACGCGGCGCGACGCGCCCGTCTCCTCCGGTTGGGCCGATAAGGACCCGTGACGCTCGGCTCGGCCCCCGCGGGTGTCCCCCGCCCGCCCGCGCCGTCCGCCGCCAGCGATATACACACACGGCCCGTCCAGAACTGTCTTGACGACGTTTCGGACTCTCTGGTCTCGACTCGACGGCGGCCGGGTCGAATGTCCCTGACGCGTGGCCGGCGGCCTGGCGGGTGGCCTTGACGTCGGCGCAGCCCGGGGGGCGCAGGGGGCGTGCGCAACGTAGGCAACCCGCGCCACAATCATGCTAATATGCAAGTTGTTTCCGAGGCGTGTAACCCGATCCCGTCCGATCCGAGCCTCGCCCGGGGAGAGGCAGGCGACGAGTCGGACAGATAGTTTGGAGCACATGAGAGTTATACTGGGGACTTACTTGGGCGCGGCGCGGCCCCGAGGGCGCTAGCGGACGCCATGACGCCACCCCCAAAGGGAGACGGATCGCCCCCCTCCCTTTCTCTCGGGTTCTGATTATCGGTAATCCTTGTCACCCTACCCTGGGCGCCGCTGCTGCCACCTTCCTGACAACCGCGTACGCGCAATGCCCCCCCCCCTTCCCCTTACTCCTCCTCACGGCAGAGTTTGCCCTGGCCACGTGACGCTTCCCATCGCTTCGTCATCGAGGGGTGCTTCACTATAAATTCGTGCGTTTACACCAAATGTTAAATGTGATTTTCTTGGCTTTTCCTTGAATTTAGCTGTTTCCTGATTATTATTTTTTTTGAGAGGTGCCCTGATTTTTATGAGTAAGGTAACTCTTGGAGTTTGCCCGGGCGCCACGTGACACGCTTCCCAACGCTTCGTCACTCCCCGCCTGATAAAAAGCTACGCCGAGTTACTCACCTCATGCTCCTTGGACGTGAGCTCGGCCTCGAGCGAGGCCCTGGTGGCGGCCTCGGCGGTGTGCTGCGCCTGCTGCTGGGGCTCCGGCATGGTGAGCGCGGCCACGGGCCCCACGACGCCGCCCCCGAGCGCGCCGCCCCCGACCGCCTCCAGGCCCTGCTGCTTGCAGCTCAGGCTGCCCGCCTCCTGCTCCGCGAGCGTCGCCCGCTGCAACACAAGAAGAAGAGGCCAAGGTCAGCAACAGTCGAACAACAGTTTTGGTTGGTGTCCTGGAAAATCTCCATTGAATGTTTCCCCCCGCTGGTGCTCGGCGTGGCCAAACTCTCCGCGCACCGCGGGTTCAAATCTTCCTCCCGCTTCCCCGCCCAGAGATGACGATCTCCCTTCCGCTTTGCTTCCGCTGGGCTGGGGGGCGTCCCCGCCGACGCGCCCGCCCGGTTGCAATACCGCGACAGAAACGGGAATCAGGCGAAGAAAGCGTCACGGGGGCGTGCCCCGCCCCGCCCCGCCCCGCCCTGTGCCCCCCTCGGCTTTGCTTCCTTTCCGGGAAGCTTGTGTAGGCTGATATCTGGCTGATGAGGCAGCCCTGGCCTGGCCGGTGACAGACACAAACAAAGCAGATCGCATAGGCCTCCCTCGGCTCCTCCTTGGGCCCTCTCAACCCCTACCACTCACCAAGGCGTGCACAATTAATTTCAAATAAGAGGCAAACAATCGGAGCGACTGATAAAAAAAGAGGAGGAGGAGAGATTCGCTGACTGTTAAAAGGAGCGCGCAAACTGTGTAAAAAAGAATTGGGGATCGGATTGTTTTCTCCCGCCGTGGCGCGAATCTGGGTGACGAGAGAGACAGAGAGTGAGAGGGGGTTCAGGAAGGAGGAGGAGGAGGCAAGGCGAGGGGAAGAAAATTAGGGTCGTCCACCAGACTGGGGGGTGGAGTTGGGGAGATTCGAACAGACTCGACTTTTCTTCAAGTCGCGGCGGTGGTCGTGAAAGGGACGACATTACGCCCTTGATGGGGACAATCGGCAAGTTCAAGTGGGCGTATAATACAATCTGCGGAGCTTTCAAACGGCAAAACTTTGGCCGCCGATAGAAAAACAAACGCAGAAAAGAGGCCTATCGTCTCTGTAAACATGGCCCAAAGCGAGCCGATGGAATGATAATATAAAAGAATGCGACTGCGCTCCATCTTCGCGCACAGACTGAACTCCTGGGAGCGAGAAATCTCTCGTCATATTTCGAAAAAGCGCGCGCGGGCCCCTATGCAGCAGGAGCGCAGCGGCGGCGGCCGTGTGCAGCGAGACAGATGTTGAGGCCCAACAAAGCCGTACAAGCAGATAAATTAGAATGAGGGGAATAAATAATACAAAAATAAAATATCTGCCGCTGCCGAGGCTGCGCCGCCGTCAGTCGCAGGCAGCAGACAAGAGGGTCTCGCCCGTCGAAAGACGTCTAATGATAAAGAAATACGAACGAATTTCACAAAGCGGAGGGCGCAGCGGCGCGGAATCTGTCTCCGTTTGTCTCTCACAGGGGCCGCTGGGCGGGCCGCCCCCGCACCGCGCGACGCGCCGCGTCGATCCGCAGCAGGCCAGGCCTCTCTGCTCAGCGAATTAACGAAATCAGCCGCTCGGCGCTGCTGCAGGCAAAAGACAGCCCTGATGCAGTGCGCGGGACTGCCTTGATGCAGGCGAAGGACAGCCCCGATAGGCGAAAGGACAGCCCCGATGTAGGCGAAGTAGGGCGAGGGGCAGCCGGCTCGGCCCCGGCCGTCTGAGCGTGCACACAGCCGACGGTCGTCGTCGTCGCGGAGGTGGCCGTCAACCCCACGGGTGCTGCGGCCGCGACGCGCCCCGCTGGCGCGCGGTCCTCGGCCGGCGCGCAGTGAGGCGGTGTGACGGGCCGACAGGTGTCGCGGTCGCGTCGCGTCACGCTGAGCAAGAAGTGGGCAAATTGCTGTCAAAATCATCCATCAACCTCTACGACGGCGGCGCAGTATAGTAACGCGGCAGGCAGGCACCGGGGACGGGGCGGCCCGGGCGAGTTAGGCCCTCCGTGTCACGAGATTGCATGCGCGCACCGTGTCATCGACGGGGGATGGCAGGGCGGGCGACGGCGGCGCCGCGCCGAGGCAGGGCAGGGGCCCCAGCCATGTCGCTCTTTACCCTCGTCACCCCGGCCTGCCCCGGCCCGGCTGCGCCCGGCTGGGCCCGGCGCGCGGGAACCCTTCCTGTCCCCCTCCTGTCCCCGGAGGGCCCGCGCCATGCCGTTCTGTCCACCGCTGATGACGAATTTCCAATCGACCGCCACATGATTCGGGCCCCCGGGGCGCCGGCAGGGCGGGGCGGGGCGGTCCGGTCGAGGCCAGGGCGGGGCCCGGGGGCCGGCCCGGGCGCCCTGTGAGGGACACTGATGAAGCCTTGACTCGGCTGATAAGCAGATTTGCAATTACTTCTCCGCTGGGATGCTGTGCAAGGAGCGCCCGTTGGGCGGCCGCTCTCTGCGCCGCGCTGCCCTCTGCCGACGGATGTCAGACCGATGACTGGCTCTGACGTCTCCCCGGCCGGGGCGCCGCGCTAGCCGCGCTGGACGTACGGCCAATTTGCATTGAAAGGCAGCGGCAGCGACAGACTTGGCCTGCGGGGCCCCCGATACCAGAGACAAACAGCCACTCAATCGGACCGGACCACCGGATGTTGCAGCGCTCCAACCAGATGCGCGGGGAAATTTGAAATTAAGCCACTGTCCCTGCTTGGCTTGGTACAAGCTTGCTCTCTGACGTCTCGTTCTGGCTGACAGAGAGGCTGAGACACAACAAACCGCTCTCGTCGTACAGTATGGGTGCTTGTGAAGCCCCTCCCTGGGGGGAACACCGGGAGAAGGACACGGCCTCCCCATGGCTGTCTCACACGCCGATCAGCGCAGGCAGGGGCTCACGGGCAGACAGACGAACAGACAGAGTCGTATACAAAGTGCAGATGTCCATGGGCGGTGCCGTGGCGCCGCGTGGCGGCCCGGGCGCCCGGAGGAAGTGCAGCAAATGACTGGCTGGCCCGGCGCGCCTCCAGGCCCGGGGCGGGGCGGGGCGGGGCGGGGCGGGGCGGCTCCAGCCCCAGGGTGGCGCGCGGACGGGCAACACGGACAGCAACAGACACTTGGGACATTACGTTCATCACTCATAAGCCCGTATTGATGGAGGCGCGTCAGGCCAACCCGAAATCAAGAGCAGCGAGCGCCAACAACCAGGCAAAAGGTGCACCGGGGTGTCCCTAATGGTGCTCCTCGGCGTGCACATCAAACGGGGCCCGGGGCGGGGTGAT
>NW_026267178.1:1610350-1614162 GCF_000697945.3 Frankliniella occidentalis
CGGCCCGGGCGCCCGGAGGAAGTGCAGCAAATGACTGGCTGGCCCGGCGCGCCTCCAGGCCCGGGGCGGGGCGGGGCGGGGCGGGGCGGGGCGGCGCGGCCACACCCGGAGGTAATCAGAGGAGCGCGTCGCGTTTGACCCCTCAAAGTACCCGATGATGCACTATTCACAATGACGGCCCGCCCAGCCCCCATAGTAGGCCGAATATAGGCCCCGCCGCCGGGAGATCCGGGCCGGCGGGCAAATCTGTCGCCAAAATTTTTCACGACGACGACGACAGAGCAGCCTTCATCTTTCCCGCGCATCCCCCTTACCACCCTTTTTTTTTTTTTTGCGACACGCCCGTCGGATAGATAAGATAAATCAGGATTAATTTCTTTCATTTTCGCCTAATTCCCCTTTGATGGTGGGCCCGAACACCCTAATCAATCCGCCCGCCGAATGAAAATGCCCCCGCGCGCTCACAGGGGCGGCCCTCGCCTTGGGCCGGAAGCGCCGCGCCCGCGCCGCTCCCTCAAAAACTACATAGAAAGGGGAGAGAAAGACAACAAAAAGGCACCCGCGCGCGCACAAGGCCTTTCGCCTTTCGGATCTGAGTACTACAACGCACACACACAGCGCGCTGCACTGCGCATGGAGCAGCAGAGAACCTCTTGCACTCGTTCCCACCTTTCGAATCCGCCGCGCCGTGCCCCGCGCCCCGGCGCCAGCAGCTGCCGCGCCGCCCTCCAACAACGACGCCGGCACGACATGCGCTGCGCTGCGCTGCGCTGCGCTGCGCTGCGCCGCGCCCCGAGGGGGTGGGTGGTGCACGGGTTAGGAGGAGGGACGTTCGGACCCAATCACGCTTATTAAAATCGCATCAACGAGCCTTGGCACCCCGGGCAGGCAGGGCGGGCACCTCCGCTCCCCCCCGCCCCTCCCCTCCCCCGCGCCGTGCGCACCGGCTTGGGCTCGGCTTAACATTATCACGACTAATGAGGATCAATCCCTCATGTTCACCCGGAGGAACGCCCCGGCCGGCGGGCGGCGGCTTGGAACGCCCCGACGACGACGACGGCGCCGCGCCCAAGAGCATGGAACGCCCCGCGGCGAGGGCGCGTCAAAGATCAACAAAAATTGTGTCAATCTCGGGCAACATATCTCAAATCGTGTCGGGCGCCGCAGCCACAGAAACGATTCCCTCTGGCTGAATTCACTTGTCCGATTACTTTATTCCTAGAGAGTGACAAGGTCAATTATTTACCTTGCGACTAACTGCCCCCCCCCCTTTTCCCCCACGAACGTTTGGCGGCCGCGCCCCGCCGCGCCACCGCGACCCCCTCGACCAGGAAGGGCATTATTTCTCGTCTTTATGGTGACGTTATCGGGAGTACGCTTCAATGAGGACGGCGAGAGACCGACCGACCGACCGACCGGGGGAAATTGCGTAAAAAAATATATATGAAAAGATACACCACCAGGAGTCGTAGTACTGTATAGGAGCCGTAATGCCGCGACCGCAGCCAGTTCCGGACTCTTTGCATAAAAATTCGATAAGTCATAAAAAGTCGATTCGTGTCCCGATAGGGGGCTGCTGGCCGCGCGGCCCTGGGCGCGCCGCCACTCTCCGCGGTGGTCAAGCGCGAGCGATTTCAGAAGGGCCCGCAATAAAAAATCTTTTTTGGACACGTTGCGCGGGCGGGCGGCCCCCTCCGCCTGCGCGCCCCGCGGACCCCCGGGACTCCCCGTCGACGGCCCTCAGATAAGCCGGCAGCAGGGCCCAGCGTGACCAGGCTCGGGGCGAGCAGTGGGGTTCGAACACCCCCCACGACGCGGACGTCAAATATTTTGTCCGCCGGCGGGGCGCACTTGCTGATGGACGGCGCGGGGGGAATCAAAGATTGGCGCGCCTGGGGGGTGGGCCATGGGCGAGCAGGGGCCGCCGGGCCCCAGAGGGTGATGCAGGTCTCATCAGCGCGATTGGACCTCCGGAGACCGGCGGAGACCGGAGGTGACCGGAGGTTCGCACCGTGTCGATTTCCGAATTGGACCCCGGGCGGGAGAGAGAGAGGGCAGCCAGCGGGTCATTGCCGCGGGCCGGCGGGGCAGTGGACGAGGAGGGGGGCATCTCCCCGGAAAAGCAATTATTAAACGATTTTCGTCGAAAATGAATAGCCAAGCGCCCGGTCAGGTCTACCTGCTGCTATGCTGGCGGGGACGCCCCGATCACATAGACTCGCCCGCGCCTCAGCCGTGTGATGTGCGTACGGCTGATGCGGCACACAACGAGTCAGAGGGGGCTGGGCTGACTGAGTCGCTGTCGTTCCCCACAGAACCTCTGCCAACTTGTGACGTGTCTCGGGGCGGCGGGGATGAGTGACACCGATTGGGAGGAAAGGGGAGGGAGGGGGGGGGGGGCGTCCGTCCATACCGGTTATCGGCAAACCCCTTCTTCTTCTTCAGCCGTCACGGCGCCTCGCAGCCGTCGCCCTTCCCACCGGACGAGGCAGTCGAATTACCCCCCAGCAGCCTTTTTATTGTAATTCGGTCGCTGCCTATATCCTTTGATAGACACATTAATAGGCCCCCGCTGTCACTGTTCGCCGCTGCGCTGTTCGCCGCGCTGTTCGCCGCGCTGTTCGCGTGTGGCCGCGAGGACAGCCGATGAGGCGCCGGGGAGATGACGTTGTACTACACGACGGTGCTGGTGGTGGAAGCATAGGATCATAAGTGACCAGAGCACGGCGCCGACCCGATGCTGCTGGAGCAGGCGGTGAGCCTCGTGGGGTTTAGGCCGATGTTTTTGTTCCAAACAGCCCCTCTCTCTCTTTTCACATGCATGCACGGGCCAACCCTCATGCTCTACATGTACCTCACCCCCCCCCCGGCGGGGCGGGGCGGGGCGGCACGGGCCAACCCTCATGCTCTACATGTACCTCACCCCCCCCCCTCTCTTTCTCTCTCCGGACGCTTCATTTCGTTCAGCTCTTAGCCTGGTCGGGCGGCGCCCAAACCCGTGAGGCGCTGAATAGCGAACCGGGCGCGCGAGGCCAAAGACCAAAAAACACACAAAAAAGGGGTAAAATGGAAATAAAAAGAGATAGCCCAGTCAAGCTGGCAACGAGTAGCAGCAGCAGCAGCAAGACATCAAAGCAGCATCGGCCGTTGGCGCTTCAGCAGCCGACAGTACATGTGTAGCGATGAGGGCCCCCGCCAAAATCACTGCCAAAAGCGCAGCGCAGTGCCTCGCGGAGGCGTTGCGCAGCGTATCGCCCGCTCGCGCACGTCAGCTCCTCCTGTCGATTAACACGACCAAGCAAACGCCCAGGTCTCGGCGCCGCCGCCGCCGCCACCACCGCCGCCGACGAGCACCTCAACGGCTGACCGCCCCGACCACCGGCAGGCGGGCCCGCATGACCCCGGCCGCCCCCGCAGGACCCTCGGCCAGGACCCTCGGCCAGGACCCTCGGCCAGGACCCGGGGTCCTAATTAGCACAGACCGCCGCCGCGCTAACCACTATCCGCACGCGCTGCTCGGGCCGGGCCGCCCCCGCCGCCCCCGCCGCCTCAAAGGGTCAGCGGGGCCAGCGCTCAAGTACCGGCCGGCCGGACCCCAGCCCCAGGGGGGTGGGAGCGGGCAGCACCCACCCCCGGCGGCCAACCCGCACCCCGCCGGACACGAGGACGCCGTCGACGGACGGCCAGGACGCCGAGCAATACGCGCAGACAGACGGCAAGAGTAAAGAAGCCCCACCAGCACTGACAGGGGGAGTATCTGACATAAGGAGAGAGAGAGAGAGAGAGAGAGAGAGAGAGAGAGAGAGAGAGAG
>NW_026267178.1:1614240-1618369 GCF_000697945.3 Frankliniella occidentalis
AACACGGCACCTCAGCCGACCCACCGCCCGCACCCATCCCATCGGCTGATGCCCGTCCGTCCAATCGCGACGACACCGGGAGTGCCTCACCAGACAGAAGGAATTTGCAAGCAATCCGCTCTCTCTCTCTCTCTCTCTCTCTCTCTCTCTCTCTCTCTCAGTTCCTCTCTCGATGAAAAACGGCGGCGAGACTGGCGCGTCTTACTTATTGATTGCAGAGATATCGGGGCAGCCTGGCTCGAGCGAGGGCCGGAGGGAGCGGGCGAGGAGACACTGGAGGCAGAGGCACTTGGAATCGTATGCGTAAATAACATAAACAATGGGTGGTGCGACAACATCGCACAGTGAGAGAGAGGGAGGAAGAGAGGAGACGCAGAGAGCGAGGGGTGCGATCAGGGAGGACAGACCGGATCGGAGGGGGTGGGGTGGGGGTAGAGGGGAGTGGGTTCCTGCTGAAAAGGGTTGAGGCGGCGCGGCGCGCGGTGGTACAAGCCTGAGAGAAAACTCGCTCTCTCTCTCTCTCTCGCTCTCACCCTCGCTATCCCCTTACTACCTCCCCATCCTCCACCACCCCTTTGCGATCACAGGGCCATCGGCTCTAATCAGGTCCTGAGACATGCACCCTGCTTCCCCCGCCCCTCCCCGCGACCACCCCCCGCAGCAGCAGACGGCCCCGGGCGAGGCGACGCGAGAGAGAGCGAGAGAGAGAAAGAGAGAGAGGGGGGGGGGCGACAGGGGAGAGGGGCTTGCCTCCCATTTCCCAAAGTGCTATGTGTCGCGAGGAGCAGCGGCGCGGCGCCACCCAGGGGCTCAATACCGTGATCAGGATGACACGGCGACGAGCGGCAATTTATTGGACAGGTTGGAGAGAGAGAAGGGGGGGAGAGAAATAGACAAGGGTGTTCAGAGAGAGGGATACACACAGTCCCGCGCACTTTGTCTCCGTGCAGTCAAAAGGTGCGCGCGCAAGGACGTGCAGACAAGCAGCAGCAGCAGCAGCAGCCCCATCCCTTGATTGTGCCCTTCCCTGACCTCGCAGCTGCCCTTCCCCGCCCCGCCCCGCCACTGCCGCAGAGCAGGAGCAGCAGCAGCACAGCACACGGCCTTGCTGGGGAGTGGGCGAGCGACCGACCGACCGACGGATATTTACAGCCGGAAGAGTCAATCGTGTCGCTCGCCTCCTCGGTCAATCAATGTGTGCGCAGAGGAGGACAGTAGGGGCCGTGACCCCCCTGACCCTCCCCGCTCCCCGCCCCCGGCACCAATCGTCATCTATTCGCTCACAGGGCAGGAGGACGCGCGCGGGGGCAGCGCGGGGGGCACAAAGTAGAGCAAGTGTATATAGTACAAGCTTGGGCGGCATGTCGTCGTCGAACGCAACAACGCACACCTCCGCCGATATCTCTCTTCCATACTCGGCACACTCACCTTGCTCTTCCCGCCTTTGTAAAATTCACACACACACGCACACATACAGCTACCTCTCACCCTCAAGCGCCGTGGAGCGGCATGAGGCAGCCCTGCGCGACGTGCCGGGGGCGGCTGCGGGGGCGGCGGGGGGCGGCGGGGGCGGCGGCTCGTCAGTCAGAGGTAGTAGGCTCGTTACGATACTCTCACGGCTCGCGGCGCAAATCAGGCGCCGATATGCAAGAGGAGTGTCCCCGAGAGCGAGAGCTAATTATTGACACGAGTAGCGGCGGCGGCGGCGGCATCGGCGGCGCGGCGAGACAGCCGCAGAGGGGAAATATATCAATGAGCACACATTTTGCGTTTTAATACTATTTTGCTTAGCAGTGTACCACAGTATACAAGCGACAGCGAGAGAGAGAAAGAGGGAAAAGCAGCAGCAGCAGCGTCGCACTCGGCGCTAATTAATCTCGGGTTCGATTATTGAAATCTTAGCGCGGCGCCGCCCCCTTCTCTCCTGCTCCGGGCGTCGTCGCCGTTGCCTTTGTATCTCACGCACTGATAAGCCAGAAGGGCTGCAGAGGGGGAAAGGAATCGCGAGGCATTTTTGTATCAATCTTTTAAGAAGGGAGTGGTGCGCGGCGCGGTGGTGGTTACTTTAAGGGCTGAAGGGGTGGAATGTGTCCAACCAGCCGTCCCCGTGCCCGCCGTCGTCGTCCTTTGCCGTTGCGCCATTCACCCGAAAACCTAAGGGCAGAAGTCGCGAACAAGCGACAGGGGAAAGGGTAAGAGAGGGTGGGGAGGAAAGGGACGGCGAGGGCCTCCCCTCGAGGCTCAGCGGAGCGGGGCAGCGACACCTAGCTTATCGACAAAGTATGGGGAGTAGCGGCGGCAGCGGCGGCAGGAAGGGAAACTTCTTGTGCTCATCGCTGTGATGTTGGCGAGCGGCTCGGCGGCACTACGCGCTCGGGACCGCGGCGGCAGGCCTGGGCGTCAAGAGGCCCCGCCGTGGAGCCAAAGGGAGCGCAGCAGCAGCAGCAAGAGCTCTGCACCAGCCAGCAGCTGATTAAAACTTCCGCCGACGCCGACGCCTGTCGAAGCAGAATCGAGAGTCGTTCGGCCTGCTGCGTGCGTGCCGAGGGCGCGACGGGGGGGAGGGGCGAAGGGGGTGACGCCCTGATCAGCGTTGCGCCCCTCTCCACACGTATGGGGCGCGCGCGCCCGCGCCTAAAGGGCACTGATTGATACAAAAGGGTGCGTGGGGAGCGAAAGGGAAACGAGAGAGAGAGAGAGGGAGACAGCAGGGGAGGAAGGGGCTCTTTAGCCTGACCCTGGGGCCCTCTTTAATCACAACCTTATCAAAGGCTTTATTTTCCGGTTTCGTCGTTCGCTAACGGAGATATCTCTTTTGCTATTGACATTGGCGCCCCCCCCCCCCTCCTCTCATTCCTTAAGGAGGCGCCAGGCGCCCCCTCAACTCAACCCTTGCTTATCGTATCGGAGCTAACCCCGGCGAATATTTTATACCCCCGGCGCCCGGCGTGCCGCGCCGGTCCCGATAGAGCCAAAGACAAACACGGCGACATCGACAACTTGCCGTCCTCTCTCCTCCTCGAGCGTCGAAAGTCAACGCAGGAGGGGGAAATTGCCAAAGCCCGCCCCGCGGGGGGCGACACACCTCTCAGATCATCCTGAACCCCCCCCCCCCTCTTTCCCCCAATTTCATGATGCTGCGTGGACCATTTTGCCGATCCGTTTGATTTGCATTATTCCCATCCCTCCCACACACACACACACACACTCTTCATCTCGCGGTGCCCCCCCCTTTCCCCTCCTCTCTTACCCCTTGCACCCGGGATTTTTATTTTTAATTGCCCGAATGAAATATATATCGCATAAAGGTTACAGAGATACGCGGCCACACACACACATAAAGCTGATCAAATATCATCTCATACTCGCTTCAAAGGGCAGCAGCGGCGGCGGCGGAGCTCGGGAAGATTTTTTTTCGCGGATAAAAATAAAGGGAAAAAGTAAAAAAAAGAAAAAAGAGAGAGGGCGAGCCGCAAGCGAAGGGGTGAGGGGCAGGCGCGGGTGGCGGGACGGCGGAGGCTTCTAATATGATTTAGTACGGAGTTTTCATTGTTTTCTGACAGTTTTTTGGGGAGGAAAACGCGAAAGGAAAAAAAAAAGAATATTAAAAAAGTGGCGGTCTGTGGCGACAGGAGACCGCGAACGTGGCGGCGTGGCAGGACAGCGGTCACCCGAAAAGTAATTGAGTGATCCGCTCCGGTTCGAGGGAGGCGAGTAAATATCGCTGAATATTTCATGTTCGCGTGGGCACATTGTGACGGGTGACGCGCCGGTATTGGTAACCTTTTTTATTTATTTCCTTTCCTCCTGCGAAACGAGCCCGTCAAGCCATGGGGTAAAAGATGAATACACTTTACCCGAGCCGTGAGAGGGGCGTATGGGTAGGAGGGTGTGTTTTTCGCCACCTGATAGCTGCTAGCTAGCTAGCTACCCCAGGAAGGGGAAAGGGGTATTCTACTGGCTAACTAACTAGCTGGTTTGCTATGTATGTCCTCGCGGTCGGTTTCCAGAGCCATACCGAAAGAGCCGGAAAGAAGAGGGAAAAGAAAACAGAAAAAAGTAATTACATTCGCTTTCGAGATGACGCGGTGCGGAGAGCGTGACAGGACGGGGAGGGGGCGCGGGAGGG
>NW_026267178.1:1618504-1626741 GCF_000697945.3 Frankliniella occidentalis
GGGGGGCGGTGGTGGTGGTGGGGCCACTGCAGTCCCTAGCCCGAGACACGCCCCTCACCCTCACCTCACGCATCCATCGCCGACAACAAGTCTGTCGCGTCTGTCTCTGTGTTTCGCCAAAACACACGCCGGGCGCGCGCTGCTCCAACCAGCAGCCAGCCGGGGCCCCGCAAGTTCATATCGCGATATTAATAATGATCTGCACGTGACTTATGCCCGCCAGGTGGCGTTGGCAGCGCACCGGCCGAGTACTGCGAGAGGGGCTCGGAGAGGGAGGGGTGGGCCCCCCTCAGCAGCTGTCCCGGGGCGTCTCATACAAAACTTGTGAGGGCAAAAAGCGATCCGAGGCGAAACCAGACACATATAGACAAGTCACAGACATGGTCCACATGTGGGACGCATTCAGGAGGAGCAGCAGCAGCAGCAGCAGGGCATCCTCTCTCGCTGCTGGAGCCCCTCTAGCGACAGAGAGGAAGTGAGGCATTAGACCTGGGACACGGAGCCGGACCAGGGGCACGTTGCGAGGCACGTTGTCGTAGGTCACATTTCGAAGACGGGTGGAGGGGGGAGGGAGATGGATACAAATCGTGACGCCTCTCTCTCTCTCTCTCTCTCTCTCTCTCTCTCTCTCTCTCTCTCTCTCTGTACATGCGAGTTCCGCATGGCTCTAACCCTTTACAACAGGCTTCTGGAAGTGATACGCTATCGCCAGGCCGAGTGCGCGGCCCCGCCCCCGCGCCGCACTGAGGCCAAAGGGCTGCGGGCTGCTGGAGTCGATTCCCAAGTGGGCATCGGGCACGAGCAAAGGGCCTAACTAACTCTGGGCGGCAATTACAAGGCCCTTCTAGCCGCCGAGATAACGCATTCCTGGACAGGTTGGCATATGGGGAGCCAGCCGTCTGACAGAAATCAGAGCCCGGGCGAGCATAGGCGTGGCGGGGCGTGGCGGGGCGCCAGGGCCGGCGCGCGCCCCGCCCTGCACCAAGGGGCCCAAGGGGGGCCCACACCAGCCCTACGGCCCCGGCCCGCCACGCCCACCACCACACCACTTGTGTCAATGCGTATAATTTTCTCCCCCACCACCATGCACACTGTCTGTCTGGGGGCCATCGTGTAGTTCCTTATGGAAAGCCTCTCCCCGCCCCGCCTCTCCAGCCGCCGCCGCAGCCAGAGGAGGCACCCACCACCAGACACCAGAAGCCCTCCCCATCACCGACATCCTGGATGACCCCAGCCTCCGTGACAACCGTTCGACTTGCATCTGTCAACGTGTGTACTATGCGGGGCTCATCCGTGAGAAAAACGTGCGTCGTGGTCGTGGTCGCCACGCCTCCGTGTCGGGCTGCAGACGCTGGACCAGAGGGGCCCCCCCATCGCGATCACCCCCGTCTCCGTCTAAAAACACAAACACGCCATCGGCACGTAAAGTCGGCTATTTCTCATCGCATCCAGCAGAGGCTCTCCAAGCTAAGTCAGCAGGTGAGGGGGCCGCCGCCGCTGCAGCTGGAGGGGCTGCTGCTGTTCGCACGGCCCGGCCGGGGATGTTATGACAGCCTTATTCATGGGGCAGCATGGGCACCATTCGGGACGCGCCCCCGTACAGACCAAACCGATGTCGCATCCACTTCCTATATGCCGCACTGGCGCCATATCTCTGGTCCACATAAAACGGCTAACAGGCCCCCGGCCCGGTCCCCCTGGGACAGCAGCAGCAGCGGGTACGGTTGTTCCTTCCTTGTAGTGCAGCAGAGGGTCTTCATCCTGGGAAACGCAAAGCTAAAGGTGGCGGGGGGTGGGCGGTGCTGCTGGCGCTTACGGCTTTGGCGCCAATCGGCGTGTATATCATCGCGTCGGACCGGAAGCTCTGCAGGGGGGTTAACTGCCCCGACCTCCTAAAACACGGATAGACACTCAGCGCCGTTAAGCCCGTCGCGTCGTCACCGGGCGCCGCCGTCACACAGAGGCGTCGTCACGTCTCTTTGCCGCGGCGCTAAAATTTATTTTCAAAGCGGCAGTAGAGAAGAGAAGCGGGCGTCCAAAATAATAAAATGTATATCCCAGCTGGGACCGAAAGAGCATAGACCTATCGCGTCACGCATATACACACCAGGCACGCCAGCATGGGTCCGGCGGTGAGTGCCGATTGCTCCGACCACCCGCTCACCTGTCAACAGAGGAAAGAATATCGTCAGTCACGATCAGAGGAGAGAGAGATTTGAATTGCGTATCGCCAAACGCCTCGCTCCCATCACCATCAACGCCCGCCCCGCCCCTCCCCCCGCGCGCTGTCCGTCAGCCTGTCCGTCCGCCGGCCCGTCTGTCTGTCTGTCTGTCTGTCTGCTACGCCCACCGGCTTGCCGATGCAATAATCAAACACAGACGCCACGTTATTATTATTATTATGATTCCGGAATGATATGCAATAAGGCGTGGCGGCGACGCGGCTGATCGCCTCGCCCGGGTGACTGACCTCAAACCATAAGTCACACGTACATATAAATCGGAATAATAACAATCATCGAAACGAAAACCCGCGGGTACAGGTCTTTTTACTTTGAAAAAATAAAGTAAAAATAGAAATAAAAACGAAACTCGCAACAGCACCTCCGGCTTGCCCCGAGCGACGCGGGGGGCTCGCAGGGATACCAATAATAAAATGCTTTAATTGTCCTTTACTGCCAGGCACACACACACACACACACAGACGCAAGACGTTGTCCACTGCGCTCATCCCGGAGCTCTTGCGTTTCATGGCTGGCCTCTCTGTCGGTCCGTCGGCCCCCTTAGGGCCCCGCGGCAGCTGCTGCCCCCCCCCCTCCCCCCCTCCTCCTCACCTGGATGAGAGATGCGTGGGCGCGTACCTGTGTCCATCAAGACATGCAGCGTTACGCCCTTCGCCGGGGGGCCCAGCTCACTCACACACACACACACACACACACACACACACACACACACACACACACACACACACACACACACACACACACACAGAGGCAAGGCATTTCTAGAATCCCGTCGATATAATATTTTTCCCGGGCAGCTCATCAGAGCCGCGGCCGCCCAGGTGAGTGACGGGACAGATGGACGGGCAGCGAGCGGGGCGGACGGACGGACGAGACGGACAGACCGACCGACAGGCAGCGCGAGGAGGAAATCAGGCCGGTCATAATAAACAAGTTATTCGCACAGTCGAGTGAGTCCGATATATATACGGACGCGGGCATCGCTGCGGCGAGCAGCAGAAGAAGGGAAATAAATAAACAACAATAAAAGCACTGGAGCAGCCGGCGCTGGGTGGGTGTTTGAACCCGCGACTATAGCAGGGCGCGAGCAAACCTGGTCTGCGCATGACGACGTCGACGGGGGCGGGGCGGGCGCGCGCTGGCCAAGGAGAGCGAAAGGAAAAACAAAAAAGAAAAGAAAATAAAGAGCAGGAGAGCCGGGCGCCAGTCTGCTTGCGCCCCGCCCCGCCCCTGCTCCCCCCTCCCCCCGCACGGCCGCGCGCGCGCGCTCCAATCCGATCGATGGCCGACCAATCACATCGCGCCGCCGATCGCCTCGGCCGGTCTAACCCGCTCCGCGCCACGCCCCGCCACGCCCCGCCACGCAGCGCGCCAGCCTCGATACGTGATCGATCCTGATTCGATGGCGGCCAAAGGGTTGCTGCTGCTTGCTCGGGCTGCGGTGGGAGGGGTCACCACTGCGCTGCACCACCGGCGCAGTACAGGCGCGCGCAGGCGCGTCGGGCGACCCCCCAGCATGTGATAGGATATGGAAGATGAACCGTATCATCGATTTGAAAAACTCGGAAAAAATGGAAACATTTCCGGAAAAATTGGGGAAAAATTCAAGACTGATAAAACGTTCTGAAAAAATTCCCCAAAAATCCGTTGCGGGGAAACTAAAATCCCTACGTGCATCATTCTCCGGCACCAAGATACCACGGTTGCGGCAAGCGCGTGGTAAAAATACCCCATACCACGCGGCGCTTTTGCTTTGCGGCGCCCCCGCCGACCCTTTTGCCCAATTCCGCGAATAGCTGCGTATTAATTCACTAGGCGAATGCCCGGCGCGTAGTGTCTGTTCGTTTTTGCATCGCGCCGCCGCCGCCCCTCTATCCGCCTCTCTTCTATCCCGGGCGCCTTTCCATCCTCAGACATGCCTTGCATGCCGTGCCGTACGCCGCCAACAGCAGCAGCTCAGCCAAGAGAGAACGGCAGAATACACAAATATTTTCAATGCCATTCCCACGAAAAGTTTTCGGCCGACTGCCTCGCCAAATCACGCCGGTGCCCCCCTGTGTGTATACAACGCCCCCGTTTATAGCAACCTCTCTGTCGCACCACTACTGACCCCCATACGAGAGAGAGAGAGACAGAGAGAGAGAGAGAGAGAGAGAGAGAGAAAGGCATGAAGCAGCCGCTATGATCTATTCACTTCCGCGGGGGCGGTGCGGCGCGGTGTGGCCAATGAGAGGAAAAGAGACGGGGCGAGTGCGGCGCCCGGGTAAAACAACAGCCGAATGTATTTGAATCGGATACGCCGGGCGGGCATATGCTTGGACGATTCTCTGGCAATGTGATGTCCGGGGAGGGGGGAGGGGGGACTGGGTGGCTGCTCGCTGTGCCCTGGCTGTGCCCTGGCTGGCGGGCCGGCGGGGCGGAAGGCGAACGCATAAATAACAAATTATGATACACATAATGTGTGTTTTGTGTGCCGATGCCGAGAGCAGCGCGCCGACTATTAAAGCGAAGTGATCGCGCAGTGTGCGCCAATGGAGCGGCGGCATGGGCCGAGGCAAGGATCATTACATTTTATCTTTGGCAGAGGGCAGCGCGCAGAGCCCCGATCACGGCGGTCCAGCACAGCAGCATCAGCAGCAACCCGCCAGGACCCCCAAAGTCCCCCTCTCTCCGCAGAGCTGCCCACCAGGATGTTGCTCGGGGTCAAAAGGACCCAGCAGCAGCAGCCCAGCAGCGTCCCGCCCATGGACCCCGCCGCGTGGCGGTCGCGATGCAGATCGCAGTCCGCGACAACATTTACTACCACTTCGCGCACACGGCGCGGGGCCCGTTCCGAGAAGCCAGGCCGTACTGTACTGCTGCCGTGGGTCGCGCCCCTCCGGGCCCGCCCCCGCCCCGCCCCCGCCCCGGCCCCGCCCCCGCCCCCGCGCCCAGGTGGGTGCTTCGCACCTGTACGTCGAACCGGCGGAGCACTGGGACCCCAACCTACCGCACACAGTTGTAATAAAACCAGCGGGTCCCGCCCCGGCCCGCCAAGGCCCCCGAGCAGCCGGCACGCCGTCAACGCGCGCCGGCCGCTGGCACCGAGGCTGGCACGGCATACACCAGCGAGCGGGGGGACATGCCCCTCTCTCTCTCTCCTCCCCCTCTTTCTCTCAGGAGGACACTGCACCGCGCCCAGGACGTGTAAGCAGATGCTGCTACTGCAGAACGCTGCTGGTGCTGCGCCCTCGTATCGGCCGTGTATCGCCTCGCCGGAGACAAATAAGCCCCATTCAAGCGAGGCGGTGTACTCGCACGAGCCCAGTCCATTCAAACCAGGAGGCAGGGGCGGATCCAGGCGCGCAAAAAAAGACACACTAGAGTATACGCAGCCCGGGGCCTTGCCCTCACTGCTCAGCACAAATTGATCCGTTGTTGGTATACGCATAGAGTATAGACCCAGAGTGTGAGTCCGCTGCCGGCGGCTGCGCATTGGGAGGAGAAAAAACAGCCGCGGCAAAAAGGCGTTCCCAGAAGTGGCATGCAGCTTGTTTTCTCGCGATTTTTTATGTTTTGCGTCAAGTGCGAAAATAGTGCGTATGTATGGAGCTAACACATCGGCGAATCACTCGCTCGCCCCCGCTGTGTTGTAAGTTGCTGCGGCAGCTTTTGAAAGAATCGAACTCGCCGAAGCGCCAAACTTGCTGATCTCAGTGCAAGCGGCAGCCGAGCACAGTGAAACCACAGGAGAGAGCGAGAGAGGGAGAGAGCGAGAGAGAGAGAGCGAGAGAGAGACGCCTTCTGCAATGCGATTTTAGGCCACGACTGTCACCTGACTGGCGGTGCCTGGCGGGCCGGGGGCCCGGCTGCTGCATTGCTGGACCGATTCGACGAGCTCGACGGCAACGACAACGACTGGTTTGCTGTCGTAACGACGACGACGTCGCGACAACGACAATCGGGCACTCCGTAGGGGGGCAGCAGCTGATCGTGCGAGGAGGCGGGTTCGCTTTCGAGATATCGAGCAGGGCTGTGCAGCGAGATATCGATGTTTCCTCCAATTATATAGAGTGCAGACGTGCCGGCCGCGCGATACCGCGGCGGATGTGGCGCGGGGCGGAGCCGAGAGGCACTAGGCAGCAGCTGTCACTCGGGCCAAGCCGAACGAACGGGGTCACGGGTTCAACTTCGGCGTAATTCATTTTCGGTCGCGAGATTATTATTTCCCTTTTCTCCGCGTCCCCTGCGCGCTGGATCGCCTTCCTGCCGATCAGCCGAGCCGCCGAGACCATGCAGACCGCAGGCAGCGGCGTGCCGGGCCGGTCTGTAGTAACTCGACTGCTTTCCAGAACGCCCTGTACGTACGACGCGCATTTCCAGGAGAGCGAGTGAGAGCCGAAGAGGAAAAGGGTTTATAGAGAGAGGGACAGAGAGAGAGAACGAGAGCGAGCGAGCGAGCAGTTTGCGGTTCTCTCATTAATCGTTGCTGGACGCCAACGTGATGCTTTGATGGATGAAGTAATGTGGAAATTGGCATCAAAGTTGCATCGTGTGGCCTGGTGCCTGGGCTCCGGCGGTGCTCGGCCGGCCAGCCTGCAGTGCCGTACCATCACTCCACCACGCCCCTCCCCTGGAGGGCCTCGCGCAGCTCAGCACGGCGCAGCACGGCGCAGCACGGCGCAGCACGGCGCAGCACGGCGCAGCACGGCGCAGCACGGCGCAGCACGACGCAGCACGGCGCAGCACGGCGCAGCACGGCGCAGCACGGCGCAGCACGGCGCAGCACGGCGCAGCACGCGGCGGAGAAAACGCTCATTTTAGTCTGATCCGAGTATAAATGCAGGCTGTATAATTACGACCTCAGAGCAGCGCGAGGCGCGTCCCGAACATTATAAACGAGCTGATATTCAAACCCCGCCGCGCCACGCCGCGCCCTTCTCTCCTCCATCACGCACTTTGATAGATGTTGGTGGTGCAGCTTGCCAACCATCATGGCTCCGTTTAGGCCCCGGCCGCCGCGCCCCGCCGCGCCCCGCCGCGCGCCCGGAGGTCACGCCGGCCCGGCCGCCGCCGCCGGCTGCAAAAGTTGTGAAATGGATGGCGGTGGAAGCTCGCCCTGCTGCAGCCCTGCTGCGTGCCGATGGTCGAGATATCTCATTTGCATAGATCGAGGTGCGAGAGCCCCATTGTGCCCCTCCCAACCTCTTTTCCTTCTCTCGACACTATTTTGCTGCGCCGGCAATATGAAGCATATTGCAACATTTCTACTAACTTTTCCCCGTCACGGTCCACGGTGCACAAGCACACGCACACATATGCACGAAATTTCCACAGCAAAACCTGACCCCCCCCCTCTCTCTCTTTCCGTTTCACATGGTGTGTGTGTGTTTGTGTGTCTACGTGCCAACAAGTTTACTACGGCATAAAGGTGTATCGTATTGGAATAACGGACCTCAACCACATCGGCAGTGCGGGGCGTGGCGGGGCGTGGCGCCGTCTCGGATCGGGACCATCAGGCGCAGCTATAGACGCAGCCATTGGCGCGGGTGCAGGAGGAGGAGGAGGAGGAGGAGGAGGAAGGAGGGCGGAGGGCGGAGGACGGAGGTGGCCGTCATGGTGGGGCAGCCGCACCCGGCAGATTGCCATGAGGAAATCGCAAAATTTGACACTTCTCGAATAGCAGCCTTGCACCCCTCCATCACCCCCTTCCCCCTCCTGGGCTGGCTTCCGCACACAAGAGCACACGTACAACACATACACACAGACACACACACACACACAACACACGGCGGCGCTAGGAAAATCTGACGTCGTCATGGTGGTTGGCAAGCATGCTCGCGGCGTGGCGTGGCGCGGCGCCCAGCCACCGCTACAATGGCGGCCCTGGGAACGGACAGTGGGACGGGCGCGTCACATTCAAAGAGACACATTCAAACATTTCGAGAACGCTCCCGATCCACCAAAGTCCCCGCGCGGCGCGGAGGCAGACACTCCGCGGCCGCTGCCCCCCCC
>NW_026267178.1:1626806-1629122 GCF_000697945.3 Frankliniella occidentalis
CCCCCCCACCCTTCTGCGATTTACTCTGGCCCAAATTAAAACATGTTTCGCGTGTGTGTGAGAGTATGTGTGTGTGCGCACACAACCTGAACGAGACGGTCGCCCTATCCTCCGACTGGCCGGCCCAACCAACCGACAACGGACGCGCGGCCGGCCAAACGAGCAAAGCGCAAGCAAGCAGCGAGAGAACTGCAGAGGTGGGGAGGAGGGGATAAAAAATGAAAAGAATATTGTGTTTTTTTTGTTGTTTTGTTTTTAAAGCCAAGTGCGGCAGCCGTGGCGCCTCTGCTTCATAGTCGGTGCGCCCTGGCCTCTCCGAGGATGTACCTGCCGATGACCTGACCCGACAAGGAAGTGTCGATGTTTACGAGCGGTGGGCGAGCTCCAATAGTCCTCCCTTGATGGCCGGCTGGCAGCAAGGTGGGTACCCCCCCCCCTCTCCTTTTCTCTCCACCCTGGGCCACACGCGAGACCGCGCGCCGGAAAAATCCTCTTTGCACTTTTAATTTTTTTTACCTTTCCCTTCTCTTGGTGCCTTTATGGTTTGGACGATTACTTTTAACTTTATTTTGCTCACCGGTGCGAAACGGTTTGGCAATACATTTTTTCCCGCAACTTTTCTTTTTGTTATAACAAAAAAAAAAGCATGTTTTTCTTTTTTGGTTATTGCGTCCGAGCGCAAGCTGCCCGCCTGGCCGGGCGGGCCGCCTGCGGCGTGCCTTACCAAAAGCAGGCCGGTAATTGAAAAATTGCATTTATAAATTTATATCAATTATTACTCCTGAGCGGCGCGGGCAACGAGGCCCTTTTATCTTCAGAGTTTTGAGTCCTTACGCAGGGGACCCTCTGGGGGTGGGGGGGGGGCACCACTGGGGAGGGCATACCGACACGGCTGGTGTGTCGCCGTTGTCTATAACGTCAGTTCGAACACACATGGGAAGCACATGCTTTTTTTTTTTCATGACAAATGATGGTCTGATGGCCTCGGCCTTCGATGAGCTGCTCTTGCTGCTGGTGCAGTCGGGTGACAAAAAAAGGAAAGGAAAACCGAACGGCGATTCGTGACAGGGACGAAGGGGGACTGAATGTGGGTCGGACGAGGCGTCTATACCCCCCACCCCACCTTCATACGACTTTTTGACATTTTTCTTTTCTCTTTTTGTTCCCATTTATTTACCCTTTCAGCGAGCTGAACTCTTCCGCTGCATAACTTTTCGGCCAGCACATAACCCGAACCTCATTAAAATCAGCGCGCGGAGGTACTTAGCGCGATACACGCGCGCGCGCCCCGCCTTTGAGCCCCGCACATAACACTAGCAGATGAGACTTTAAAAATAGGAGCGCCCCCCCCCCCCTCTTTCGTCCACGACTCTTTATTTTTCCCTGCTCCTGCTCCGATATACCCCACAACGACACAATCAGGCATTTAGTAGCAGCAGCTGCGCCGGCCGCGCGACGTGAAATGGCCCGATCAAAGACGGATGCTCAAAGGGAAGGAGAGCAGAGAGAATCCATTAAACTACTACTATACTTACTACTACTATTACAATTATTATTATTAAAATACTCGATGAGGAATAACGGTCCGGACCTCTTCTAGAGGACTAGATCAACAAGGCACAGACCGACACTAGATGAGGGAGAGGAGTGGCAATAAAACGACGACACAGCAGCAGCAGCGATTCCGGGCACAGCGCATAAATAACAGAGAGAGATGCAAAACAGATCAAAACACGACGCGGCATTTGGCACGGAGCGGAAAGGCGCTGGGAGGAGGGGAAAGCGGCGAGGGGAGGGGGGGCTTCGGAAACGTCTTGCAGCGGTGGTGGCGATGGGAGAGAGGGAGAGGGGCAGAGAGTGGCCATAAAGCGTAAGCCCTCCGAGTGTTAGAAGGCAACGGGCGCTCGTATTTCGAGCGTAAGTGGCAACGTAAACAAGGCAGTGACTTCTAACGCATGCATTATGTTTTCTAGAGTAATAATTACCCGTTTCAAAGGCAAGTGTGTGTGGAGAGTGCGAGGAGCCCGAACGGCGCAAAGCAGAATGGTGGTAAAGCTCTCCCAAGTGTGTCGCGCGGGGCCGCCGCCGGGCGTGGCAGGGCGGTGGAAGGCGGTGGGCCTATCGGGCGGCTCGGCGGGAGATACGTGGAAATGACAAAAGAAAAAGCCAAGCGAAAATCCATCCCGTCATCTTTCTGGAATCCAAAGAGCTTCGCACAGACGGATATCAAAAGCGCGCAGCAAACCTCCATGCACGCGGGAGGGCAATGCCAGCAATGTCTCAGTGCATCGCAGCTCCACCTGTGAGGGGGGGGGG
>NW_026267178.1:1629787-1631258 GCF_000697945.3 Frankliniella occidentalis
AAGTTATTTTTTTCCCTAACTTTTCATCTTTATAGAATGACGCTGACCACGCCAGTCTCGTACTTGGCAAGCTTGGCCTCTTCCTCCTCCTGCTCGAGCTCGGTGCTCATGGCGCACTCCCGGGCATGAGCTGGCGCGGTGGTGCTCGCGGCCCAGTCGCGGCCTTGGTCGCCTCTCCTCCTCCTCCTCCATTCATGTTCCGAGGGAGACAAATGCCGCGGGCAACAGCAGCAGCAGGCCCCGCGGGCCCCGCAGCAGAGGCTCCTCCGGCCCGTAACGCTGCTGGCCCGACGGGTAACAATGAAGCAGATAGGCCCGCTACCGTTGCCTGCCCAGCGCTCTTCGATCAGCGGCGGCGGTGGCGGTGGCGGCAGCAGCGCCGTAGAGCACCGGGCGGCTGCCACGCCGGGCGCATGATCTTCGGCGGGGCTTCCAAATCGAATGAGCGAGCGAGAGCTGCCGGGGCGAGAAGAAAAATAACAAGAAATATTTCCCTGCCGTGCGCACCATTCATCATATGGGGCTCGGCCGACAGTCGGGAGGCGAGCGCGCGGGGCAACGGCGGCGGTAGAGCGGCGAGCGGTAGCAGCTACTACCTATACTCCATCGGCTCCGGCGGCTACCGGGAGCCGCGGCCCGGAGAGCCCACACATTACGGGGGCCAAGAGGCCGCGCAGTGAGTGAGTGAGCGAAGGCGCGAGCGATTGCCTTCGACAGACGAGCCCAAATAACTTCATCAGCAGCTCGCGGCTCCCGGACGCCGCCGCCGCCGCCGCGTGCGAAACACTACCGATGGCCTTGGCGAAAAGACGAGGGGAAAAACACGACCAAACTCCCACCTGCTTCTTCTATTATTCCCTTCTTCCTATTGCCCCATGAATCCGTGGCGGGCGGCCCCAAATCGGCCGCCTCCATCGCCCCCTCGCCTCGCCCCAGCAGCAGCCTTGATGCTCTTTGGGTCCCAAATCGACGGCCATTTTGTTTCCGGAAGAACATCAACATCGGGGGAATCACCTCGGCCGGAACGGAGCGGAGCGGCGGCGGCGGCGGCGGCAGGCTGTCATCTTAATCGTCTGCTTCATAACCACTGTGGCAGCGTCATCATTGTGGTCCTCGCATAGGCCACCACGATCCATCGGCTGATCGGGCGGAAAACGCTACTTCCCCTCCCCCACCCCTCCCCTCGGCAACAGCAGTTACTGCCGCCTCGTTTTTCTGTCATCTTCCTCCTTCTCCTCGCCGTCGTCGTCGTCTTCGTCCTCCTCCCGCGCCACGATCTGCACACTTTTTCTGTCCGACAGCTTAGAGCCATCTTCTTCTTCTTCTTCTTTATCAGGACCGACACTTCTTTCTGTTTGGGCCGCGCCGAGCGGCAGATGAGTTTTGCATTACGCGGTATTGCCCCGAATTTTTGGGGCGAGAGAGGGATACCGCGGGCCGCGATAAGATGGGGAGAATGAGGAAGGGGGGG
>NW_026267178.1:1631949-1633922 GCF_000697945.3 Frankliniella occidentalis
GGGGGGGATCGAAGGGGCAAAGGGGGGAGAGAGAGGCCGGTGACACCTGCAGGCTGCCGCCAGGACTCTCCTTGTCTTAATGACGACACATAATGACCCCCTCCCCTCCCCCCTCCCCCTCTTTTCCAGTGCTCCGCCGCGCCGTGCGGCGTGAGAGCAGCAGACAGATCCACCCGGCGACAAAAAGCCCCTCCGCGCGCGCGAGCAACCGGCGAGCAACGCAACAGCAGCAGCAGCGTCTCATACGATGCTATCGAGTCGCAGCGATCGACTAATAATACCCGAGGCGTTGTGATGGGGCTGCGGCGGCGGCGGTGATGGGGCCCGCCAGCGCCCGCCAGGGCCCGCGTCCTGGAGGTGCCGCCCGCACGCACGACAAACCCCCTCTCTAGTTGTCACATCTTTTAGATTCATGGGAAAGAATTTGTCAAAAAATAATAATAATGAAAATCTTCACTTAAAAGTTTCATTGGTCTGAATATGTTCAAAAAATTTCAAAATTTTTCAAGATCTATTTCAGTTTTTTCCGGAAAAATCCCTATACCAACGACGCCGCGCCACGGCGTGCCATCGACGCGGAGACCGTTGTCCCGGGCCGCCACCCGTCCGCCGCCGCCGCGCCCGTCGCCGGCCGCGTCATACAGCGTGGCATGGGCGGCCGTTTGCCGCTGTTGAGAGGATGTCCCTCAATTGGCTGGTTATGGCCGTGTTATGGATGATCCGAGCTCTGGCTGCAGCCGCCCCGCGGGTCCAGACGCTTCCATGCGGGCCCCAGCGCGCCACCTCGCGTCACGCAGCTGTCAGCGGCCGCGTCGTGTAAATCAGCATCAAGAGGAGGCTGTGTGTGACAGCTGATAGCGATGAATCAATACGCGATAAAAATCAATCAGAAGCTACACGACGGCGAAGGGACGGCGGACGGCGACACGACCGGGCAGTGCGAGGGCGGCGGGAGGCTGGGCGAGAGCGTCGCGACGCTGCCCCCAGGGGGGCACGTCCCCTCCCCTCTCTCCCCCGCAACGACCGAGATTACGTAACGACGAGAACTGTATCGGCTGAGCGGAATGAATTTGCCCTTCAGAGACTTAATCGCCCACTGCGGCTCGGCGTGGATTGGATTGGATTGGCGTGGCGCGGCGTGGCGCGGCTGGCAAGACAGACAGACAGCAGCAGCGGCCGCGGGAGCCTGGGCCTGGGCCTGGGCCCCCGGGACTAAGGTCCCCCGGCCTCATCCTGGAGGGCCCGCCTCCACGGCTTCGGACACACTAGAAACCATCGGGTGTCGTCGGGGAGCTGCCGGTGTGTTTTGCCTCCCCGGTGGACGTCTCACCTCCTCAAAGCACGGCGATCACAGCACTCATCAGTCGGCCGAGGCCAGGAGTGACCCGATGCGCGCTCGACACCAGGTCGGCCGAGGCCAAGGTCCCCCTGCGGGCGGACGCCATGCCGCGCGCAGGATGACGACCAGGCAGGCAGCCGCGGCCGCCGACCGTGTCCTCGTGGGTGGACGATCATCGGGCGGACCAAACCCAATCGAAAACAAGTTGGCAACGCTGCCCGCGCCTCTCACTCGCCCGCCCACCCGCGCCTCTCTCCTCTCTGTCTCTCTCTCTCTCCGTACCGCGCGCGCACGATCGGCGAATGCAGGTCACCCCGCTCTGCCTCGCCATCTTGGTTTAGCAGACAATTGCGCCGGCTGCGCGTCACTTGAGGTTAGCGAGCGGCATGGAGCTGGCTGAGCAGCAGCAGCAAGGCGTCATGTCGTTACGTTAAATCGATTCGACCTAAAGCGCCAGGGACGCGACGACGGCGAAGACGCCTTGCAACGACGACATCGCCGTGCTCGCGTGGCGCAACGCCCGGCCGTAGTACCCGCACCGGACCGGGGTGGGTAGAGGGCAGCAGGGGCAGCAACCCTCCCAGATCGGATGAATGAGACAGTCCGGTGCTGCCGCGGGCGGGGCGGGGCGGGG
>NW_026267178.1:1634100-1639969 GCF_000697945.3 Frankliniella occidentalis
AAATAAACACGCGCGCTCATCGCTTTGATGGATGACCATCGAAAGGCCGAGGCGTTGTTGTAAGTCGGTCCGGGGAGAGGTGAGCGCGGCGCGGCAGCCCAAGACACATCAGCAGCGGCGCGCGGGAGTCAAAAACTTTTGAAAAATAGTATCGACTACAAAAAGAGCGGGAAAAACGATACACAACAAATAATGGGCGCGCGGGACACAAATGAAAGTCGGACAGGCGGACGGGACGGGGCTGTGATGAGCGGGGCGGGGCGGGGCCGTAATGCCCAATTCCTAATGGGAGAGTGCCGATGGATGCTCCCTCCGCCCGTTCGTTCGTTCGTTCGTTCGTTCGGACCGCTCATGCTGAGCCCTAATGCCTGAATGGCGTGATCGCCACGGCGGGGCGCTGCAAGCAGCCAAGCAACAGCAGCAGCGGCCAGCTTGAGCATCTCCTTGAGGCACTTCTTGTGCCCCCTGATCATTGAGCAGAGAAATACTATCAAGAAATCCGGATGCGCGTGGCGTGGCGTAGCGGAAACACAGACACACACACACAGAGGCGCGCACCTGAAGGAGGGTCATCGACATGACGGGGCCGCGAGCCAGCACCGCGGCGTCTACAATGTGTCGTTCCGCACCACTACCCCAGTGGCGTAGCAGAGAGAGAGAGAAAGAGAGATGATCGGCGGGATGGCTCTCTCTCTCGCACTCACATGGTCGTTGAGCCACTGCTCCGCCACGCCACCCTTCACCGCAGCAGCAGCGGCGGCGGCAGCGGACGCGTTCGCAAAAAAAAATCACTCACTCGCTTTGCTCGCGCGCGCAGGTTTGAAATCTGTAGCGGAGAGGAGGTGGGGGGAGGGGGGGCGGAGGCGGCGGCCGGGCAGCAGTCAGGCGCGGCACAGCGCACTTGGGCAATAACTTGACAGAAACGAATGCGCGAACTGCGAGAGGGGGCCCCGACCGGCCGGCAGGAGCACCGGGCATGCCATGCATCCATCTCACTAGGATACATCCGCCTCCCGCCTCGCGAGCTGCTGCTGCTGGTTGCTCTTTTATTTTTTATTAACTTTTTCTTTATTATTATTACTATTTTTGCGTTCACCTGCGGATCTACCAACGCGCGCGCTCTGTGTAGGTGTGTATGTGTGAAAGAGAAATGGAAAGAGGGAGCACTAAGGAGGGGGCATCATCGGCGGCAGCAGCAAGAGCAGCAGCAGCTAGCAAGCGGGCGGTGGCAACGCGTGCGCGGCAAGTTGTAGCCGCTTGTCACAACATCCTTGGAGACGACCGCGACTGCGCGCCGCCTCCAGGACTAGTAGACACCCTCCCCCGCGACTAACACACCACCCCGCTGCTCGCGCGCCCCTCACAAAGAACAACCTGCTGTGCGAGTGTCACCTGCCGCACTAGAGCACGAGAAATGACGAAAAAAACAAGATCGGAGCAAAGCAAGCATAGAATAGAAGCGGCAAAAACAAACAAAGGAATACCGACGGATGATTATTTACGGGAAGGGAAAGGGAGGAGGAAGAGAAGAAGGAGAGCGTTGGTCGTGAACGTCTCCATCAGGGCAGCCCTGCCCTAATGACCCTGCACGCCCCTGCCCTGCACCTCCGAGCTGCACCCCCCCCCCCTCACCCCCACACACATACACACACAGGGCGAGTGTACATTCGAATCCAGCAGGTCACCCCCAGGGCGCCGTCGACGCGAATTTTCCTTTTTCGCGTTTACCTGAGCTGAGACGCGCCCTGTAAAGCAATTTGTCTCGGACGTTCGTTCAATCCCTCCCCCTCCCCCACCCGCTCTTCGTCCGTTCGAATCCATTAGCAAGCACCACCACCCCGCTGCGGTCCAGCCCCCGCCCTGGCGCCGGGCGCGGCAGAAATTAAGAAGGGCGCGTTTGTTCGCTTGCTCTCTCGCGCTCTCTCTCTCTCTCTTTGGCCGGAACACAAGCGTTTTTCGGATCGGACGTCGGAGCAGCAGAGGCTGGGCGAGGCGTCGTCAAAGACGTTGCGGAGTAATAATTCCGAAGCAGGCGAAAAAATTATTCAACTCATTAATCACCAGTCCAAACGGTCTCGCGACCTTTGGCCCGCGGGGCTGAGCTGGTGTCGAATCAAGAGGAGAGAGAGAGAGAGAGAGAGAGAGGGGAGGGAGAGAGAGAAGGGCAATGCCGACCAAAGCAGGCTTTGACTCCCAACAGACGCATGACGTTTGGAAATAAAACGAATAAAAGCAGGATTTTAATTTTTATATTATTACAAAGTCCTGGCGAGCCTGTCACGCCCGCGGAGCCTGCTGCGGCCGCGCTGCGGGTACCGATCTCATAAGCCCCCCGGATATCGAGCTGACCGTGTCGAGCAGCACTCGTTTGACGTGTTAATCATACCGAAAGGCAAGCAGGCGGGTGCGACTCGGCTGCATGGCGCCCGTGGCCCGCACCACCGTCGGGCCGACACAGTTTTTGTCCCCCTCCCCCCCAATCATTCCCTCCGATTGGACCGGGGGAAATTAGAAACAGCTGTTTCTTTGTCTTTAATGACACGCGGGGTTAAGTTGTCTTGGCATGGGGTAAAGTTCTACTCGACTGCACCGCGTAAAGGAATAAGCAGCCAGGGCAAAGACGAGGAGAGAGAGGGAGAGAGATGTTGTAAGAAGGGACAGAGAAGCAGAGAGAGAGAGAGAGAGAGAGATGTAGAGGGCGAACTGCTTGATATAGTTGCGTTTCAAGAATAAAGCAAAATGTTACGATTTCAGACAAATTAGAGATAAAAATAATAAGCAGAAGATCAGGGAGTGGCTGGGGCTGTTGCATTTGGAAAAGGAGAGAAATGCTGGGAGAATCTATCCAAATGAATCGACTTGTGCTGTGCAGGCGCTGGGGCGCCGCCTATGGCGCCACCTGGCGGAGCGGCCCCGACACCAGCGCGACCAGCGCCGCCACTACTTCTGCTCCATTTGCATGTTTGTCTTTCGTCTTTGTCGCGCTCCCCCACATTAGCGAGGCACACAGCATCGCAGCATCGCCTGGAAGTGCGACAGAGAGCGGCGCGACCCAGGAAATAGATTCTTTCGCTCGGGTTGTGCCCCATTTTAGGGGGGAAAAGTAACAAATTAAGGTCGCGGTGAGCGCGCCGCACGACACGAGAGCAAGCGAGAAACAATAAAAAAGATGCCGAGGAGACAAAGAGAGGGAGAGGCGAGGGGAGAGGGAAATGGCTGCAGCGAATGTCACAGCTCGTCTGCCGTCATGCTCCGCCGTGGATACATTTCGAAAACTCAAAACTTCCTAATTTCATTTCCGGTCTTATCGTAGATCTATTCATATCCTGGGACAGCTGCGAAGGGAGTATTGAGAGGGAATGGAGAAGAGCGACAGAGAGAGAGAGAGGGAAGAGACAGTGAGGAATGAGCGAGACGGAACGAGTGACGCTCCAAACGGACACAAAGAAACGAGTTACGTTATTCATCGCGTTATTTGTTACCGCGTTCGGTACTATCACGGTTATTTTATATTTATTTTTTATAACTATTCTCCCGTTTCGTTAGTTAATAGTCTGAGCGCATCCCATACGCGGCCGACACCGCATTCGCATTTGAGAGACGGAAATGGAGAGAAAGAGAGGGAACGGCAGACCCCATACATACATCGAACCAACCGGCAGCATCCGGCGCACATCATCAGCACAAGCCCACTGTTAGAAAAAACCACGGAAAAAACACAGAAAAACTATGGTCAATTTTTTGCCCAGAACGTCCGTCCAAATCTGTGCTGAAACCACAGAGACGGTACGGAATCAAAGGTACAGAAAACCACGGAGCTTCTGTTACAGAACGTCTGTGCTACTCCGTACACCTGCCACAGAATTTTTACAGATATTTTCTGTGACTTAGCCATTCTTTTCTAGACACAGTTCAGTTAAATTAGAAGGATCGTCGTCTGCGTAGGATACTTTGGTACCCAAAGTGAGTCAAAAATTCAGTTTCATTGGCGCTTAAGCACAGGACTGCAGCGCGCGGGAAACTATTTCCCATTTTCAACGCTTCAGGGTGGGACACTACATGGTGACCAGGACGGAAGTGATCAGCGAGAGCTAATGTAGAATGCCATCTAGCGGCGTCTTCGGACCACTGAGACACAATATCTGTTACAGATGGGTCCGCACCCCTTGAATGACAGACTATTTATATGACGGAAGCAATCTGTACGATTCTGTTCTGTTTTTTCTGTGATTTTGAAGCACAGAATTCTGTGTTCACAAAATAACTGAAAATTTCTGTTACAGAAGCAATCTGTACACCTCTGTTGGGAATTTTTCTGTGGTTGTCTGTGGTTTTTCCACAGATTTTTTAACAGTGCCTTTCAGTGTCTCTCATTCGCTCGCTCACTCACTCGCTCACTCACTCACTCACTCACTACCCCACGTGACTTAGCCAATAACGTTGACACGAACAGGTATTGACATCATCAGACAACCGCATGCGACGTTGTCATCTGAGCGTACGATCAACAATTGCTTTGGGGGCCTTGTCATAGCTTTTTCATCTCAAACATAATTCGTGTGTACTATTACTTTCTACAATTATTTTCAACTTGAAACGCTGAAAAAAACGAGAAATATAATTTATTTTTCATTTTCGCACAGTTTACTCATTTTTTCCAATATTTCAACGACGAATCGGCTGCCGCTGCTGCCACGTCACTGGGAATCGTCAAGCGTCGAGGATGAGACAGCCGCAGCGCCGAGTTTGGGTTCGGTTTGGACTCACGCCGCCGATCGCGTGAGCAGGCGGGTCCACGCCACTCAGGGAGGTGCACGTTCGGAAACAACAGCCTCTCTCCCTTCTCTCGCTCTCTCTTTGTCTCTCAGCGACACACTGCAGGCGAAAGAGTGAGGGAGAGAGACGCTCCGAGCGCGTTCGGCCCATCTCTCTCTCTCTCTCTCTCTCTCTCTCTTCTCTCTCTCCCCCGCACACACATACATACACACTGTACAGTAGTTGGGCTAATTGATGGGCGAATTCTGTACGCGACGCGTCATCTCAATTACACAGGGTATTGTAATTACTCGGCTACACCGTCAAAGATAAGCGGCGATAACAAGAGTAATGATGAGGGCGTATGCGGGGGGCCTGATGTAAAACAGAACAAAAAAAGAAATAAAAAAAATGATAAAAAACAAACAAATTAACAAGGCGGACGATCACACTTATTTCATGAGCCGCACTTTATTTTTATTTTTAATTTTTCCATTTTCCTTCCCTCATCCTGCTTTGCCGATTGGCGCGAACGCTGCGGGATCGCGGTATCAACCGCTCGAAAGCGCCTTTTCATATAGCCTCATGGTTAACGCAGCCGTCAACCGTGTATGGCTGTTGTCAGGCACACGACGACAGGTCATGACGCCAAATCAGAGTCGGCAGGACCGGGCGGCGTGACCACTATCGACATGCGATCTGGTCTGCCCGTGACGCACGAGCCGTCACGTCAAGCATAGGGTGAAACAGTGTTGACAGTCCCCCCCCCCAAAAAAAAATAATTAAATAATGTATTGCAGATACCTGGGAAGCAGGGCAACGCTAAATATCAGCTGGCCAGCCCCTCTTCGCCTCTCCCGGTCCACCCCATGGTCTTCTTCGCGACCCCCCGCCACCACCACCTCCACCACCGTCCCTCCTTCAGGGGGCCCAGGACCAAGGCCCGTCCGCTCGAGTCCTCCATAATTCTAATTCTATTAACAGAATTAAGGGCGACGTCCAGTCGGGGTGGCGCGGCGCGGAGGCACGACAGGGGCAAAACGAACACGGCGCGCAAACTTCGTTATCAAGGAATCGATTAAACGGTCCATTCGTCCAAAGACACGCAGAGAGA
>NW_026267178.1:1644074-1645858 GCF_000697945.3 Frankliniella occidentalis
AGAGAGAGAGAGAGAGAGAGAGAGAGAGAGAGGGAGAGAGGGAGAGAGAGAGAGAGAGAGAGATAAGCTGCGCTCCGGGCGATGAGAACATCGAATTCGTCATTGCGATTGGACTCTCAAAGGAGCGGCGTGTTTACGCGTATGCAGATGAGCTCTGTACGTGTGTGTGAGTGTGTGTGTGAGCGTGTGTGTGTTCGTATGTGTGAGTGTGTGTTTGTCTCGGAGGGTAAGAAAGGCTTACGCCGAAGATCGACTGGGGGGAGGGAGGCTGTTCGGTGCTCGGAGGGAAGGGAAGGGTTGGGCTGCGGGGAGATGCTGGTGGCGAGTTCTCCAGACAGAGATGTTTTGTTAAATGCCCCAATGTGAGAGCGAGAGAGACGGCAGAGGACCGCGCCCTCGGAGAGACAGGGACCGCACCACGAGGGGAAAGGGGTAGGGAGAGAGACAGAGAGAGGGAGAGAGAGGGAGACGGGGTCTTCTTAGTTGGTCTGTCTGCCCGTCCGCCCGCCCGCCCGCCTGTTCCTGTTCGACGCTTTGGCGTCGCAGCGAAGACGTTTGTCTCCCCCTTCTCTTTCCAATACGCCATGCAAGACGATCTCTCTCTCCCTCCCCCCTTCTATTCTGTTTGGCTCCGCAAGGATCAGCGCGCTCTGTCGTTGTCTCTCTCCCTCTCACCCATTAAGATGAGGGCATTGAGCGCGCGCACATGACAGCGAGAGAGTGAGAGAGAGAATAGGGAGAGAGGGTAGATGAGCGGGAGTGAGAGAGAGGGAGAGAGCGCGACGCGTGCAAAGCGGGCGCACACAATCATTAGCAAAGCAGGCTTCCAATCCGAAGAGCATGGCGTGGCGTGGCGAGGCGTAGCGTACAAAAGCATCCGTGACGTGAAGGGAATAGAGGGGGGGGGGACGATAAGGTTTTTGACGGGTTGGGTCCCCCCACCCCCCTCTCCAATCTGCCCGGGGGCGTATTTACCGTGGTAGCGGCGCGGCAGCTTGCCGATCCGGGCGACGCAGGGCTCGGGGAGCAGGGCCCCTCTCTAACCTCCTCCTCCTCCTCCTCCTGCACCCGCGAGCGGCATGGCTCGAGACACTCACCTGGAAACAATAGAGAAGAACTCGGTTAGGAGTGAATGACACATGATATCCGCTCCCACGGCTAGAGAGCTTCCACGGACCGGGCCAATACAATCACCAGCAGCGTCATTGAGAAGAGCGTCTTTGGGCCGGCCCCGCCGCCGCCGCGCGTCAGACGCCCACGGACCAGCCCGGCAGTTCGGCCCGGCCAATATCGCAGCTGTAGCGCGGGGGCAGCGTGTCTCTCTCTCTCTCTCTCTCTCTCTCTCTATGCTCCCGACGACACCCAAGTGGATGAAGAAGAAGGAAAAAAAGAGGCAATAAAACTGTGATTGACCGAGTTTTGAGGGACACACAAGAGCGAGAGAGCGAGATACGGTTATGGCGACATAAACATCTCTTCACCTCCCGGCCGCCACGCCCCGCCACGCCCCGCGTTAAGCCCCCCCACGAATTGAACAGAGCAGCAGTGGGATCGGTTCGGCCCAATGGGGCATAATGTCTTCACCCTTTCAGCCGCCGTCCTCCGCGCTGCTCGCCACCAACGCCACTCTCGTGGACGTCCTCCTCCTCCTCCTCTCGCCTGCGACAATTGCATATAAACCACATTTCTTTAAGCTTCGCTCTGCATTCGGCAACACGTTCGTTCGTTCGCTCCGCGACGAAGGCCATCTAACGCATCAATCTGTCCGAGGAGAAAAGGGGGGG
>NW_026267178.1:1645908-1648486 GCF_000697945.3 Frankliniella occidentalis
AGAGAGAGAGAGAGAGAGAGAGAGAGAGAGAGAGAGAGAGAGAGAGAGCATGCCCTTGACAGAGGGGCTCTGTTATGTGGCAGCGCATAAGTCGGCCATTTGCATCCCGATCCATAGCAGGAGGGAGCCTTCGTAAAGCGAAGGCGCCGTACTACTCACACCTTCGAGCCGTTGCAACTTTGACCATTGGCACGGCGCCCTGCTCGCTCCCTTTCACCCGCCTATTGGCAGCCAGCGCTGCCGATACGCGCACATACATATATACGCCCCTTTCACTCGCCGCATATCATCGGCGCATCGATTATATCCAGTCAGCAGTCAGGCGTGCCAATAGGCGTGCTCGCTCACACAATGGACCGGCTCCCATAAGTTGGCCTCCCTGCATGAGCACCTGCTGCGCGTACGTGTGCGCGTGCATGTACGGGCGCGCGTATCTCCCGCCCACACACGCTCGCGAGCTCATTTTCACACAACGCAAACAGCCGCCACCACCACACGGTCGCTCGCCACGCTCAGCTCAAAATTTCGTCAATACCATTCATTTTCTCGTCCGGCGCGTAAATCGCCCGACCGGCCATCCATAACCTCTCGTCTTTTTTTCGAACTTTGTTTGCGCAATTTCACCTGACGCTTGCGGGTCCCCCGGGTAAAAGAGCACGTTCACCCTCCACGTGTGCGTGTCCCCTTCGCCCTCCAAAATCTCTCTTTCTCTTTTGTACTCACACAGAAAGCGTGTACCCCGTTTCTCGCACCCTCACTCCGAACGTATATCGGCTCGGCCGTCGATATATAGGTGCGATAAATTTTCTGTCCGAATTATGCATAGGCACACTCAGCGCTTTTGAAAAAATAAAAAAATTAAAAAAAGGTCGGTGGCGCGGTGTAGAGTACAAGGGAGAGGGAGAAGGTGCGGAGGTCAAGCATTTACACACGTTCAACAATCCCGTTCCGTACAGCCGCAACCAGCAGAGGCTTACTTCGTATCGTCACAAAGACGAGCAATACGAACGGAATAGGGAGGGCTTACATCTGACCCCACCGCAAGAAAATTAAATGTAAATGTAACCAAACAAAAGTAAACTCACACCTAGACCATAAAGAAAGTGGGCGGCGCGGCGGCATGCAGGGAGGCCGCAAAGAAAGGCGGAAAAGAGAAAAAGAAAAGATAATGCAATGTGACACACGACACGTCGTCCTCCTGAGGGGAGCACACTGGCGCGCTCTGCGAAATGTGTCATTAACACTGCACCACATTAGGCGAAGGCGGAACCCTTTGGCAAAGCAGGAGCGGAATGGGGGGCATCCTCTCTCTCTCTCTCTCTCTCTTGCACACACACACACACACACTCGCTGATCGGAAATGCTTTCAGCGGCGGCCACAGCGCGCTTCCTTCCTGACAATGCAGCCCGCGGCCGGGCCACGCCGCGCCACGCCGATTAGATTCGTGCATATTTTATTAGAGGCAAGGAGAGGAGAGGAAGAAAATCGGTTGGGGAGAGGAGGAGGATGAGGAGGAGGAGGGATCTCTTGATGCGCGTGGTGAGAGCGAGAGCACGGCGACGCGGAGAAGAAAGGGGCTGGATAAATAGATGGATGAATGGATTCGAAGGCCGGATGGGTCCGGCGGCCGCTCACTCCCGCGGCTGTCGGCCGTCGCGGGGCCGAAATGCAGAATAAAACACGAATTTGACAGCTTCGGTGGTGATGGCGATGGCAGCCGTTCGTTCGTCTGCTCGAGGCCGAGGCGAAATTTTTCCTCTCACAGCCGAGAGTGAGAGAGAGAGAGAGAACGCACCAAGGCATAACTGAGACGATGGCCCCAAACGAACGGGACTGGATACCTCCAGACGGAGGGCTGGATACATGGGTAGATGCTGGCGTGACGAGGCCGAGGGGCGGCTGCACGTGCACGCCACGGCACGCATGTGTCGCCCCCAGTAAGTGGAGGCAAGCGGGGGCGGTCACGCGACGTGGGGCGGCGGCCCGATCACGCTCGGGGGGCGGCGGAGCCATCATCCCCGCGCAGCAGCCCCCCGGGGGGCGGCACGGGGGGCGGCGGTGCGGCGCGGGAGGCGGAGCCGCGCGCCATTGGCCTATACGGCCGGGGCAGGAGAGCGGGGGTGGCGGCGGCATCGACGTGCATCAAGACGGCCTCCTCCTCCTCCGCTGCCGTCAAGAGGCAACGACCGTCGCGAAGCTGCCCGAGGGCCTCAGAGGCCGGGGCATGCCTCGGGGGAGGGTCCGTGCCGACAGTCATTAAACTGGATTAATCGGCTCTTACGGGATCAGGGCCTCGGGGGCGTTATCGGGGATCAGCGATCCCAGGCCGAAGGGCCCGAAGGGGCGCCTATAGGCCGTGCGCGGCCCCGCCGGGGTCCTCCTGGGCGCCACCTCAGGGGCGCCAGCGGCGGCGGCGGCAGAGGTGTGAAATCGCGCGCGCGGGGGCGGCGGTGGCGGGGAGGAGAGGGGGTGTTGTTCCTCCGGGCGGGGGAGGGGGGAAACTTTGTGGGCCAAACACCCGCGGAAATGTTTGTAAGGACGAAGTTCACACCCTGCCGCTGGGGCGCGCCTAAAAGG
>NW_026267178.1:1653311-1654056 GCF_000697945.3 Frankliniella occidentalis
AGGGGGATGAATTTAATGGGTGGGTGCAGTAGGGGGTGGGGGGTTGCCATGGTTCGGTTTTGAGACGTTTCGGCGGTCGTGGTAATGATGTTGATGAAGTAGTAGTGATGGCGCGCCTGGGCCTGATACGCGCGAAGAGCCCTAGAGGGCCCCGCCGCGCCCCGCCACGCCACGACCAACAAAGCCCATAGCTATTGACTGCGCAGGGATTGGCTGGGCCAGGCCGGCCTGACGGTGGCAGCAGCAGCCTTGGGTCCGTTGTCGTTGTCCCCCTTAGCCCCCCACCTCCCCCTCCCTCTCTCTCAGTCAGTCAGTCAGCAAGGGGGCGCCGCGAGACGCCTCCAAAGTTTCCTGCTTCTATATCGAGTAGAGTGACAAGCCACCACCGCCGCCTCCAACACCGTCCCGCGCGACCCCGACCCACACTGATGCCTCCCAAAATTCAATTCTCACGGTGGCAGCACCGGGGTTCGATTCCACCCAGGACCAAAACAACAAAATTTAATTTCCGTCGCCCGCGAGTATCAACATAAACACAAGGTACGCATAAGAAAAAAACTGTTTGTAGCAAAACAAAAATTTGTGTTTTGATACAATTGAAAACTAATTGTTATACTGTATGCCCACAAAATTCGTTACTAAACATCAAATTCTGTCAAATAACTGCGTTGGTTTGGTACACCACCAAAAAATAAAAAGTTGTAATTTTACAATAGTTCTTGAAACACAACAAATAATTATGAAA
>NW_026267178.1:1654106-1655468 GCF_000697945.3 Frankliniella occidentalis
CGCGCCGCCCCCGCGCCGCCCCCGCGCCGCCACACACAACAAAGCGGCACGGCGGGCCCCGCCACCCATCACACCGCAGCACCCAGCGCGCGCCTGCAGCCGATGCCTCCGCGCCCAAAGCTGTCGGGGCTTCGATGTCCGTGGGACAAACGGCGACCATCACTCGCGATGTTAGTCGTGCGCCCCACCCCGCCTCATTGGCGTGATGCATTACATATCACAGCGCCTAAGACTAATCGCCGGCAACGGCGCCCGCCCTGCGCTTGTGCCCCGCGCTTGTAACCCGCGCATGTGCCAGTGCCCTGCGCTTGTGCCCTGCGCTTGTGCCCTGCGTTTGTGCCCTGCGCTTGTGCCCTGCGCTTGTGCCCTGCGCTTGTGCCCTGCGCTTTTGCGCTGCGCGCCCGCTTGCCTGGGGTTCGAGTACCGGCCGGGGCCGCCTGGCCATCTATAGGCCGTTGTTGTTCTGATAGCGCGTCGTCGAGGCGAGGAGAGCAGAGAGGAAGCCCGCGGCGTGGCGTGGCGTAGCGGGAGAGATGGGGAAGCGGGGGTGGACGTCTTAATCCATAGACTTTACCGGCTGAGAGGAGATTGGGATCTGTACGGGTTTACTGGTTTTCGTCTTAACGCAAGAAAAGGGAGGGGGGAGGGAAGGGAGTGAGGAACGAGGGGGGGAGCAGGGGGGGCTGGCGGAAGGCATTGCTCGCGGGAGGAAGTGCTATACGACAATGAAGGCTCCGCTGGAAGGAAAGGGAGAGAGGGAGAAGGGGCGGGAGAGAATAGAGAGGGAAGAGAAGGGAAAGAGGGAGGCCGGGGGGGGGGGGCGTCTTAAGAAGCTTCCAGCCGGGCTGTACATCGATATTGCGGCGCACGTCATAAATATATAGATCCCACACAGACCCCCGCCCCCCTCCTTCCTTTTCGCTTCCTCCGTCCCGCTCTCCCCCGCGCCTCTCTAATTCTAGTTGCCAAGTCTGGCAGGCGGCTCTTCGCCCCCCCCTCCCCCCTTTTCCCCTCACCGAGGCTCCTCTTCCACTTTTAATATTGCACGCCCGGAGCACCTTACTTATTTATCGAATTAATCTGCAATGGACGGGCCCATGACATCTGAGGCGATCCACCCGCCCTCCTCTGCTCCGGGGAGAAACGCCCCTGATCAGACACTTTTCAAACATCATTTCGCGTTTTTACATATTTCCCATTTCCACCCTCTTTTTATTTATTTACCCGTACGTTTTTGCGAAACTGTTGCTTTTTTTTCTGGCCCTCGTGTTTTCCCGCGCTCCTTTTATTCGTACTTTTTTTATTGAGACATTTATGACCCCTCCAGTACCTTCTTTTGTTTTTCGCGCGGAGAGAGAGAGA
>NW_026267178.1:1658393-1661543 GCF_000697945.3 Frankliniella occidentalis
CTCAAATGGTGCCTGGCAATTTACACGCCTAGCAGTCTTATTCGGACCTTGGTAAAGTTGTGAGCATAGAAGGCAGCGTAGCCACATGAGTTATTGTAAGCAGTGGGTAAGAGAGCTGTAATATAATGCAATGTGTGATATTTGTTCTTGAGCTCAAACAATGATAATAGTAACCCGTTCTACTCTAACCGTGAAAAGATGCTCATTTACATCCAAATCTCATTCAATGTGTGCGAATTCTTATTTGCTCACTTCCAAGTGAGCGAATAGTTGTTCGCTCACTTGTAGGTGTGCGAATAGTTCTTCGCTCACTTGCAAGTGAGCGAATGCTATTCGCTCACCTGCAAGTGAGCGAATGTTTTTTGCTCACCTGCAGGTGAGCGACATTCGTACACTTGGATTTCCAGTGCTGCCAAATAGAAACGATTAAACGTAAAGCGTTTTCCAACGCCGACTTTGCCAATGTAATGGTCTGCTTTTGACACAATTTGGACAGTTATCACTTTTGACTGGAACCACACGGCCCTAGTCTAATTAATAGAACATGGCCCGCCACGAGAGGCGCGCAGCGTGGAACGCTTCACAAAGTCTTGCCGCGCCCCCTTCCCAGAGCTTCTCTGCAGCAGCAGGAGCAGCTTTGAGGCGCCCCAGCAGCGGCGGCCACAGCTGCAGCTGCATCCCATGGGAGCTGCTGCTGCTGCGGCACCAAGCCGCGCCACGAGGCGCCGCGCTGCAGCCGAGCCATGTTTAGCGCCGTTTATTAAATGTGATGAAATATGAAATGAAGCGACAGTCGTTGCAAAGCCGCCTGCCTGCCTCCTCGATTGGCGCAAATACGGGCCGTGCAGCAGCAGCAGCAGCAGCAGCAGCAGCAGCAGCAGCAGCAGCAGCAGCACGCTGCAGCAGCAGCACGCTGCAGCCTCACGCCTCGCCCGCCTGGCGGCGCTTTGAAGGAGCACAGGCGCTACAGCGTACTGCTGCTCCACAACCGCGCCAAAAAAGCAAAAAAAAGCCGAAAACATCATACATCACACTTAACCCCGCAATAAAATTTTGCGTTCCACACAAGTAGCACAATCACGCGATTTACTCAGTCTTTTACTTTAGCCAAAGCGCGAAGCAGGATAGCCGAGAGGATAGCATTACATACACGCGCGCCGCAGTTTGCTTGTAACAAGGCGAGCGCATCATCGGCCGCTTACCAGCCCTGTCAATAACATGTGCCCCACACGGAACAATAAAGAGGGGCAAACTAGGCGCGCACGCGAATTAGCGTGTGTATCGAGTACGTGTGAGTGTGTGTGTGTGTGTGTGTGTGCGCGCGCGCGTGTGTGAGTGTGTTTGTATGCACATCCTATGCGGTCTTCCCTCCCTTCACGCCACCACCGGCCTCCTCCTACCTGTCCTAAACTTATCCGCGCCACCACTATACCATGCACCAACAGCACACATTGCAATCACTTTCACCACACAGACACACACACACACACACAAACACGTGAGTGCGTGTCTGTGTCGAACAACGCGCCAATATAAAGGCCTGCTGCCCCTGCTGGCTGATGGTGACACAGTTTCTCCAAATCCATATTGCACACGGCCGCCTATATGTCCGGGCATGCGCCATGCCTGTTATATACCGTTCATTCACGTGATGGCTTCTGCGAACAACCAACCGCCGCCCCGCCCCGCCCCGCCCCGCCGCACAGTAAGGGATCATGTATGAGTAGCATTGATTGCGATCGTGTCTGGGGAATTTTACGCCCAGGAACGCGGAGGCTCCGCCGGGCGGCGGCGGCAGCGGCGGCACGGCGGCCCCGTACACTCACTCGCTCACTCACTCGGGAAGGCCAACTTTTTATCCAAGTCAAATAATAACGATAATAATAATGAGAAAGGGAGATGTGGCATCCGGTGCACTACCATATTGCTAGATCATGATCGAACACCAGCAGCAGCGCCGCGCCACTCCGCGGCACAGTATAGCCGGCATAGCGGAGGCATATTAGTGAATCCCCACACTTGTACCACCAAATGTAGGTGCAGAGGCTAGTTGTACTTTTTAAAAAAACGCAACAATTTCATGAAGCAGAAACGGAACGTACACAACGCACAAGTAAACTTGAACTGAGCAATATAAATCAAAAAATTAAATAACACAGTCGTATAAGTCACATAAGATAACAAAACCTCGTCGAAAAAGCACTCTGATTGAACGATTGAACACACCAAAATTCGCTCCCTTCCCACCCCCTCCTTCCCTTTCTCCTTACGGGCCCGGGGTCGTGTCGGCACGGCACCAGTACGTGTTAATAGAGCCCGTACCTGAAGGTGGCTACCGTATTGCAGGAGGAGGGCCCGCCTCTTCCTCGCTGCGGCCCTGGGCTGGGCCCCCACTCACACAGTCAAATAACACGCACAAGCACACACACACACACACACACACACACACACACACACTCGCTAAGAGGGCCGGCAGCCCGCCCTGTCATTACCCCGCATCCTGCTGGTCCTCACTGACACACACACACACACACACAGCGCCGATCAAGTGCTGCGGTGTGGTCTGAGCAGAGCCCCACCTGATCGCCGAGCTGCTGCTAAATCCGCACAGAGAGAATCAAACTTCGACACTCAATCCAAGGAGAGGGGTGGGGGAGGGGGGAGGATAGAAAAAAATAAAAGGCCAATGATTTTGTCCCCCAAAAAAGGGAGTGGACGGGAAGTTGTTGGGGAAAAGGCGACGAACGGCGCGGCGCGGGTGGTCGTTGCACCACCGCGATCACGACGACGACGACGTCGTCATCCGGACCCCTCTCGAGAAGCTTTTACATCCAGCAGGGCCCGACCGGCCCGCGACCTGTGCGCCGCCGGGCGCCACGTCGTCTACCTGGCGGGCCGGCGCCGACGCCGGTTGGCGCCGAGCAGGTGCGCGCGCCTGTGCCTTGCGTCGCGACGCCCGCGAGCAGCACGGCGACGGCGCGGCAGGCGTCACGCCCGCGTCACGCTCGCGGTCACGCTCCGACCACCCGTGGCGGTCATCCCACGTGTCGTTAATTGGTATTGACGTATCGACCATTAATGCTCGGGCACGGAGCGTGGCGGGAGCGGCGCGCGGCGCGGGCTTCCCCGCGGGGGCTGCTTAAGGCGTCC
>NW_026267178.1:1661593-1663730 GCF_000697945.3 Frankliniella occidentalis
AACAACATTATCCATCACCAAAATAAAATTAAAAAATAGCAAGTAAGTAGCTGCCAATCTACAACTTTATTTTAAAACGCATCGCAAATGACTGGGGGCAGGCGGGTTTTGCGCTGGCACACGGCTGCTGCTGACCAGATGACTTGGTATGTATCGGAGTTGAAGAAGAACAACCACAACGGTCCTGCAGAAGCAGCAGCAGCAGCTCGACGACCGCGGTGCGCGCGGGCTGTCGCGTCTTCACGGAGATGAGCGGGGTGGGGTGGGAGGGAGGAGAAGGGGGAAGACGTCGGACGGGATGACATGAATAGGATTATACAGGGGGATGGATCGGGCTGAGGAGCAAAAGGGGTTGCCGAGGAGCGCACACAGAGATTGACAGCAGCATAACGAGTGGTGTGCCGGAGAACAAGTAGCGCCCAAAGGTGTAGCGCAACACTCTTCACACACACACACACTTATTAGCAGCGGGCGACTCGTCGCCCAAAGGTGTAGCGCAATGCTCTTCACACAGCAGAAGACGACTCCCAAAGGTGACGTGCAACACTCTTCACACACTTATTAGCAGCAGAAGAGACGACTCGTGTCGCGATGCAGCCGCCCCACCCCCTCATCATTTCATTTTTCAGAGCAGCCTTCTTGCTCTTTAATATATGAGGAGGGCGCGGCGGGGCGGGGCGCTGTTGGGCGTATGGGTGATCTATTGTGGGCGCGGAGCCGCGGAGGCGACGGGGAGAGAGACAAAGACAGAGAGAGAGAGAGAGAGAGAGAGAGAGAGAGAGAGAGAGAGAGAGAGAGAGACGTGATTGGCGATGCAGCCCTCTTTGACGCGGAGCTATGTTATTGATTAAGGCCCCAGCCGCCGGGACACCCCCGTTCCTTCCTCGCCCTATCCGCCTCCCCACTACTGACAACCCTTTCGGGGGGAGGGAGAGGGAGAGAGACAGACAGTTATAGATGGCGAATATTGTGCTAAACAGTACAGTCGGGAACGACATGTTCGGACGCCCACAATCTCGGTCCCCCGTCTCTGTCGCACCGCCGTGCGACCAGCCTCCCCCTCGTCAGCCGTCTCGCTCTTCCTCTCTCTCTCTCTCTCACTTCCCTACGCCCAAGCCAACCCTTCCCTTCCCCGATCACGTCCCCCAATCCATCCCGCTTAGCATTCCCTTCACATTTCATCTCTTTCTAAGTTGGACTAACTCTGCGAGCGTGTCTGTCCCTTTGGTGCTGCTCTCCTCCCCCTTTCCCGCTCTGCCCCTCTCTCTCTCTCACACACACACACACCCTCACAGTCACATCAGCGGCAGCTTTTCCGTCTTATTACAGATCCGCCCTTATTGCCATTACGTTCCATGCAGTGGCGGAGCGTAGTGGCGCCCCCTCTCCGCACTTAGGCCCCGCGATGGCGCCGGCTATCGCCCTCTCACATAGGTGCGGGCGCGGCTGCTCGGCGCCGCCGCGGAGAGGAGCAGAGAATCGTGACTCAAAACTCGACAAATTGGCTCCACAAAGCTGCCATTACCACAAAAACAGTTCGATTAGTGTTTTCATTGAGGCCCCCCCTCCTCTCGGACACCTCCGGCACGTCTCTCTCTCCCAGTCGGTGGCCGCCGCGCCGGCTCGGCCGCGCTTTCCAGAAGTCCAAACTTCGTGTTGTTCCTTTTATTCTTATTCTCCCGAGTTCTCGCTTCCCCGCCGGATGATTGGTCCGATGGTGCACAGTACGTAATTGTGGCATACGGGCTCCTCAGCGCCGCCGCGCCACGCCGCGCCACCCCGGCGCCCGGGCAGGACACAATCTCGACGAGGGATTAGAAAATAATAAAAACACACAATCGTCATCGTTTGTTGAATGTAAAAATGACGAGAAAAAGGCCAGGTAAGGGCCTGACTGGTCCTCCCGGAGGCGCCTTGCGGGCGTCAGCGGGGCGGGGCGGGGCGGGGCCCAGACGGACGGGTCCGGGACGCCACGACGGCGGCGGCGGCGGCGGCGGAGATGCTGACTGTCAATATAAAGGATTCAGGGACACTTTCGGACGGATAAGTGGTTTTGATTATTTGTCTCGGTGGGTGGTTAGGTGATGGCGCTGCTGTTTGGTGATTGCCTTCCGGCCTCGTGAGTCTGCCCCCCCCC
>NW_026267178.1:1672135-1674111 GCF_000697945.3 Frankliniella occidentalis
GCGGGCCGTAGCCGTGGCCGCTTCGCTTTGACAATGCGGATCGGTTATACGAGAAAGGGCCCAAACGCATAGAAGGCTTATTGTACCGCGCCGCTTCGCCCTGTTCAGAGAAGGGCACACTTACTACACTATATTCGCACAGTCCAAAAACTTGTGTGTTAAATCGGCTTACGGGGATGGGAGGCGCCCCCCGCTGCCTCCTCGCTCCCCCCGCCGGCTGACCTTTGGGTAGGCAACCCGCGGCACGCAGCGAGAGCAGCCAGGCCGAGCCGGGCCCAATTAGACACAACTATTCAATATTACGACCGCTTTGACATTTCACTCGGCATTACCACCTGGAGAGTCGAGTGTGCTCTCGCTCTCGCTCTCTCTCTCTCACTCTCCACCTCCACGCGGGCAGAGCGTGTGTGGGAGGGTAGGGGAGGCCTGTAATCGCCCCAGCCCTGCCCTCCCCGCGTCACCGCCGAGCTGCTGGGCCTGCTCGCCGAGCTGCAGGAAGTGAAAGGCAGAGCTGCAGCGGCGGTCGGGACAGGCAGCCCTTGCGAATGGCATCGGTCGCCGATCAAGAGACAGGCATCCCAGGTGCTCTGCGACGCGACTTCCTAATCCTTCCTCCCCCACCCCTCCGCCTCCACCCCCTGCTGCTCTCAATGACGTTCCCTTGTATCGAAACCCCACGACAACTCTGCACCCGCCAGTCAGTCCGGGAGGGGCGAGGGGGGCGTCCGAACAGCACAGGAGTACTTCGGATGCGGTCGCGCGCGGGTGGTTTGGTTTGGCGGCTGAAGATGAGGTTGCTTCGAAAGTCCGTGTAGCGCAGTCAGTCGATATTCAGATTGTCTGTCGATGTCCCCGCGATTGAGTACGCTGCGCCGTGCACAGAGGAGGTAGAAAGAGGGGGGAAGGGGGTTAGGGGTGGCGGGGGGATCACTGCCATGCAAATACGGGCACAAAAGAATACGAACGAAGGGGGTTAGCAACGGGCCCATCATCGGGCCGCTGCCCGAGGAGCGCGCCAGCGCCAGCGCGACCCCGACCCACTGCCTGACATTTTCACTTTTGTGAAGCCACTGGTAGCCTAAATCAGTCGCCGGTTTTAAAGTCACCAGAGAAGTCCGTCGGCAATAGGCTCCCCGACGGTTCAAATTCCGCGCGTTTGCACACACGCGCACACACACACACATGTCATTAGCAGGGCCAATCACACATGGCAAGCCGGCTCACACATGTGTGATCGGTGGTGGGACTGGAAGGGGTTGACAGCAGCAGCAGCAGCCGCCCGAGCTAACGCCCAACATTGCATATCGTGTGCAGCATGTCACCCCCCTCTCTGTGTGCGCCTCTGTGACGCACGCGGTTTTTAAAAAGTTAAAATCGTTGCATGTATGTGTGGTTGTATCGAAAGGAAAAAATAAAAAATAAAAAGTCTCCATGGTCACATCCCCCCACCCCCTCCACCCCGTCGCGCGACGACCGCTCGCTTTTTATTAAAGAATGATTGACTTGCGTTTTACCGCGGAAAAAAATATTAATATTTTATGAAGCTGCTAATATTGACAAGCGAGGCATCAAAGCTGTTGGCTACTGTTGATGCGCGCGGTGTGCCCCACAGCGGCAGAGAAAGGGTAGGAAAAAAAAGAGGACCCTGGACAATACCACTATAGAGGGGGTGGGGGAAAAAGACAGGTTTGAAAAAAAAAAGAGTAAAACAGTGTTTAAAAGCGACAGTGAAAACACGGCGCGGATAGCCCTTAAGCGCGCGTGGTATTGACTTGTGGCGTCAGCCCCGGCCCTTTTGTTCCTGGCCGATTAATCATCATTTCACACCATCACTTTTAAAGCCCCTCCACGCGGCGCGCGCGGAGCGGGGAGGTCGGGACCCGCCAGCGCGCCCTCGCCAAATTAACTACTCAACCGCGAAAAAGCGCGCGGGGCAAAAATGACGCAGTATAGTTTCAAGTGTGCTTCCAATAATA
>NW_026267178.1:1674161-1675140 GCF_000697945.3 Frankliniella occidentalis
AGAGAGAGAGAGAGAGAGAGAGAGAGAGAGAGAGAGAGAGAGAGAGAGAGAGAGAGAGAGAGAGTGCAAGTGTGAATCGCCACTGAGAGACGTATATAAGTGGTGTGCACGTACACAGAGGTCAGCGGGGGTGGCCTTGGCGGAAACACACATAACTTAGGACCCCTAAGCCCCGGGCCAATTGGCGCGGCGAGCATGCATATAGTGGCACATTACATGCAGCAAAACGCCTCGAATAACGGAAAGAGGAACACGACGACGACGAGGAGGAGGATGAGGGCCGCGGGGAGAGGAGCTCCCGGACGGTCTGCACGTCCCCGTCGAGCAGCAGGTACAACACATTCTCACGTACAGTATGCCGGCGGCGCGGCGACGCTTGCTGCTGCTGCTGGCAGTTGATTTAAGAGACGCGGCCTTTCAAATGTGGCGCATAAAAGCATAAAACTGTGCCGCGGACAGTGCAGCCAACATCCGAAGACGTAAAACGTCGCGCCGCCGCCGCCCGCCGCGTGCAGCAGCACCACACCAGCATGCATCGCGAGAGAGCAAATTTCTGAAAATACCCTCTTCTCTTTATATTGCCCTCTCTGTCCCTCTCTCTCTGTCCCTCTCTGTCTCTGTCTGTCTGTCTCTCTTTGCTCTACTGTGCCCCTGTGCAAACCCTCCACACCCCCACCGACCGCGCGCACTGCTTCATAAACATAAATTAGGTCATTTTTCTCCTTCTGTTTTGCGCGCTGTTTATTTTACCGCGGGGGATAAAGCGCGAGAATTTAAACCCTCCCGCCGCCGCCGCCGCTCTGCCTTCGTCACGACACTTGCGGCGTTGCGCCATACCGATGCCGGCCCGTGCGGGGACCGACGGGGACCGCAGACAACACAGCCGCTATCCGTTGACAGAACACCCCCCTTGCGCGCGCTTGGGAAAACGACTCACTGGAAATCCAAGTGTACGAATGTCGCTCACCTGCAGGTGAGC
>NW_026267178.1:1681180-1683837 GCF_000697945.3 Frankliniella occidentalis
AAAAATAAAGTAGAAAGGGAACGATCAAACAGGCCAGGTGCAGGTGCAAGAAGTGAAAAGTCGCTCATTTCCTCTCTTTTCCTCTTTTCCGCAACACATTTTTCACGGCTGAATGCCAGTATGTGCTGTTTGCTGTCCATACTCTTTATATTGTTTTCCTTTCCGGAGGGGAAACACGGCCGCTAGTCTACAACACACTCTCTCTCTCTCACACACACACACACGATCATACGTGTGGCTAGTCACAGCTTTTTATGTATCGCCGCCGCGATTTTCCCCCCGCCATGGGCGTGCGCGCCCTATCTGCGTCCTTGTCTAACGCGAGGGGTGTGGGAGAGAGTGAGAGAGAAGGAGAGAGAGAGAGGGACAACGAGAGGGAGAGAGGGAGAGCGGGAGAGACGACGCCAAACACAAACAAACACAGAAAAAGAGAGAGGTGCGCGCGATCACCATCAAGTGGCGTTTCGCGATTTGATGCTTTTCATGAATCCGTTTATCTATTTCCACCTGGCGGCGGCGGCAAACCGAACCGACCAGACGGATAAATGAATAAAATCGGCCCCGGCGCCTCACTCAGCTCGCCGCCGCCGCCTGGATTTGATAGGTATGGCGTTATTAATGGAATCGGGATAAAAACGGAATCGAGCCCGCCGCGGTAGGCGCTCTCCTGGCCGGCCGGCCGGCGGGGCCGACTGCGCCTGCGGTCAGCTGATCTGCCCCGCATCAACCTCAATCAATCAAAGCGTTCGATCCATCAGAGCGGGGCGAGAACAATGCTAATGCCAACACCGATACCGGATACACACGACAAAAAATATAAAATAAAAAGAGGAGGGGGGGGGGAAGGTAACAATAATATTTGCCACCAGCTAAAAAGCAAATTGTGCAATCGCGCACGACCGTCTCACACACCAAACCTTTTCGCAAGGGAGACAAAAAGAAGGAACACACAAGAATAAAAAAGAAATTCTGAAAAAAATAATGATTCGATGGTAATGTCAGATCGGGGCGTGAGGAAACACTCGGACTGCTGCTTAGCCGGGCAGCCGCACTATGCATCAGAATCAATCAATCACGAATCATTAGAATCGCATTAAGGACGCCCCGAGGACACCGGCACCGCCGCTTCGGGGCCGCCGCCGGTGTCGGGCCGCGAACCCGCCAAACACACGGAAAAAACATGAAAAGGGCGCGCCTTTTTAAAACGCTATGGCGCCGCCGCAAAACATCAAAGTGCGAATCCCCCGGCACGAGCAACAGGGAGCAAGCGGCGTGTACTGTAGTCTGCGGTCGTCATTGTCAGATCGCCACTCAAATTTGCCCACGGGGCGGGCGCGGGCGGTCCCCCCCACCCCCTCTCCCACCTCTGGTCGCATCAAAAGCATTTTTCTAAATCAATTTCACCTCAACTCCCCCCACTCCACCCCCTGCCTCCTCCCGCCTTGGGAGCGCACCTCCACCCGGCCCGCCGCCGCCCCACCGCAACTTTTATCACACAATATGGCATGTATTAGCTTTTAATATATATTTTTGGGTTGTAAACTCCGGTATCTACTGCGCCGAAGGCGCCGGGCGCGCGCGGGACCGGAGAGAAGGGCGAGGGCAGGGGGGTGAGGGGCGGGTGGCAAATCCCCTGCTCGCCTTCGCAGCCCGTAACGCCCCGATATTAAAACACGTGGCCTTATTCTTTTCCTTCTTTTTTTTTTCATTTTTTTTTATATTTGTTATAAATATCGCAGGGTGCGGAGGCGTCTTGGCCCCGCCCGCACGGACCACCACCACCGCCGGCCGCCTAACCGTTCTCATTACAACCACTTCCGGGTCCGCGGTGGGCCTTCCCTGCTCCCGGCCAGGTAAAAGCTTTACTGGTGCGAAAACCTTATTCCGCCGCGTAGAGTGAAAATGACCGCAGGCCGGAACGGACCAGAAGCAAGCTTGGGGCCGCGGCGTTCGGCAAATCGAATGAATATCAGGAGCGGGCGTGTGGATGTAAAGCCCCGGGGACAACCCCCCCCCCCCTCATCCCCCTTTCTAAGCGTGGCGCGCGTTATGGGCCGCGCAAGGCGGTGTGTGTGACGCGGCGGCTGGCGCGAAATGTGCAATATCGCTCCTCTATCGACGATATCCGCGGGGAGCGCCGCGCCGCGCCACCGCATCGACGACGACGACGACCCAAACTTTGCTGATTAGGAGCCCATAGTAGTACCGAGAGCAGCGGCGGCGGCAGCGGCGGGGAGCGCCCCGCCACAGCCCTGCTGACATGAGAGGTGGGAGAGGGAGGGAGGGGGGTCACCGACCCGCGGGGGCGGGGGGCCGCAGCAGCCCCTGGCCGCCCCCCCTCGCGCCTTGCCCACCACCGGGGGCGGCGGCCAGCCGCGAAGGTGCCACGGATAATTGACTGATTATTTCAGATCGCCGGGCTTGGTGGGGTCAGAGCGACGGGGCGGCAAACAAGGTCGGGAACAGGACTACGGGGCAGGGCCGCGGCAGGGCCTCGGTGACGTGAAACGGATCACAAATCCATTTCCTCCTTAAAAATATACTTCGATATCAGAGAAGTTAAGTTCAGAGGAAGTGAAAGAGAGACATGTATTACGAACGAAGAGACGCGAAAAGAAAGGGGAGGAGCGGACGACCCGGAAGAGGGGGAGGGAGGG
>NW_026267178.1:1683887-1690127 GCF_000697945.3 Frankliniella occidentalis
GGGGGGGGGGGAGTAATGGCAGATATCGGTCGACCTGTCGAGCGGGAAATTTACACCGGTGAGTTGCGTGTGGCGGCATTATCACGTCAAAACGGTCTGTTTGCGACTTTACAGCCCGGAATGAAAGGGGGGGGGGTGATACCCACCGTCTGGGCCGCGCGCCTCGCCCCGCCGCGCCACACCACGCCCCAATCGTCCGTTCATTATCGCCCGTAACCGATACTTTCGTCCGCGTCGATGGCTGGCCGATTGTTGGAAACTAAAGAGAAAATGATAATCGAGCTCTCTTTCTCTCGCTCTCACGTCGCGCGCCCCGTCCTCCTCCTCGTCGACATACGAACGTCGCCGACGTCGTCGTCGTCGTGGGTGAGCCGAGCAGGCTGAACGATAATGCACGATTACAGTCATTACCCCGATGGCTCAATATCGCCGGCCGTATGCCCCCCTTCCCCCTCACCCTTTTGTCTCAAAGTATTGAATACTGGAGCAGTGGAGTCGGCCAGAGGCCGGTGGGTCATTGATAACGACCTCCCCGTTGGACTCCCCCCCACTCCCCCCAGGATGGGTGCCGCCGCCCCCCGCAACAGCCGTCGGCCCGCGGCCCGCGGGTCGGTAACGCCCCGACGCACGGCGCGTACAAACGCTTCTGAACGGAGCGGAACTTTACGAGCGCTGGCTGGCGGCGCTCTAAAACGGAGCATAGACAGCAAGCAGAGGAAGAGGGGGATAGGGGGAGGGAGGCAGCGAGCAGCGAGCGATCTGGTGCACCACCGCAACGCATGTGCCCCCCACCCTCGATGTGGGTGGGAGTCTGAGCCGCCCCTCTTTACCCCCAATAGCGCCCTCCTCAAATCCCCTTGGTAAGAGTGAGTGAGAGAGTTGGAGCGAGAGAGAGCGAGATCAGAATCAACAACATTGTGGATAACTCTGCGACCGGCCTGCTTGTAAGGCAGATTTAAGAGTAGCAGGTTCGCGAGGCGCCGGATTTACTTTACGCGCGAGGCCGCTGCGCTCGGCTGCACTCTGGTGCAATGTATGCAACGCTTTGATTTTCACCCCCCCCCCTGTCTGTCTCTCTCTCCTTGGACGAAGGATGCAGCCGAGTTGTGTTGACCTAGGTCAGGGCCGGTCGCCAAGGACGCCACAGTATGACGTGAAACAAACGGCGAGTGAGCGAGGGGGGAGGGGGGGGCGTCAAAGCAAAGCCCTTGCAAAAGGCCCAGAAAGGAGGAGGCAAAGAAGAAAACGAGAAGAAACTGGTGAACAGAGGTGAAGGAGAAGGAGCGGGCAGCGGCCGAAAGCACACTAGAATTATAAAGACATTAAGCGGACAGTTTTAGAGACCACACCGCACTCGGAGGGCCGAGCAACCAGGGCGGGGAGGAAGACGGAGAGAGACAGAGCGAAGGAGGAAAGGGGGGCGCAAGAAGAAAAAATAAAGGGGGGGGGGCGAAACAGATGATGCGCTATGAAGGGGAGGAGGAGGCAGGCCAGCCAGACTGTACTTATTATCGAATCAAGCCATTCCGGAGCCAAATTTTTGACGCTGATGTATCGAATCGAAAGGCATCAGGCCTCCTGCTCTGCAGCTAGGGGCAGGATGACTCTGGAGTGACTGACGGTTGGGTTGGGCTCGTCTGGGAACGTCAACTCGGGGCAGGCGGGGCGATATAGGTGCGCGTCAGGTACGCGCCGGCGGCACACCTTCCAGAGTATCGAGGGGTGCCGATACATTAGTCCGGTGAAAAAATAGAGAAAACAAAACAAAGTCGGAGGAGAGGAGTACGAGGAGGAGGCAATCTCACACGAAAATCAATTTCCGTTTGAGCCGGGCCGCGGCGGCGGCGCGCGGCATCAGCCTCTTCAGTGATTCGATGACTGACTGACGGAAACTCCACCTGGAAGAAGAGCGGCTTTCGGGGCTTTTGTGTTACCATAACTTCCGTAAAAGCGGCGGTGGCGGGCCGCTGCCGTGAGCCCCCCCTGGCCCGCCCCGCGACGCGCCGGCGGAGAGGGGCCCCGCCCGATTTTCCGCGTCAGTGGGGCAGATAAGTGATAGACACGGCGGCGCACCGAGGAAGATCCACAGAGATTTGATCAAATAAAGGCGATTGTTTCCGCGCGGTAGGAGGTCGATCGGTTTTTCAACCTCTTGAAGGAGCATTAAGATCTCAATCGACAGGAGCAGCGGCGGCGGCAGCAGCGGGACGGGGCCGGGGCTTCCGCGTGGCGTGGCGGGGAGGAGGGGGGGGGGGGGGGAGGACCGTATCGTAACCAATCCATCCATAGCAGAGGTCCATTCAATACAAAGTAAGACGCCGTCACCCGGCGAGGTATGTTTACCCATGATGAACGGCTCTAACACTCACACAGCAAAACAACATATACAAGAGAAATGCGAAATATAAAAGTGAAACAGGAGCAGCACGCAGGCTTTGGGAGCCGGTCGGTGGCCGGTCCTTACCTGTTGCCAGAACTGCTCGAGTCGGTAGGACGGCCGGTCCGGCTGCAGCGGCCACTCCATAGGCGAGGACAGCAGCTTGGGCTGCTCAATGTCCATGTCGCGACCCTGCGACGCGACGCGCGGCGCTCAGCGGCGTCCGGACGCCCGGCGACGCGGCGCGCCCAGCGGCGTGGTCGCCCGCGGCCCCGCGGCCGTCATGGCTAGAGATAGAGAGAGCTACCGAACCGACGGACGCGCGTCTCCAAAGGCAAATAGGCACCTACTCGTTGTCGGCTGCTGCGCGGCCGTCGCGGTCCTCAGAGGCTCCCCCGGCACACTCTGCAAACAGGAGAAAGAAAAGGAATTAGCGACAAAGTCGTACTACACACCGTCATCCACGGGCATCCTGCCCTGGCGCCTTAGAATAGTGCTCCCCCCACAGAAACACGGCGACAGAGGGGGAAGGGGGTGCGCAAGTAGAGGATGTCGCCCTTTCCCTCGCGCTCGCCTTACAATCGGCCAAATCCCAATTAAAACCGAGAAAATTGGCAAGCAAAGGGGAAGCGGCAGAGGGAACCTGCTCAAATTTATAATCAGAAGGAGCCGCTCTCATTTCGACAGGAATCTAGGGCCATTAAACGTCGCGACTGACTCGCAGAGTGCGCGAGAGAAAAGGGGATGGCGGTGGTGGTGAGAGTCGGAGTGAGCGAGAGGGGTAGAGAGAGAGGGCGGGGGGCAGCCCCGGTAAACTGCGTGGAACACTAAACTCAGCGCGCCGCGGGGCCGCGCCAGCGGGGAGGAGAATGGGGCTCTTTGTCCCCGAGTATCGGTCAGATGGTCCGAACAGGATGGGCCCTCTCGTCACCGCGCCAGCGTCCCCCGGGGGCCCCCGGTTGCTGCACCCGGGCGGGACGGGCCGGGGCCGCGACGAAAAATACGAAACGACCTGCCAAACGAGCTGCGCGGTGCCGGCGGTTGCCCCGGGCGCGACGATCCGCTACCTGTCAGCGCGTCGCCTCCCTCCACCGCGGCCCCCGCGGCCTCACTGCATCGGCAGCGCCTGTCAGTGGGGCCCAGGGTGGTGCGGGAGGGAGGGGCCGCAGCAGCAGAGCACGACGGCGACGGCGGTACGCAAACTCAGCACGCACGTACTTACGCAGCGTGGCGGGGCGCTGCGGCGGCGGGAGAGTGTGTTGCGAAGGAGATGGAGTTTGGTATTTTTGGCCGCTGTCCCATCTGCCATCGAACGGCGCGCTGATGCTAAGCTCATGTCTGTACAAGAGACGAGGCCTGCCTGCCCGCCTGCCCCTCCGACCGACACCCACCCACCCACTGACGCTTCGTTATTTTAGTATATTCCCGCCGTCTGATTCACGGCCGTGATGAGAGTGTCGTCCCCGCCGGGACGCGTTGGGCCGACGACGCACTCGGTCTCCGCGCGCTCTCTCTCCCGCACACACCGGCTCCCCCGCCGAGCGAGTAAGAGAGAGACAGAGGCACGGGAGCAGCGGACGCGTCCAGGACGTGGCCGCATCGACAGCCGCCCATCGGTGGTGTGGCGCCGTTTCGCGATATTTTACGAGGTGACACGACATGGCCACGGGCTCCGAGTTATTGGCCCCCCAGGGTTGAGGAGGAGGAGGCACTCGGCGCGGGCCATTCAAATCGAACGAGGAGCGAAATCTTTGAACTGAACGATGTATCGTCGTCTCATGGGTGGGTTCTTAGCCAGGGGGAAGAGCCCAAGGGCAGATCAGCTACCAAAAATTATTGTTGTATCGCCAAGGTTCCTTTCCCTGGCGGCAAAAAGCTCATAGCCCGCAACTTCGTGGTGCAGCTGCAGGGTCATGGGGTCACACGACAACGCCGAGGTCCTTACGCGTCGCGCACGCTCCCCGCAGCGCCCGCGCGACGAAGACCAGAGGCGGGCGGGAGCCGTGCCAACGCGGCGACACTCGGCGGCCCGGGACGACCGAACTGATCCGATTGGCGCCGCTTCGGCCGCGCGCGCATCACGACGTCTCGAAATCGAGCGGAAATCGATCTCTTTTTAAAAATAAACGCCCACCAACCAAAGCGCGGGCGTATGCGAGGGCGCGCGCGTGTAAACGCCTCTCGGTGGCGCTGCGTCCGGATTTAGACCCCGCGCGGCGTTCGGGCCGACGGCGACGACAGCATCCCGATCACAGCCGGACAGCAAGCCGCAGGAGGAGCGCATGGGCGGGCATGGGGACCTCCACGACGACAACGCGGGGCTGCAGCAGCAGGGCGAGGGGATCACCACCACGCCGCGCCACGCCACGGCGCCGCGCTGTCGAACACGACGAGCGCTCAGTGGGGCGTGGTGCGGCGTGGCGGGGCGGGGCGGGGTGCGGTGGGGGTGTGTGACATGTGACTTGCATGTGTGGCGGGGCGGGCGGGGCGGGCACAGCGTCGCGCTGCACCAGACAATGACACTGGGGCTTGGGGCTTCACCGCCGCTGCGCCGCTTGCGGGTGGTCGCGAGGCGTGGCGGGGCGTGGCGGGGCGTGGCGGGGCGTGGCAATGAGGAAAGGGGAGGGGGAGGGCGGAGAGGGGGGAGATCGTAGGGACGACGACGACGCCGCCGGCGATAAAGCCCCAGAGCGTCGCCGAGCGCCCCATGGCCTACTTGCGGATTCAAAAACACTTCGACGACAGACTGGCGCTAAGGAGCACCGCCGCCACACACGCAAGCACCACCAGCCAGCAGCCCTATAAGAGGAGGACGCTCGTCGACAGACGAGCCGCGACACCACCAGAACGAGGACGACGGTCTCGACGGTGGAGAAATGACGCCGCGACCGCCTTCCAGCAATCCATTCCCCGCGGCAGCTGTCAGCCGCTTCGACGCGACGCCGCTCGGCCGCGCTCTCTTATAAATCGAAGGAGGTGTGAATCCTTTAGTCTCTCTCATTCTCTCCCTCTCTCTCTGTCTCTCTCTCTCTATCTCTAGGCACGCACACGCGGGCCAGCGGAGGCGGGGCGTGGCGCGCGCGCGGGGGGGACTTCCACACGTCGCCGTGACAAATGCGGGAACCGAAGCGAGCTTTTGATTTGAAACCAAGAATAACAACGGAAAAGCGAAGCAGCTAGCGCCACGGCTACGGCCCGGCGTGACCGTGGCGGGGCGTGGCGGGGGCGCTCTGCCGGCTAGGCGATGTGTCCCCGCCACGCCCCGCCACGCCGACAAGGGGTTGTACGCGCCGCGCCGCGTAGACCAGAGCAGCGCGCGCGCAAAGGATATTTCCGGCTCCCAAATTCATCATGTGTCATAACGTTTTATCTGGAGCGATCAAACACGTGTCGCCAAGGCAGCGCGGCCGCGTCAGGCGGCGTCAGGCGCGTCGCCACGAGAGGCGCCGGCACCCCCTGTGAGCGACGGAGCGTGTCAACCCGGGCGGCGGGGTGTCATATCGGTAGGGGAGAGGAGGGGGGGGGGGCGCAAGCAGGCAGCCGCGGCCGCGTCGATATATTAGCCGTCCTGCCCCGGCGCTGCACCGCACCAGCGGCACCAGCACACGGGGACCTTCGGGACCTTCAATACGTCAGACACCCAATACAAGGGGCTTCCGGGACGGACGGACGGCTTATTCAGTGTGCCTTATACGCATACGTTACCCCATAATACCCCATAAGCCCCCACGGCCGGCCGTCTTCTTCCGCCCGTGCTATCGACAGCTCTCTCCCCCCTTCTCCTCCTCCTTAAAATCACATATGAGGTTCTCAAAGAAACACAATACCATACAATACGACCTCTCTCCCCGAACGAGAGTCGA
>NW_026267178.1:1690267-1698768 GCF_000697945.3 Frankliniella occidentalis
GGGGGCGGCTCTCACACACACACACATATTCAGAGAGTGGCGAGATGAAGATCGGACCCGTCCAATTGCGAGTTGGCCCAGGTCCAGAGGCACGTACATTCTTTTAGTATTAGAGTTTGGACAGAAAATCGTATTTCAAAAAAAATTAAGGCAACATAACACAACACACAAAACCAAAATATGTGCAATCATTTATCTAAGTCCCGCGCGGCGGCGGTGCGGGACGGGACCTAAAGCAGTGGCCGAGGCACACGGATTAGACTTTGGGCCATACTGCTACTAGTCATTGCCCTCGGCTGGCATCAATCACGATGGCTCCACGGGCCGCAGCAGTGCCGCAGCCGGGCGCCCGAGCGTGGTCCGTGAGGGCCTCCGAGAGGGCCGATAGTGGCGGGGCCAATAGTGACGGATGGAGCGGGCACCTGCGGCTGGATTGGCCTCGTCGCCACCTTGCCCTTCCGCCTGCACCCCTTTCAACCCCACGGGACCCCCATAACTCCGGACGAACGCCACCGCCGCCGCCGCCCCCGCGCAAGGTCCGGCGTTGCTCTCTTGGGCCATACTTCACCGTTCTGTCACAAATTCCTTCGCACTAATTTCCCGAGCAATTTGAGCAGCATCTCAGATTGTTTTTCCCTTCCCCCCATGGATATTTTAATTAACTTTTTTCCCTTCTGCTCCTCCTCTTCTTCTGTCGTGTCTATATTGAGCCGCCGCGCTGCGAAGTCGTCGCGTCCCCCCGCATTGCACAACCAAGGCGCCTCCATCACTTTTAAATACTTTATTAATTCTTAATTGCCGGCTAATTTATCGAATGTCGCGGCGCCAGCACGCCGCCCCGCAAAAAAAAAATAAAAAAATAACTCAACGAAAGAAACCTAACGCCGTGCAAACAGCCCCTCGGCGTCGTGCACCTGGCCGTCGTCGCAGAGTCTCCAAGGGCCGTCGCGGCCACGCCGGCCTCGGCCGCGCACGCACGGGGGGCCAACTGGGCGCCGCCTGGGCAATTACCTGGAACAAACAAGAGAGGCAAATCGATTAGTACGAGTCGATCAATCGAAGCGCGTATACTGCACACAGTAGTTGGGGGGCACACAACACGCGTATTAGCCCGCCAGGTGTAGGGGCATAGGCGGCGCGCCAGCCCCTCTCTCCTCCCCGCCCGGACACACGGCGTCAACGAGGCCGGCGCGGGACTTACGCCCTTCTGACGGGGGAGGGGTCGAGGCCGGGAGTATAGCGCGACCACATGGCGTTATATTCCACATAACGCGCAAACCGTACAGCAGGAAAGAAAAACAATTGATTATTGTTGTTATGTGCAAACTCGACCGCAACCAGGGAGCGCCAGTGTCGCACACGCTCAGCAAGACCAAGGTGAATACGAGCTCTGTCTCTCGTTCTCTCTCTCTCAAGGAGAGGAAATGGCTCGGTGTATGCGCAGTCGCCGGTGTGCGATTGAACACAATGTGGGCGCGGAGAGGGGGGGGGGGAAGGCCCGTGAGTAATGGCCGAACGACAATTACCGACCAAACAGACAAATGCTCCTGAGCTTTAATTTCCAATTGAGCCCCCCTGCAGCGGTGGCGCGGCGTAGCGGGGCAGAGCAGCGCGCAGGGCGTGTGGAGAGAGAGAGAGAGAGAGAGAGAGAGAGAGAGAGAGAGAGAGAGAGAGAGAGGAGGGGGGAGAAGGAGAAGAGCGGAGCAGGCAACGAAAGGGGATCGGCAATATTTCAATGTTCTCTGATTCAGGAATTTAAAGACGGGCCCATCCGTCATCATCGCGCGCATTCATCAGGCGGGAGGAGGAGGAGCAGAGAGGAGGGCGGGGAGGGAGAGGGAGGGAGAGGTGCTCGGCGAAGGTGACAGGACAGGGGATTACTGCGTTCAATCGGCGGGCACGACTCGCAGCAGCAGCAGCAGCACAGGCCCCCCTTGTTCCTCCACACCGCCCCGCCCGCTACCGGCCTCCGCGGACAACGCCTTGCCTCGCGATCGACACGGCCCCCGTGTCGGGCCGGCGGGGCGGGGCGGGAGGCGCCTCGCTATAGAAACGTAACCAGATCACGAATCACAAATCACAAAAGGAAGAATAAAACGCCATGCTGCTGCTGCTTGTATAGAGAGAGAGGGCTCCGGCCCCCAATTCGTGATGGCGCTGCTGGGCCCCGCAACGCCACGCCACGGGCCGTGCCCGCTGATATCTATCGGGGGGGAAATGACAGCGGAACCAGAGGATCCGATTTGTAATTCCCAGCCGCGGTGCGGGGCTGATCGCGGGCGGGGCGGCGGCGGCGGAGGGCCCGCGGAGCAGCAGCAGCAGCAGCACAGTAGCAGCAGCAGCAGCAGCAGCAGCAGCAGCAGCAGCAGCGGGCTCTGCTCTAGGTGTCGGCCCGGGCCCGGCTGGGGCGGCGGGGCGCGCGGGGCGGACCGCGCGGCACTGAAATAGCGCCGTTCGCTGACGGACCATTCTTTGTGATCGAAATCTTACATTCCCCGAGAGACAATGACAAACCGCCGCGCGACTGTTGCGCCCGCCGCTTTTCAGGGGGATCACTGAGCCGTCCGTCCCGCCCTTTCCCCTCACCGCACCGCGGCGCGGCCCGGGGCCAATTTGTACACTTTTACCATCGATTACAGATTGATTAGGTCCCCCAGGACGAAAGGACCGACTGACAGACGGACCGACACACACAGACAAACCGACAGGCAATTCCCCGAGCAGCGGCTGAACCCCGCAGCAGGGAGGACTTTGCAGGTGTGGTTCGAAACCAGGCGCACCGATACACACCAACTCTTCCACACGAGATTCCTTCCAGGCGGCAGCAGCAGCAACAACCAGGCCTGAGCCAGTCATCTGTACCACTTCGGTGCCACATCACACACACACATACACACACAGGCGCATTCTCCCTCTCTCTTTCTCCACATCACGAAGGGACAGCGTGTTTACTTAAGCCTGCCTGTAATGTCCCCGGTTTGATGCTACACAGCCAAACAAGACACCTGCTCTCTCACTGTCGCTCCCTGTGCGTACATACTCGTGTGCGCTGCTCCTCACTATAAGGTCAAACGTCGACCGACCTGTCATCGAGATATGACGAGCCGTTAGCCTACTCGCTTTGACCCTTTCCCATCGCCATCGGGTACACTTCACCTGCTGCTGCTGCTCCTCCTCCACCATCTCCTCCTTCTCAGAGAAAACGGCATCCAACACCTGTTTTACGACCGGTAAAACGGCGTAAAGACCTCGATTTTCGCTCGTCGTCTTTGGTCCGAGACGTCCCATAGGAGCCGTAGCAGCAGGCGGGGTCGGCCAGGTAAAACCAAACCAAAAGAGGGGCGTAAGCGCAACAGGGTACTAATCGGCGATCGACGGCCGGACCGGGAGGACAGGACGGAGCCCGGGTGGCCGCGCAGCAGCTAGGCATGCCGAACGGCAAGTGTTGATTGCGTGTCAGGGGCGTGAGTGCACGCGGTCGCAGGATGGCGGGCGACGACGACCGACAAGGATGACGGTGACGCGGGGCCCGTCCGTATCGCGGGACAGTTTTACATTATGTAGAACGACGGGAATCAGGACACGCCGGCCGGCGAGTCCTCTCGCCCGGCAAGGACCTCGCAGTCCGCCCCGCCCCGCCACCCACTGCTGCTGCTGACCGGCGCGCCACGCCCCGCCACGCCCCGCCACGCCCCGCCACGCCCCGCCACGCCCCGCCACGCCCCGCCACGCCCCGCCACGCCCCGCCACGCCCCGCCACGCCCCGCCACGCCCGGCCACGCCTCGCCACTTGATCGGGATTTATTCACGGTCCGGGAGGAATTCCTCTCTGCCCGTCGATCGGATTGGATTATTAGGCTGTGTGAGGTCGTGCCGTCCCGCCCGTGTCGGTGTCGGTGGTGTGGGTCCTTGAGGAGGTCGACGTGTGTGTGTGTGTGTGTCCGTGAGAGAGAGAGAGAGAGAGAGAGAGAGAGAGAGAGAGAGAGAGAGAGAGAGAGAGAGGCGACTATCTCCCGACAGCGGCCGCCGCTCATTTGTCCCCATCGAATCGAAAACACGCGGCGGCGGCGCGGCGCGGCCCGCGTTTTATCAAATCGAGTTTTACCGACGAGGAATCCCAATATGTACGTGAATCCGAGTGGTCATGTTGTTGATGCTGATGTCCCGGCCAAGCGGCAATTACTCATGCGGCGATAAGCCCCGGAGGCTCCAGCTGGCTGGAGGGCCCGGAGGGGCCCCTGGACGGCGACGTTCGGCGGGCAGGTGAGCATTACGCGTCAACTGGTGCAGCCGCCCCGCCCCGCCCCGCCCCGCCACACCAGAGGCGACAGGCCGGACGTCACCCTGCAGAAGAGGCGAGCGGCAGACGAATTCCAGCGAGTGTCGACATCATCAGCCTCCAGCAGCAGCAGCCTCCAGTCGTAGGCAAACATCAGCCAGACGCCGCGCTTATATGTAGCGAGCGTTTTTCCACCAACCACACACACACACGGCGCCTGACCCTCCCCTAACAAGACGTGTGTACACAGTCAAGTATTTGCTCGTCACATGTTGCACCTGACGTTTTGATAGGCCGGTTCAGATATTCGAGCCCCCGCGGCGGCTAAACGGACGCCCCACACGCAACACCCCATGTGCGCCGCCCCCGCGCGCCGCCCCCGCGCGCCGCCCCCGACCCCCGCCGCGCACACCACCGCCACGCCGATCGTCAAAAGTTTTCGAACGAAATGGCAACGGTCGGGTCGAGCCTCGGCACGCAACGCCATAGCGAGCGATCGATGCTGATTTCCTTACGTGCGATTTATCGAGAGCTGCACGGTGCCGGGGCCAGGGACCCCCGCCAGGGACCCCCGCCAGGGACCCCGCCAGGGGCAGTAGACTCACCCTCGGCTAATAACCATATTTAACTCGCGAGCTCGCCATCCCTTTCTTTATAGCATCAACAAAGCCACGACACGAAGGCACCACGAATCCATTCCGAACAGCCAAGCCGGCGCCCCCTAACCCCCGTCTATCTCGCTCACTCTCTCGCTCGCACTCCCATACCGTCCTCGTCGCACCCCCCGCGAGAAGGAATCGAAAGGGCCGAGGCTCGCCCGCTATCGCGGTGAAACACTACACCCTCGGCCATTCATTTGAATGCAGGACTCGACCCCCAAGCAGCAACGGTCACCCTTCTAGCTTCCTCAGCCGTATTCTTTTTTCGGTCAATACATTTGCGCCAGAGAGCTAGGAAAAAATAAAAAATGTAAGTTATTGGTTTTTGTTAAATGTAACTTATTTAAGGACATTAAACACGATTCTTAATGGAACCAGCTGCATTAGAAGTGGCAGTTCGACGAACCTCCACTTCTGAGAATATTTCAGCACCCGACCTTATCAGGCCACACTATAAACGTGTCGCTGAGAGGTGAGGTTAGGGCGGCCATTATAGCTGGAGACGCTCTACTACGGCTGCTACTTACCCCCCCCCCCCTATTTTTCCCTCATTTTCCTTTCCCTGGCGCATTTCCATGCGCTAACACACGTGCGCTAGCCACGCGAGGAGGCGCCGCCCGCAAATGCGAGTATAAATATAAACACCGGGGTAATGCAATATGGCCAAAGAATTCCCCGCTCCCGCCCCGCGCCGGGCCCCGCCTCTGCATTTGACTACGGAATAACCCGAATTCCTTGTCGCGTGGCGACGGAGCGACACAGAAAGAACGCGACGAATCAAAAATACGATTCATGAAAAAGCAGGAGAAGGGGGGGGGGGCGCCTCGTACCGCAGTATGTGAGGACTATGTGCGGTAAATGTGGAGTCGGCATGCAGCAGTGTGCAGTGCAGTGGGGCCGAGCGAGGAGGTCACCTGCAGGTCGGGGGAAAGAGCGAGAGAGAGAGAGAGAGAGAGAGAGAGAGAGAGTTTACGGGGCTCCCGTATCAGAGTCCTGGTGACACGAGGGCGTCGCCTGGCGGTGGCGCGCCCGACCGGGAATATATACGCCTTTATGACATTAGTCATCAGAGCGTTCGCCGATAGCTAATACCTTACAGACGGCTATTGGCGACAGCTGGGGACGAAGGGGGTGGGGAGGGGGAGGCCTATATACAAGCGGTCGAAGCCGACAACGATTGAGGTATATACGCGCAACCGTGTTGTAAACGCCCGCCGTTGCCCGGCGCGCCGGACCGCACCGGGCGAGGAGGGGGGAGGGGGAGGGGGGCTGTGATCGCCCCCAGGGGTCTCAAATGAGACATCGACATGCTATCGCCGGAAGTTCTCAAACTTCGATCACTCAAAGCGAAAGGCCGACCCCCTCACTCCTCACACCCCTTCCTTCCCGGCGTCCCCGCATACTCTCTGGTCGCAAATGACAAACCCCCTTGCTGACTGCAACCACAGCGCTCGCTCGCTCTCTCAACCACACACGCACACACGAACAGCGGCTCAGTGAGTGCTCCTCGGTGGTCCAAGGACCCGGGTCGGTCGTCGGCGCAGTGCTGCAGTAGCAGTAAGACCAAGACCCGCCCTTCCGTATAGGCCTCATTTTCACACATTCATAAAAATGTATGAGTTTATGGCTGGCTCCTCCGTACGGTCAAAACACTGTGTGCGTATCGTGAGGAAAATATCTTGGAGGGGAGGGGGAGGGAGGGGTGCCAGGGGCATATGGAAGGAAAATTAAAAAGTCTAAGGGAAACATGAATACAGAGTGGCTCCACGGCTGCGATCTATATGGATCTAATGCCCCTCGTCCATCACGAGCATGAATAGCGTGCCCATGCACCAAGCGAGAGGGAAGAATTAGACGAGTGAGAGAGGTGAGAAAGAGAGAGAGAGGGGGAGAGGGAGAGAGAGCAAAAGCGAGAGGGGGGGGGGCAGAGAAACAACAGAGTGTGCTGTCTATAAACTCGCGCTCGCCTATCGGCAGGCCGCACCTCGCAGAGCCATTTACATTATATACACACACAATACCGTAATTGGATATATAAAAGGGTCAGCAGGCGGACGGTCACGGATGTGGTCAGCCGCAGCGGTCCTTTGGACACATCGCGCGGCGAGAAAGAAGAGAGCGACACAAAAAAAAGGTCAAAAAAATTACAACAAAATATTAAATGTGCAGGCAGCGTGTGGCGCGCGTGCATGCAGCCAGTGTGTATACACGAAAACTGCACAAGGGGAGGAAAAGGGCGAGAGAGAGAGAGAGAGAGAGAGAGAGAGAGAGAGAGAGAGAGAGAGAGAGAGAAAAAGGGAGAGAGAGAGAGAGAGAGAGAGAGAGAGAGAGAGAGAGAGAGAGAGAGAGAGAGAGAGGAAATACATCCCCCGAAAAAAGGAGCGGGCCCGCCGGCTAGTCGGGTCCGTATTACACCGACTGCACAATGGACAACAACACGCCACGCGCCGCCACGCCCCGCCCATGAAGTCCACCGCGTTTGCATACATGGCCGAAAACGGGACCAGCGCCGCCACCGAAAGTGCCGAAAAAAAGAGAGACAACACACACAGTTATACACCTCTGCACACACACACACGGGACCTGCTGATACTCTTTTCAAAGACTATTTAAAAGGACGGGAGTGCATCGCGCGACCACTTCACCTTCCCCCCTTCGTTTTCTTTTTTTTTTTTAACTCCTCATTCTCCACCTCTTCTGCCGCTTTTCGACGGCGACGCCGGCAGGTGCACGGATACCAGTAGTGCCATCTGCCGGCCGTTGGACATACCGACAGCCAATCATTATCCCGCCAAGCCTGCTCCGTTTTCTCTCTCTCTCTCTCTCTCTCTCTCTCTCTCTCTCTCTCTCTCCAAACAACAGTGCGCGACGGGCACGTATATAGATATGAAAACGTCTCGAGAAGAACGCGAGGAGCGCGCAAAACCCTGATCGACGAGTTTTATATACCCGCCGGAAAGACGCGCGGGGAAGCAAGCATCGGGGGACCGTCCCTTAACCTCACACACATACATATATAGATACAAACACACACAGACACACACACACACACACACACACACACACACGAGGAGCTCGTGATTGCCCGACGGACCCCCCCTACTCATCGGCCGGATGTGCTTTCGAATGACAGCCCCTGCTCCCAGTCCGCCGGCCGGCCCGGCCCCGGCTGGTCGGGTTGGTGTGCCGATCGAAGTGTTATTACAGACGGCCTCTGCCCATTAGGGGTGCGCAGCGGAGCAGCCGACGGCCGCGCGACGAGCGACTTTCAATAAAAATCCGTCAAGTCCACATTATTCAATGTGGCTTAAAAGGGCTTCGCGTGCTTGGTGTTGGCCTATGGACAAACAAACGCTGAGACACATAGACGTACCTGGATGCTCAAATTATGCAGCTATACTCTGAAGCCGCCTATTGCGAACATGCGTGTTGGCCTTTAGAGGGGCGCAACGGCGCGCAAAGGTACTTCATTCAAATTGGTTTGATCTTAGAAAAATAAGGAGTACCGTATCCAATGATTCAGATAAAAGTCGGCCCAGGACATAATTTCTACTACTTGGTTC
>NW_026267178.1:1698838-1700456 GCF_000697945.3 Frankliniella occidentalis
CCCCCCCCCCACTCCCCCGAGGCCGTCAGCCAGAGCCCAGCGGCCAACAAGACGCAAGCTCATCTTCGGCCTACGAATTCCATTCAAATTTTGTTGATCTTAGAAAAACAGGGAGTATGTAGTGAGCTCGAGTGAGTTACAAATTTGTCGCCATACGACACTAATTTTGCTACTTGTTCGGGTGAGAGGGAAGAAAGGGTCACTTCATGGCGATAAGCGGAACCCGACACCCGCCCGCACGGCGCTCGAGTAGTCGTAAAAGCCCCCCCCCCTCCCCCCGCGCCGAGCTACGCACTGCCTCGCCCGCCTGGCCGGTGGATGCTGATGACTAAGCGCGAGGGGATACGCGAAAATCTGGCCGGGAAACATCCTGACGAGACCTAAAGGCTTTCGCGTTCGCGTTTAAGCGCACGCGAAGCCTAATAATCGGGCCTGATCGGCTGGGCGGGGCGCGGCGGGGCGCGGCGACCTGCCCCCCCCCCCTAACGCCACCTGCGCGTATCACTAGAACAACCACTTTGCTGCTGCTGGGGCTGGCGCAGCCAGGCCGGTTATATGAACAATGTCACTACTACTGCGAGCGCGCCTAACGAAGAAAACACACGCGAGCGAGCTGTCCCCGCACACACACACACACACGCAGCTGGCGCTACAGAAAAACACATCGAAAGCTGCTACAGCAGAGCTGCCAAAGGCCACCATACACACACACACACACAGTATAGGGGCGACATACTACGCCGTTATACTGTAGTAATATCCAGACAGGGGAAAGGGAGGGGGGTGCGCGAATTACCCTTCTAGCTCCTGCCCCCCTCGAGCCCACCTGCACTGCACTCCCCCCCCCCCAACCACACCTTTACGGCCGACACACACACATCGAACGTGCTGTTACAGATAAGTCGAACGGGAAACGCCATGTCGTTCACCAAGCCCCCCTCCCCCGGTATGATGTTTCGACGTGTGTAGTCCGATGCAACACCACACATTACACACAAAGTGTACAATATACTAAAATCTTTCTATGGTTCCATTCTACTTTTATGTTCTAAATGACATTTTCCTTTTCAGCCCTGTGACGTAATGTTTAACTCTTCTCCGGGTGGCGCGACGACGTCTCCGCTGCGCCCCGCGCAGCTTGCACCGCCCGCGACACGAACTACAAGTTGTGAAAGCCGAGCCGTAGCTCTCGTAATGACAACAGCAACCATAATAATAATCATAACAAATCAATAGTGGTTTGCGGGATTAACGCGGCCACCGCAATCACACAGGGGAGGAAGAGAGAGAGAGACGGAGGGCGTTGGAGATAAAGAGCGCGCACGAGCGAGAGAGACGAAAATGTTGGGGGGGGGGGGAGGGGGGTAAAACTTTTCGAATTAGTTGGTCTTGTCTCGCCGGTATGGCCAGGGCTGGCTGGCCCCGCCTGCTGGATTATTCCAACTTCTAAAAACGAATCGGTTCGAATGGCAGCGCGCCGCCGCCCCGTCACAGGATGACGGGGCGAGGTTGACATGCCTCCGGGAACTATTCCGGCATTCATTACTTGTTTTCGAGTCGTCGTCGTCGTCTACGCGACGTTGAGGACGACGAAGTAAGGAGGGGTTGGGGGAAGGGG
>NW_026267178.1:1701351-1707137 GCF_000697945.3 Frankliniella occidentalis
CGAGTCTCGAGGGGGGGCTGGAAGGGGGGGACGACGAGGGGGTCAGCAGCGCTACTCCGTCACTCCGCGAGGAGTCTTGTCGCGGCGAAAAATAATATCAGCAAGATAGCTGCTGCGTGGCGGCGGCGGTGGCCGTGCAAGCTCAAGGACGCGGCCCCAGTCGGGCGCCCTCGGGTAGGCAACCGGGTGCGCGCGCGCGCTCGGCGGGCCGGGGGCCGAGGCTCGCTCGGCGGCGTGGTCGCTGCCCCACCCCGCCCCGCCGCTCTCCCATGCCGCCTCCCTCCCCCCTCCCGGCCTGGGCGAGTGAGTTCCCTCCGACAATGGCCTTGTTCAATGGGTGTTCACATGATTGTTTATAATATCGTTCGGATCCGCCACGAAATGCCCATACACGCTCTGGCACAACAATGCGTCATAATCATTGCAATCAGCAGCGGGCAGGCCTGGCCTAGCAGCGCAGGCAGAGCAGGCGAGCGGATGGAGTTATCGCGCTCAGAAACAACAATAACGGCTTCTGCAGGACCGACCTGCCGAGTTCATTAAAAATAGTCGAAGCCGTTTGGTCCGCCCCGCGCGTGCCTCTCCGCCCCGGCCCAGCCCGACAGCGACGCCGTTTCGCGGAGTAAATGTTTCGTAGTTTACCCAACAGCTCGTCCGCAGCCGGGCCGAGCCGCGGACGGGAAAGGGGGGGGGGGGGGAGGTCGGCGAGAGAGGGGGGGGGGCAGCGCGATTAGAGGCGGCACATTAAGTTCAGGATTCTGATCTCTCAGAACGAAGACGGCGACGACGACGTCGCGATGCTTGGATCCAGTCTTCGAAGGCGGTCGGGCGGGGCGGGGCGGGGCGGGGCCACGACACACACACCGGGGCTGCCAAACGCGCTCGAAATAGCAGAGGGGCAGGGCGGGACTAAATCAAATCTCGGTCCGCGAGCCTCTCGATCAGCCCGACCCGGCCCGCCCATAGGGGACACTCGGCCGCCAGAGGAGCAGGCGGCGGCGCAGAGGAAATTGAAACGTGTTCACCTGTCACGCGCGACGCGCGCCCGCCCGCGCTCTCTACCCCGCGCGCTCGCGAGCAGCGCTCACACCAATCAGAGACACTGTGCGGCCGACCGATGGTGTGGTCCCGGGGACACACCACACCACGCCAGCTGTCTTTCACTTTATGCCATGTATTACGGGTAAAAATAGCATCCATGACGGCCTCGTAAAGCTCTTTTATGAAGCATCACAGGGACACTTGGTATCGAGCCCCGGCGCGCCCGCCCGCCGCTGCGCGGGGTCCTCCTCCTCCTCTCCGCAGAGAGTCGAACGCTGACGAAAATAAAGCACATCGTGAAGGAGGCCGCGGTGTGACGTCACGAGACGATCCGATTGGCTGACTAATCGGCCGGTAGCCGCCGCACCTGCGCCGAGCCGGGGGAGAGCTCTGGGGGTGAGGCAGGCAGGCGCATGGGGAGGAGGGGTGTCGAAAATCGAGCAAACAGTGGAGCCGCTAATACACGACAAACAGAGGGGGCGACGCGGGGGCGGCGCGGGGGCGGCGGCGGGTCCTTCTGGACCAGGCAAACAGGCGCGGGGAAAGTGACAGGTCGAGTCGACTAGTGCTGTCAGAGGCGGGCGGCGCGGCGGGCCCGGACAAGGGGGGACAGACAGACGGACGAGCAGAACGGGCATAGAGAGGCAGGCTTGACGGGGGGCCGCGGCGGGCGCGGGAGGGGGGGAGCAGGGCGCCTGCCTGACAAGTGTCGCGGAGCGCGCGTAGGGCCACGCGGACCAAACGGAAATGGGTCAAGCCCAACATTTTTTACCCCGCCGAGCTGAGCCCATGAGCGCGCCGCCGAGCCGGGCGGTGTGGCAGGCAGGAGCCACCGCCGGCAAGCGGCAAGGGGGGAGGGTCCCCGTGGATCACCTTCACCAAACGATCGGACACATTCATCTGGGATGGGAACGGGGGGCGGGCCGCGCCGTCCACCAATAAAAAACAACGGCGGTCACAGACACACCCACACACAGGCAAATACACACACACGCCGGGGGCGACACGGGAAGCGCAGACACAACCCGCCACGACAATTCTCATTTAAAAACGCCGCGGACAGTCCGTGGTCAACACCGGCGGGGACCCCGTGCGCTTCGTGTGGGGCCAGCATCGAGTGTATATATTGCATCCCAGGGAAATGAAATCACTCATGGGACTCGCACGGCAACCACAAAGTTTAGCAGCCGCCGGCCGCGAGGTGGACGCGCCCGCAGCAGCAAGCCGCGAGCCGGGCGGCCCCGCGCGGTGTGGCGGGGCGGGCAGGCGACCACAACAAGGCCCGGGGGTGCGCGGCCCTTGCCGGGGTCCCTGCTGTTCCTCGCGGCCCGTCCGGCTCGCGCGCGCACCCCGCCCGGGACCCGGCCCGCGGTGCGGTAACAACGCCGGTGGCAAAGAGAAGAAAAAACGCACCTCCTGGCGAGGCGCGCGGCAGCAGAGCGAGCCGGTCAGACTGACACGGTCAAGTGCGGCGCGCGGGTATAACAGCCGCGGCCAAAGCACCACGCCAACGCATTGCAAAACATTTTCATTAAAACATATTATTAATTTTGCGTTTTTTATTGTTTTTGCCAACAGCAAATTTTGTTACGACCGCTGTTCTTGAGTCGGTTTTGCACACCCGGCTCCCGGGCGGGTCGTTCCCCTAAGCCACCGTCGCCGTCCTGCCGCCGGCCAAGTCCAGCGCGGCGGGCACAAGACCCCGGCGGCTGCTCGCGGGGGGTCGGGCTTGCGACCAGCATGAGGGTCCAGCGCGCGCAGAGGGGCTTAGTCCGCTGAGGCGCAGGGCTGAACACACACACACACGCACACCTGTCCACTGCACTTGTTCACTTGGTGGTCACCACTTGTGTCACTTGTCACTGCGATATGGGCTATCATATCATCATTACATTTTCGACCCAAATGCGGGCTACAAAAAAACTTTTTCACTTGCAATCACACACGTTTCCACTTCATTGATTGACACACGCGGCGCACTCGAAGAGTAACTGGGCTGGGCGGAGGGGAGGAGGAGTAGGGGAGGGCGGCAAGAGACTCACTTTGGCGACATATTGGCACGCCGTATGACACACCTGCAGGTGCGCAGGCATGTCCACTACAAGACCCTCGTCATTACCTTAGTGCCACGCACTGCTGGCTCATGGTAATCACACACGCCTCCACACTTGGCACTCACTCACTCACACACACTCGCGATCTCTCGCGGACGCGCGACACTCGGCGTGCTTCGGTCTCGCGATACACAGAACAGCACGGCCGTACCGCTGCGCACACTACGGGCCGACTGCGACTGTCGGCCCAGCTGGAGGCGCGCGTCTTCGACACCCCTCTCTCTCCCTCCCTCTCTCTCGCCCTTCCCTCTCGCCCGGGCCTCTCTCTCTCGCTCGCTCGGGCCGCCGCTCACCGCCGCTGCCCCCCTGCGCCGCCGCCCCCCCGCGGGCCCCGCCGCGCGCCTCGCGACACGGGCCCGCCCGGCCCGCCCCCACCCGGCGCCAACCCGTGCTGCCGCCTGGCGGCGAGTCCGCGAGGCCCCTGGCCGCTCGCCGAGTGGAGGGGGGTGAAAGGCGGGGACTAGAGCGAGCGGCAGTGGGGGCACGGGGCCCGGCGCGGGGCCCTGCGCGGGGCCGGGCGCGGGGCAGTGGGGGCCCCGGCGGCTAGCGGCCAGAGCCCGGCCCGGCCTCTGGGACCGGCACACACGCACCGCAACCAGGACCTGCAGGACCGCGACAGTGACCGGCGCCAGGGCGGCCCAGCACGCGGCCCCACCAACAAGAGCACCTGCCCAACGTCGTCGTGGCGGGGACCACCGCGAGTTCACCACACGCTAACGCGTCTCTGACGCCTCCTCCGGCCTGCGCTCGACCTGCCCGATGAGCCCGACGCGCGGTCACGCAGGCTGATGAAGTCTGCGGACGCTGACCCTTCCTTGTCCCGGCCGACAGGAGGAGGAGGCCTCAGTATCGTAGCACGGAGTGTGTCGGGGAGCTGACGGCGACCTGGACAAAGTAAAATACTAAGAAGAGGTGTCGTGACCGCCACGACGGGCACCGTCTCGGGCACCGTACATGCCAGTCCCAAGGCCTGACTGCGTGACCCGAGTTACGGGTGGCTCCGGTTCGCTATGAACAAGCAGTCGTTATAACCTCTATTGAAGTTGGAGTTCTCACCCTCTCTTCCCGTCTCTTCCCTTGCCCCTCCCCCCCCCTCTCTCCCTCTCTCTCTCCCGCACATCTTGGCCGCGCCACTGGCCCTCACCATTCAAGGGGTAATAGTAAGCAGCACGGCGACTCTTGAATGGAAGCCCTCCCCCCTCGAGTTCTCTCAGCGGGGGCCACACCCCGCCCCGCCACAGGCACAGGTGGTGGTTCTTGCCCCCCTGTTCCAGCCAGCTCCCCCCCGCGAGGTGCCCCGGGAGGGAGGGGGAGGGGGAGTCAGCTCCTTACCGCCGTCCTCCACCTGCCGGGCGCGCGCGTGGCGAGGACGGCCGCCCTCCCGCACGCGTCCCCGCGGCGCACTGAGAAAAATATTTCTGTCCGGGCACTAAACGTACGTCTAATGCTCCCTACTTTTGTCCCAGCTCAAAATGAGATAGTGACCTGCCATTGAGTTTTAGTGCTGTGCCCTAAATTTTCTTTGCCTGGGATGCTACGTTTAGCTCCCAGCGCTAGACGTATAGTGCAACGAAAAAACGTCGATCTGGGGACTAAACGTATAGTGCTGGGACAGATTTTTTTTTCTCAGTGCGGCCGCACGCACGACCGAGGAGGCACTGCCCCTCCTCGTGTTCTTGCCCCGGGGGGGGGGGGGAGCATCTTGACCTCCCTCCGATACACTCGCACCACCACCACCGCTGCCATCACGGCATCCGCACCGCCAGCTTCTTGTTGCCGTTGTTCAATTTGTGGAGCCATCCGCCCCTTCCCTCCCCCGCTGGGATTGGAACGGGATTAAGGGCGGGGGTTTTATCTGCAGGCTCAGTGAGGGGCCGGGGCCGGGGCCGGGGCCGGGGCCGGGGCGGCGTGGCGGACCAAAGTCAAGTCGATTTCAAGCGGAAGTGCACCGCCGCCGCCGCCGCCTCGCCGCACCGAGGACACTAAAATCGTCCGAAATAAGTTGAGGGCATTTGTATTAATACGGGGCGGGAACGGGAAGGGCGCCGGCGGCGACGCGGGGCGTGGCGGGGAGTCGTGCGGCCAAGGGCCTTTTACACTCCCGCGAAGGCGCCACCGCCGCCGCCGCGCCCTTCCCCTTTAAACTCCCTCCCTCCCTCCCTCCAATTCCCTACCCCGAGCAGCTTTCTTGCCGCAACTGGCGTGGCAGCGATGCTCCTGCTGCTGTTGCTGCCGCTGCTGCTGTGCTGTGCCGGGGATGCCAGCGCGCCGAGTTTTCCGCTCCGCTGAATACCCCGAGCTGGCAAGTCTTTCTTGCGTACAGCTGCCAAATGTAAATGACAACAAACGCACCTTTGTTTATTCCGCCCCCCCCCCTCTCCTGCCTCGCTTCGACGCGGAGCGTCTCGGCGGCGTCCTCGCGGCGCTATCCGCTCTGCTCGCTCTCCTTTATCCATATAGACATCGATGACGACGACCTGCCAGGCGAAGGGTCGCAGGAGGGGGCAAGGCGGCGCCTTGTAAGTACCCACCGGGCAAGAGTGTGTGTCAGCCGCCGACCATGAGGAAGTTGCCTTTACGCCGACGCAGTGAGAGAGAGCGCGCGAGAGAGAGAGAGAGAGAGAGAGAGAG
>NW_026267178.1:1707264-1711868 GCF_000697945.3 Frankliniella occidentalis
GGGGGGCTAGGGGCTCACGAGGACGGTCGTTTGCGCATTCAGCACCGCCGCGCCGACCCGGGCCGCCGAAGCGCGCGGTGCGGCGCGACCCAAGGCGGCCGGCAGAGCGAGAGAGAGAGAGAGGGAAGGAAAGAGGGAAGCACAGATACACACGGAGCCATCAATTTCCCCGTGGCGGCCGTTTGTTCCGCAAGCGACACTGTTTGTCTGAAATTACTGGCCGCTAGATTTCAAATAAATTGGAGAGGAAGAGGGAAAAGGAGGATAAAGGGGTTCGTGGTGGCGGGGGGAAAGGGGGTAGAGGGGGCGGCGGCTCCCCCGCCGTGTCGCTACGCCGTCGCCGCCGACCAGGCCAGGACGCGGTGCTCTCAGCCTTTTGCTCCCGCGTTTCGGAGACACACCGCTTCTTCTTCTTTGCGGGCGTATACTTACATACCGCCTGGGAGAGGGGGGAGGTGGGGGTTTAGGAGCAGCGTCCGTCGCGAACCCATATTTCTCGATTTATTTCGTGTTTCGTGGCGTTTGAGACGACGTTTTGTGGGTGCAAAGTGCCGCTGGGTTATTTTCCGATTAAATTAAGGGAGGGGGGTGGTGGTTGGGGATGGGGCCGCGGGGGCGGTGTGGACATGGCGGGGGGCGGGCAGGGCAATGCGTTAGAGCCGAGTCCCAGACATGCACTGCCGCCAAATCATTAGGCCCCAACAGCGTGTTCGCGAAAGACACGAAGCCGTTTTACGAGAAACTGATACCTGCTTGCAACACGCCTGAAGCCTGGCCCTTGGCGGGGGCGCGGTGCGCTTCCTGCTGCTGGCTGCAGAAGAGCACACGTCGCTGAACAAGCCGCGCTGAGGAAAGGAGAGAGGGGGGGGGGGAGGATTTGGCCATCGTCCACTATCTTCTGCGGCGGCCGAATGACTCAGCGATGTAAAAAGGCCTGCGCAGAGTGCGGATACAAGAGATATTAGCCCGTCCTGCTCGCGGGGCGGCCCTTGCTGCCTGCTCCGATGCAGCTCGCCGCCCCCTGCACCACCACCAGCCAGCCGGAGGTCACTTGAGCTACCGCACCCGCCTGCTTGCCACGCCACCGGGTTTCGAGACGAGAGAGACAATCGATACGGTACCATCCCCTTGCCCCCTCCCTCGCCCCCTCCCCCGCCGACTCCTACACTCCCTTCCTTGATCGGTATCAAGCAGCAGGGCCGGCTCGGGGTGGAAGGGGAGGGGTGGGTGCTCTAGGGGGTCAAACGGCCTCACCACAACAGGCTCAGTGCAAACACGACCGTCCAAACATTACACTTCCTACTTTCGAAACAAAAGTACTACTATTACAATTAACAATAATAATCGGAGCAAAAACAGTGGTCGTGGGACTTTTTAAAACCTGGGAGATTTCTCATTCCGAATTGCCTTTACATTACTACATACTGCTCTTGTATTGCTACACATCTGGCGCACAAAGGGCCAAAACGCACAAGTCGCCCTCATTGGTTACAGATCATAAAGCGAAGTCTGTATCGAAGAACAAAAACCCGTTTACATGAATAAGTTACATTACCTCCTCCTCTGCTCTTTTCTTGCCTCCTTAATCCCCTTCCGTGGACCGTTTGAAGGCTCCCCGTCTTAACACACGGCCGCGCAATCAATAAAACCCAAAGACTATGCAAAATTATTCGGAGGAAAAAGGAGGGGGGGGGTTATTAGAGAAGGCTATAGTCGCACGAAAGAGAAACTAATTAAAATCCAAAATTTATATCATTGTATTATAGCCTCAAGGAGCCGCCAAAATGCAAATCAAGGAGCGAGAAACAAACTGGTCGCTGCTACAGTGTTCTCTCTCTCTCCGAACGCGCACCGGAAGGCGGCCGGCCTGTCGATACTTCATCCCCTTATGTAAATGGCAGCGGCCGGACACGCTCGCGGCGCGGGGACGACGTGGGAAACCAACAGACGGACGCACTTCTCCGACCCAATTTCAGTTTTAATCGGCTCGTTACAATCAGAACCCTCCCGAAAAGTAAAGCCTTTCTCAGGTAAAGGTCAGCAGCATTGGGGGCGAGCTGCACGTGAGAATGGAAAGGGGCAATACTCGAGCTTCCACGACGCCGAGGGTATATTCACCATCTTCAACTTATGAAGAACGTATGAAGAATTTTCACCCGCTCCTTCAAAAGTATTTTTGTATCAAGCCGCCAGGGTCATCACGCTCACTACCAACACACACTACTTCAACTTTCTTGGCGTGAACCGCAACAGCGCCAAAGTGTGATGACGAGCAAGGCAAGCAGCAGGAGGAGGTGAGGATAGGATCGAACGCGAAGAACGAAACCCCGGTGTGGCGGCGGCCGGGCCGAGCCCGAGCTTCAGCTCAGCCAACACGGCCGATAGAGCCCCCCCCCCCCCCTTCGTCACGGGGTGAGCGCCGCGCATAGCTCATTTGCATAGCCGTGCGTGCCTCGCTATCGTCCGCGCTGCTTTATGCGAGTTCGTTAGCGGGTTATCCGCGATCCGATTTCTCGTGACACTTGCTGTTTTCCTAACACCCCCCTTGCTTTTGCTTTTCGGGGGGAGCAGGGCCGCCGCCGGTCCCGTCCGGGCCGGGGGCGAGGCGAGGCCGAGCGCCGCGCGAGGCAAGTGAAGTGCTACACCAGCTACGTGCACACCTACGACTGAGAGCGAAAGGGTATGTACGTTACGTACGTACGTCACCAGCCGGCAACTCTGAAGTATAGGTTCGAGACGCTATTATCAATATTCGGGCACGATGACGTTTCTGTCCATGAGGAAAAATAAAAAAAGCAGAACAAAATGTTGCTAACTAAACTATCCCTCGACCGGAGCATATCACAGACGACAAAAAAGGTATCACATCACCCTGTTTTATTATTGATTAGTTCTCGCGCAAAGGGGGTAAAACTATGAGTCCTTTGTCCTTTGCGTCTGTCCGCGGCCAAAACACCCAGCCCATGCAGGCCTCAGAGAGAAAGAGATAAAGAGAGAGAGATGCACAATGCTTCAGTGGAGACAAAGTTCATTGTAGGTGAATACATTAGCAGATCACGTACCCTACCCCCACCACCCCTATCGTGCACACACACACACACACACACACACACACACTTAGAATTTCCATAATTCGTGTGATTAATGAGTTGGTCGGTAATGTATGCATCGAACAGTCTAGCAATCGATTTTAAGGCCGACCCGAGGAATATAAGCGGCCACGCTGTTTTTCTTCTCTCTCTCTCTCTCTCTCTCTCTCTTAAATGACGGCGCACGACTCAAAGAATTATTCACAGTATTCGCAGCTGGTGCCGAAGTTTGTGTGTAACCTGACACCGAGGGATCAAACACGTCATTATAAAAATAATAATTTGGCTCTTAGCGCAAGATAATCTGCACACACACACACACACAAAATATTTGCATCCCCATCACACAAAACACATACTGTTTTAAGCTTGCTATAGCTGCTGCTTCTTGTCTTTGCCATGTATTTAACTTGGCAATTCGAGAAATCGGTTAAATTTGCAGCAAATAGAAAAGAAGAAAGGGTTAAAAATCAATGCGAAGAAAGCTTGTTATTTTCTCACCTAACGAGATACACATTTAACTCGTAGTGGGCATGGCGCCCCCCCCCCCCTTTTCCTCCAAGCAGCGGTGGGGCTCAGAGCGCGGCGCCCTTGCTCGCGCGGGTGTGTGTGTGTGTGTGTGGAGGGTGGGTGTAGGTGTAGGTGTATGAGTTTGTGAGTACGTGTATGTGTGTGTGCGCAAGTACACTTCAGGAGGAAGGGCAGGCCACTGGAAGGAAGGCATTGTATTGATTATAGGTGAGCAGGCCAGCCTAACCTAAGCCTCATTTGCATCTGGTCGCATGACCGCCACCACCGCTGGCGTCCGGGCGTGCGCCTACCGAGGGGCCGTACAGCAATCCGCACCGGCGGGCCGTACTGAAATCAGCACCAGCTCAATGCTAGCCCAACTAGTTGTGTTGAAACAGAAGGAGAAAACGTCCTACTGTTGCCACCAGTGTGACTGCGTCCTACTCCGGCGTATTTTCAGAATTATCACTGTGAAGCACTCGTACACTTATATTCATTGTAATTTTTTTTACTTGCAAAAAGAATTGCAAATTTGCAACAGCCCATTCTTGGTCAACTCAAAGTCAAAGTCGGTACGAACATCACGGAAAATTTTCCCGTAAACTTATGACGACTATTTTTCACAGAGATGGAGGACGTCGCAACGCCTTCCTTTGAAACGTACCAGGCATTCGCTCTCACAGTGTAGTTACCAACAAATATGGGCATAATTTCAAAAATAAAAAAATTATCAGCGAAAATTTCTCATACTGTCCGTCCGATTGCAGGCTGCGACCCGCCTCGCCCCTCTCTCCACCAACACTGCACCGTCGTAACATCGATTGATATCTGAGGGGTATATGCAAAGCAAGGTAGCGGCAGCGGAGTACGAGCCCATGACGAATGTTCCCTCGCGGGGGGTAGGAGGGGAAGGGGAAGGGGTTGGGGGAGGTCACCCCTCTCGCGGTAGGGGTGCCGGCCATGTCGGTGCTGGGGTTGAGATCACGGTCTAAACCAAAGCGACCC
>NW_026267178.1:1712638-1713359 GCF_000697945.3 Frankliniella occidentalis
CCCCCCCACCCCTCCGCACGGCGCGACAAGCTCCTTGTCGACGGGGCGAATTAGGGAAGCCGTAGAGATCAAGAACTCGCGGCCGCAGCACAGCGGCGCTGCAAATCAATGTCGAGCAGAGGAACGAACTCCCCCGCGCGCGCCTCTCGCGAAGAGACGACAAAGAGCGCAAATTGTTGTTCGGGTTGCGCTGCCCCCATCCCCCCGCCGCATAGGCAGCCAGCTCGACATGCGTGATTTGATTACAGTCGAGTCTAATTGGCTTGCGGAACACAATTAAAGGGGCTGATTATCGGTGGGGGAGAGAAGAGGGGAGGGGGCGGCGAGGGTCGCGGGGGCCTCGGGGGCGCTTGACAGCCACGGCCGCCACCACGACGGCCCCGCCCCGCCCCCGCCGCGCCTGCTGGCAGTCCGCTCCCTGAATTTGCTAATCGGTATTGGGAGAGAGCGGGAGAGAGAGTGAGAGAGACGCAGGAGAACTTTGCGTCCTGCGCGCGCCACCGCCCCGCCCCCGCCAGGCGGGGCTGCCGCTGTAGCGCGGCGGCGGAGGCGGTCGTCGTGATGGAGACATTTTCGGCAAAGTTTTGTGATTCCCGTCCTATTCTTGCTAATTCCGTGGTGGCTGGGCTGACTTGCCTCCCACTGATTTTATTCGCCCCCACGAGAGGAAGGGAGAGAGAGAGGATGGGCATGGGGGAGTCTCCTCGCAGATTGGGGGGGG
>NW_026267178.1:1714179-1715450 GCF_000697945.3 Frankliniella occidentalis
ATTCGCCGTTAAATCGATGTCAATCTGCTGTCAGAAAATAATATTTAAAACAAATAAAAAGTTTGAATGTAAAACAGACTGTTTAACACTTTATTAAACTTTGATCGCCAATTGATTGCAAAATTGATGATTTGATTAATGGTTGATCACGTTGCTGGGAATAACGCTGCTGTCTGCGTTCGTGTCAAAAAGGGGAAACGAAACAATAAGAAACATCTTTCCCAAAAATATCGGAGATGTAACCCTCCTCGGAGGCCGAGCGGCAGGGCGAGGCGGAGCGTGGCGGAGGCGCGGGGGTGGGCCGCCCCCCCACGCCCACCCCCGCCACGGAAGAGCTACAAGTCAAAGTTTCGAATGCGGTCGGTCTGGTCTGACTCGAATCATTTCTGCTATTTCTGCTTAGACAAAGCGCGCGGGGAGCCCTTCCAGCCCCTTGATCAGGCTAATAACTTGAGAATAAAAGTCTTCTTATTGCTCTTTCCGGCATTTGCACGCCGCCTTCCCTCCCCACCCCCGCCGGGGCATCTTTCGCTCACCCCTTGCGGCTCTTCTCGCGCCTCGGAATCAAAACGAAGAAGGACGGGGAGGCGAGAGATCACCGCCGCGGGCCGAGAGGAGAGAGCGGGGCAGGAAAAGGGCCCTCTCAGAGCCCCGAGCTGCCAAAACGCACACTTTCATTTTTCAATTTCCTCGTTTCCGGCTACGCGGGAAAAAGTGGAAAAGTGCGCGAAAAGTTTAAGGGGGGGGGGGGGGCATTTAATACGTAGTGCTGCTTTGTGAGCCAGCCACTCCTGATGCGGCCTATCCATCGCCACGTACACCATGGTCTCCATTGAGGAGCGCACACCGCCTGCCGGCCGCATCGCTCACTTTATTTTTCATTATTTCTGCCTCTTTTTATTGTTTTTTTGTCTTTACTCCTTACGTCGTACCAACAGTTTTACGAGCGCCGCGGCAGACGGTACTGTACGTGTGTCGGACGGACCGACCGGCCGACGGCGCGGGCGACGAGCGCGCGGTTCGACCACAAGAGAGCAAAAAGAGGTGATCCTCACGCCTTCAATGAGCGCGTACGGACCGACGGTACGCACCGCCCAGCACAGCATGTTTCTGGACCATCCCGATGTATCGTACCAAAGCTAAAGCTGCAGCTAGCTGCGCCTAGGGGCCCAACGCGTCGCATCGCGTCCACCAGAGCAGCAGCAGCGCGCAACGCCATCCCCCCTGTGAGGGGCCATTCGTCACCGGGGTGGCTCCCCCAAGCCCCCCCC
>NW_026267178.1:1716417-1720150 GCF_000697945.3 Frankliniella occidentalis
CCCCCCCCCGCTCACCTAGAAATGTTCTTTCGCCTCTTGAAGGATGTGTTCGAGCCGAAAAATATGTCAATACATGGGTACAATTTTGTCTCGTCACTTCCACGGATTCGCAAGGCCCTAAAAGCAATACCCGCCGAGGGAATTGCGTGCGAATCCCATGCGACCCACGGAAACGGCACGGATATTCATTCGGCACAATGAGGAACGTCGCCGCGATCATGCGAGGAACCGGTTCGTCTTATGACATTAAAACTTGGGCGAAACTTTAGTGTCGCTCGCGACGTCTCAGACGTTAAAGTATTTTGCATCGAGAACAACGGCTAAAAACCCTCTCGGCAAATATCATCACGCAATGAATCAGGGGGCGGCGGAGATGAGTCACATTATCATAAGCGAAAAAGTTCGGTTCCCACAGCATACACTCCAGCTGGCCTGGCCGGAGGAGTTAAAGGATTAACATTGACACCCTGTGTAACGTTCGAATAAATATCGACATTTGAATATCATGCGTTGCCGTCGACGTCGTGTGTCGAAAGGAAAAGGCAAGGAGATATAGGGGGGAGGGGGGGTTACGCGGCACGACAGGTACGCGGCAAATACGCGCGGGTCGCGGAAAAAAAGGTCTCGCGGATTATATTGTGACGGAGCGGAGAACTGCGAAGGGGAAGATGGGCAAAATAGATAGAATAAAAAATAGAGGCAGCGGGGGGTTGAATGGATGAGGTGGTGAATGTTTGCATACTAGGGTGAGGGGGACATGGACTGGACCACAACACACTCCTGGTACACGCCGCACATAGACTAGAGTGTCGCCCACTTCCCCCGATTGTGCGCAATTTGTTTTTCCTGCAAAAATTTGGGGCACACCAACACCAACACTGTGCTGCCCTTGTTTTGGGGGGATTGCCTTTTCCCTCGCACACGTTAGAGTATTCGTTAGGCCATCTCGCCGTTTTTTTAGTGTTTTTTTTTTTTTCTCGTTTGCATCAAGACTCGGCAAAAATAAACAAGGCATGGGCAATTATTATTGAAACGTTGGAAAACGTTTAAAGAACCATGGCGGCCTACCGCGTCGTCTTGCCGTAACGAGCAGCGATCATGTGGGAATTAAATGGGACCCAGACAAGACACCTCCGCGACGTCTCGCCGGCCAACATAAACAAAGCGATCACCAACGTTTACACCTGAAGGCGTCTCGAGTGCGGGGTGGCGCACTGCATCTTAAATAGACGTCTCTGGCCGCTCACCTGGCTGGAGGAAAACGATCATCCACAATCGATAGCAAGAGTGCGCACCTCTCTCTCCTTTCCTCCCAGTCTCACTCTCCTTGTTCCCGGCCCGAGTCCTCTGCTGCTCCCCCATCTTTGGCCGGCCGTTGTGTTTGCTTTATGAGCTTTTTATTTACCGACGACCAGTTCAAATTTATTTCCGAAGACAAAGACCAGGGCATGGGAATGCTCGTCCGCGTCCCGCTCCTCCTCCGCCTCCCCCACTCGATATGCACTCCACGTCCATCAGCGGCAGGCGGCCAGGCTGACGTGACGTCATACCGATATCGTCCGCAGCGTTTGGCCTGACATCGTTCGCACGTCGCGCAGGCCGTACAGCACGGCGGGCTGTACTGTACGGTGGGGCTCAGCGGCGGGGTCCTATCCCGTTCGCAGGAAGTGGCACCAGCCCGTGACCTTGGCTCGGTCCAGCAACCTGCCCTGGCTGCAGCGGGGAGGGGAGGGGCTCTTAACGGGCGGCGCACGCCGATAGTCTGATCGATTGATTGACGTGCCCGTCGGTGCCAGGACGACCGGCGACCGCTCGGCCGTGACTAACGAGTGGGGGGCGCCAGGTGCAAGACGAACTCGTCTTGTCTCAATCGGCGGCGCAGACCGTCACCTGCCGAGGGCGACGCAATAAGCGACAGCGCATCTCCTTCGACCACTACTCCCCTTAGACCATTACTCTCCATCGACCACAGCTATCTTTCGAACACTGCTCTCCTTCCTTCGACCACTTCCCTCCTTTTCGCCGGGGAGTTTTCACTTGGAGAGTGTCGGCCGTCGCTATCGGGCGAGCACAAGGCGCTCTATGGAGCGGAACGGCGCAGCGTGGCGGGGCGTGGCGGGCGGTGCCCTCGCTGCCTCGGACGCCGGCGCGGCCCTCCTTGCACGTCAGGCAAATCGGCGGAAGCGATACTCGAACTACACGGAACGTCTTCGAAAGGTACTCATGTGTGTCGGGCGGGGAGGCCCTGCAGAGGCTCCGGGCGCCTCGCCGCCGGCCGGGCCCAGCTGGGTCCTGTCCCGCGGCCTCCAAGGTGGCCGATGACCCGTGGGTCTCGCTGGACTGGACAGCCCGCAGAACGGCCAAAATAAAACTCTAAATGTTTACAAAAATTATATGAAATAAAACCCAAGTTTGAGGAAAATAGTAGCGGGAAAAACCATCATGAAATTTGATACACTTGAGGCTGATAAAAAGACAACGCGATTGTCTCATCATCAAGGGCTGACCACCCTCATGAGATCCCGTTTTTACCCACTTTCCTCGCTTTTTTTCCTGCCGCCCGCCCGCCGCACTCGCTTCTTCCCGATGCGGGGAAAGTCGATCCGGGCGGCGCGTCTCGCCGCGCGGCCAATTCTGACAATGAGCCGCACAAATTGAAAAATTGGGGGTAAAACGCTCGTTTGCCTGTGTCGTCCCCCCCGCGGGCCGTGCGGTGCGGCCTCGTCACAAGGCTTCACTGATCATTCTTGTTGTTGTTTTCGGTTTCTTTCCCGGCGCGCGTGGTGGCAGCCGTGCACATCGTCACGCATCATTCCTTTCATCTCATTTACGCACGGCCCCGACAGCCTGGCCGGCCCGGCCGCCCACTCACCGCCGCGCTGCGTCCACCCTCGAGGCGAGGAAGTGCATCAAGGAGGAAACCCGTCTCGAGAGGACACGGCTACCGCGTTCCCACGGGGACCCCCGGGCCCGGGCCGGGGGGACCCCCCTACCCCCTCCACACACACGCTCGCACCTGTCCCGACCAGGCTGTCCAACCATCCCGTCTCGGCTTCCAGCAGCACCCACACCATCGATTACCGATGTATCGATACGCCGCCCGACACCGGGCACGCGCACGCGGGGCTTCTCTCATTTGTCACGCCCTTGTTCCGTTATCGACTGATCGATTTGATTGTGATTGATCGATTGTTGCCGGGGCGGCCGGATGATTCAATAAACGCCTCCATTCACGCTCCCCGTTCGCCCTGATCGGGGTCAACGAACGACATGGGGCGTTGTAACACCACCTGCCCCTTCATCATAATAACGCCCCAGAAGACTTCATCGCCTGCGCGCCAAAATCCATTCCCTGTTTCCGGCTCCGCGCGGCGCGGGCGTCCGGGGCCAATCCGACTGTTTGTTCGGACCCGGGGAGGAAATTGATGTTTTCTGGAGTAAGACGCAATCACGAAAAATAATACTTTTCGTAATGAATGCTAAAATATCCCCCTTTGTAAATCAGGCCAACGGTGGGCGGGCGCGCGCGGCAGCCAGAGAGAAAGAGAGCGACGGAGCCTTAAGATCCACTTCTTAATCAACTTTCCTAATCAATGATTTCATTTCGCCTCGATTCAAACGGATAATTTTATGCTGCGACTTTTGCCGAAAACCCTAGGAGGCAGCCGAGCCAGCCCTGTCTGGTGACGACTGCTCGGCGACGCCCCGCTGCCCCGCCACCTTGCCCCCCCCC
>NW_026267178.1:1720200-1724689 GCF_000697945.3 Frankliniella occidentalis
CCCGCCCGATGTGCAAGCCCGCTGTAAAACCCAATCAGCATTCATGTTGTTAATCCAGCGGTCCGTGAGAACACGTGTTTGGACGCTCCGCCGCGCTGCGGTCCACGCGTTGGGTCCACAGGTAAGGGCATTACCTCCAACGCCAAACCAAACACAGCCCGGTTAGTGGTTTACATACACCTGAATAAAAAACAAAAATCAACCAAAAATCTAGATTGTCTGCACCAATATAAATGTGAATTCTCAAAACACAGTAATTGATATTTTTATCCAGCTTTTCGTAAAAATGACTGCAACAGTCGTCGCACTTTTCCCATGACGATATGGGCGGACAAACGTCGGGGTCTCGAAAATGAGACGAAATTAAGCATCCGCCCCGCATCTCAAATTATTCCAATAAAAATCGGTCAGCTCATTCAGTCGCTCACGTTGGGGGTGTGACAATAAGCCAGGTAGCGCGGCCCGAACCACGTCCGATGATTTATGCTCGTCCTTCTCTCTCCTTACCCCTTCCCATATGCACGCAGGATCTTATGGGAAACGGAAGATGATGCTATGCGCGGGACGCCGCCACCGCGCCGCAGCAGCCGCGAGGAAGCAGTGTGCTCTGCCAAAAAAGAGGAAAAGAAAACAAAAATTGATTCAGAAATGTTTGACTTTACAGCCACTGCAGAAAAGCGCATGTTTTATTTTTCAATGGCAGTAAACGTTATATGGCTTATTGCATCGAGTGCGCACGCCAGGCGGGACCGACCGACCGGGTCAACTGGCGGCCAGTACTTGACCCCAATGAGCGGCAGGCGACTGACGGCCACGTCAAACTGGACATCATTTCCATTTGGTTATTGGCCCCACGCACCGCCTTCAAGTATTGGGCCTCTTGGTCCACAAGCACGGGAGCGAAAAATAAATAAATAACGCACATTCAACGAAATTAAATAATGTAAAAACCCTTTCTTAAAATCATGGTCATTGGGGATAAAACAGCATTTTTGAGAAACAGGCCAGAAACAGAACTCTAGTATTATAAGCCAAGAAGGTTGAGTGCAAGCAAGAAGCGAGTGCAGCGTGCACACCGCAGTGCACACGCACAGGACCAGCGAGAGAGGTTAAATATGCAAGCAAGGAATACTTTTCTTTTCCATTGCCGTCGTCAAGGGCCGCGACTCTTTCTTCTCGCATCCACTCGCATCCAGCTGGTGACGCCATTTATAACAATAACAATCGTAAAAGCGTTCCGATCACGGCCGTCCGATCGGTCGGCCGACCGGCGCGCGGACCACTGATGATGAACCCTATGAACCCTTCTTCCTCCGAAGGGGCAAAGGGGATGAAGGAGAGTACGGGGAAGGTAAGGGGGCGATAGGCGCAGCAGCGCTCCAAAGAAAACAACGCGAAGGGTTGATCGCGAGACGCATCGGATCGAACGGATTAGCTGATCTGCATAGGGTGGGAAACTCCGTGTTTACCTTCCAGAGGTGCCGCCGGCTTTGAGCGAGCGGCAATTAGAAGCGGTTAGCAGTGCAAAAAAAAAAGTTTCGCTGACTTGTTGTTGTTGCTGCATAGGAAATATCGGAGCGAAGGCGACCTGCATGGCTCCAGCAAGCGTTCCGGCATGTACACTGGAAATGCAAGTGTGTGAATGTCGCTCACCTGCAGGTGAGCGACATTCCATTCGTACACTTAGGGGGCTAAAGGTGTGAATTTTGTCTAGAAAATTCACACGTTTACCCCCCCAAGTGTACGAATGAAATGTCGCTCACCTGCAGGTGAGCGACATTCACACACTTGCATTTCCAGTGTAGAGTTTTCTTTAGTAGACGTCATTGCTGAAACTTAAAATATGCTCGTCACACAAGCTAGCTAACACAGCGAGGACGAGAGGGAAAAAAAAAATATTTAAGACAGAGAGGACTACTTCGACGATTTGGTTAAATATTTATTGGCTGTAGCTCTGCTTTAAGACTAGTAACAAGAACATGGCTGCATTTAGACTGGTTTCAAACCGAATCACGCCCAGATGCACATCCCTTGCTCCACCCGAATGTCATATCATTTTTCAGGTCCAGACAGCCTCTAGAGGTCATCCCCTGGGAAGGAAAGGAAGCGCTCTCGTATGGTAATCAGGGCGCGCTAAGGAGCGTCGCTCTGCACACCTCGCGCACTTCAATCACAATCAGGTTTTTCTTTTTTGTAAATGTATGTGTGTGTGTGTGGCATCGCGGCTAATGATTTCCGTCAATCAAAAGACTGCTCTGAATGTGTGTGTGAGAGAGATGGTGGAGTGCATCCGCTGACCTCTGGACCAGGTACGGAGCACCGCGGTGTGGGAGCGCGCGCGGCGAACGGTTCAACACCAGACCGAGGCCCGCCATTCCCAATTATAACCCGTTCGTGACAAAACTCACTCAGGGCACCATTTCATTCATACAACCAAATCAGGGCTGTAACAAACAAAATTTAGTTCCTAAACAAAGCCGACGATTTTTTTTACTAACCTCATTAACCAAATACGGTCATGACAATCAAACAGTATGCTGAAAAAAAATCTCATCGCCACGGATGGAATTTGGTTTGTAGAGCGAAACAGTCACCGGTTTTGAATTTGGTTCTCTGGACCAAACGTTTTTCTGCTGTATTCTAGGTGCTCAAAATGAATACGAGCTGAAACTTTCCCGACATTTTGCACACTTGTCCAATGTGCGTGGCGGTGGCCTTCGCCACCACAAGACGCCCATCGGCGTCACACGCGGCTGGACACGTTGACGTCACACCCCGGTCACACTCGGTCACACCGGAAGCCGTTGTCACACCTGGTCACACACGGGGTCACACCTACACGGCCACTTACGCGGGTATCGTTTCCAGGGCGTGGCGCCGCTGCTAGCGAAGCGAAGGCAAGTGATTTCATAATGCTTCAAGGAGATACTGTAAACATTTCAACTGGCATTTGATAGAAATCGTCCGGATCAAGGTGAACAGGAAAAGAGTGGAAGGATTTAATTAAAATTTTATCATAATTTTAAAAAAATTATCTTTTTTAAAAATGTTATTTAAGATTTACACTTACGTGTATATCTTGCAAGAGCTACAGTATGTTTTTCTGGCATCGAAAAAGTTGTAAAATATTTACAGTGGGGGAGTCAACGGGCGTGTTCGATCATTCCCAAACGAGCGCTAGCGAGCTCCTCAAAGAGATGACATTAGGGGACGGATGCGACGAAATTACCTCACTGACGCTCTATAGGGGGGTTTTCACTATGACTAATAACGGTTCCGTTAGGACTTTCCTTCACGGTGCGCACACACACACTCACTCGGGCTTAAAAGGTGTCCCATGGCGTCGACCCGGCGTCGTCGTCAGATGTCAGTCCCGGGCGCCACGCCTGCTTGCCTCCGGCGGGGCGAGGTCGGGTCGCACACACACACGAGCAACTCGATCGGCGGAGAGTAGAGCGCCGAAAAACTAGGGGGCACATGAGTGTTTTACCTGTTTACCTTCATCGTGAGTAGTAAACCCACGAATAAAGGACAAGAGAAGAGTCACAAAAATCAAAACTGCATCACAAACCCTGTTACAAGGGAGGAAAACAAAACTATACAAAAAAAGAAACGATTACAAAAACATGTATTCTTTTTGGAAAACAAACATAAGTTAGCGTTGCACATTTTTGCAAAAGTCGACGTCTTAACCCGCGCCCACAACCCTTGCCGTCGGCACCTGCCCGTGCCCCGCCAGCACCTGGGGCCCAGCCCAGCAGCCCTCGGCTCGCTGATCCCTGATTCCCCATCCTTCAGCGTCGCGGCGCTTCAAAACCAAGTTGGCGGGGCGACGCTTCGGCTTCCGCCGCGCCACCCGGAGGAGCTGAGCCGAAGGTTACGTCACATCTGGCGCAGGGAGAAAGAGGGGGGGGGGGGGCTCACCTCTGAGCACCTTGGGCGGGGCCTGCAGAGGTGTTGGATCAAATTAGATTCGACACACCGCCGTCGATTCAAGCGCCACAGCGGCCCAGCGAGAGAGAGAGAGAGAGAAATGGGGAATGCGACGGAGAGCGGCGAGGACAGAGAGAATGGAGCAAGAGGGAAGGGGTGTGGGGGTGACCTACCCTCCCGCGAGTTCGAGAGGGGCGAAAAGGAGACGAAGACAGTCCGTGTTTTTGGCGGGAGGCGACGGCAGGGGGAAAGACGGAGATAGATAGACGCCCAACTTTCCTCTATGAGAAAGTCTGGAATTTATGTCGAGTCCGCACTGCTACATGCAGAAGTGCTACATATTTGAGTAGGCGAGGCCCCGTCACACTTTATAGGGGAAGATCCACCGCCGCCACTTCGCTCTCTGTCTCTCTCTCTGGGCGTGAATATTTTATGTGCGGTACAAATTTGCATATCCCGTGTCTTTATTGACGTGGATGCTTTCGTCTCTCTCCCACCACCGCGGTGAGCGGTGTGCGCCCTCTCGCCGGGCCCTGCCCCTGGCGACACCCCCCCC
>NW_026267178.1:1732909-1734895 GCF_000697945.3 Frankliniella occidentalis
CACCTTGCCCCCCCCCCCTCTCTCTCTTCCAGTCCGCGACTTATCTGCGCAGTGGGAGTCCTTTGGGACACATCTCTCGGCTTTCGCGAGCGAATAAAAATTCTCACTGTGAAATAAGGAAAAAGAGGAAACAGTCGCCCTAAAGAGTATCTCATTGAGTCGTGAGAAAGAAGAAAATACTGCGATAAAGATTGAATGATTGAACCCAGCCCAATAGTCGTACTTCATAGAGGTCGAACCAGTACGTTAAGCTTCCCCCTCTAATCTACCTTATGGGCAACCAACGGTGACCTAGTGCCGAAAAGTATTGCCTCTGGAAAACGGAAAGGAACCAAAGGCAATGGAGATGACCGGAAGAGAGATAAGCAGGGCAATGGAAGGGGGAGGAGGGACACCGAGAAGGGGGTTAAATAATTAAACAAAGAGTCACCTGATAGGCCTACCCAGTCGGTTTCTATCCTTTGCCCGTCCGTCCGTCCGGCGTCTGTCGTCAAAATCAGCGAGCATGTCGCGCAGTTGCGTCCCATTTGCGGCAGCGGGCCTGGCCCTGCCAGCTTGACCCGGGAGATTCCAATCTAGGATTACGTTACCGCGGCAATAGAATTACAACTCCATTTTTATCAATTTCCACTTCGTTATTTTTCTATCCTTTTTTTAATGTTTTCATTTTTTCAGTATTCTTTCTTTGACCATCTCTCTCGCTGCTGATTCGTGTTTGCACGCATAATATGGAACACTCGCCTTCTGTGTCTTTCCGTTCGTTAATTGCGCCAGCTGATCGAATCGTGTCCCGAACACATTGGCTGCTCGTGACGCGTCTTATTCTGATCTAAATACAAATGGCAAGATTTTCGGCAACTTAGGCAAGAAAACAAGTTCAAAGAATAAAACGCAAATACTCTCTTACTCTTTGAGCTTTTTGAGGGGGTAAACATGCAAACCTAGAGGCAAAGTACCAAAAAAAAAAAAAAAAAAAAGACTTTTGAGGGGTTGAATATGGCGGTAGGGGAAGTGAAAAGGAGTCGTACAAAAACAAATTGAAGTCAATTACGTCGATCCGTGCGTCCGTCCGGTCCCGACAGCCATCCGCCGGCTCTGATACCCATCGCCTAATACGGCCGGTATGGCTCGCTAGCGGCACACTCCCAAAACGGGACCAAAGGTTCGATCCCCACCGACGGCAAAAAAAAAAAAAAAAACACACAAAACAAAACAAAGCGATATGGTGCAGCGCGCTATCATCGCGGGAGAGCGAGTGCATTTGCAGACCAGTTTGGAACTATATATAGTTCCACCTATAGGTGCTTTTGTACTTGTAAGAATCCAAATTTATGGCGAGACATGAGCGGACATTAGTCGCAGACGTTGAAATCACCTAAAACGGGTGAACGGGAGGTAAGCGGAGGCCAAGGAGCCGCGCCTGGGGCGCCGTGCGGACCGCGTACCGCTGAATCCGCAATGCACAACATGCAGACTAAAGCAGATTTTCTAAGAAATGCATACTTGGGGTGGGGGGCAAGGGACAGTAAAAACTCAATGCATGATAAGATTTATTATTTCCAATTCCGTCAGAAAAATGTAGCGCCTAGGAAACAATTAACCCGATTGTATAGAACATACTTAAAGCAACATTGATGAGTAGTAATTAATAATTTAATGACGAGAAACGTCAAAATTAAACAAGTAAATCAAATTATTGAATTGAAATAATATTTAGCGTTAATCGCGAGTTCAAGTGTTCCACTTTTGAGAGCATATTATTACATCCTCAACGAAAAAATGGATATTATTGTACTTTTTCACGTTACTCTTAAACGTCGCGCGATATATCCCTCCCTGGTATGCGAGAGCTTTGATCCCTGCACTCAGAAGGCTTCTATCTTGTGTGTGTTTGAAGATGCATTCGTAGATGACCCGTTAGTGAAAACTTCTTTTTGCACACAGTACACTGAAAAGGTTTCTCTCCTGTGTGGGTTCGGAGATGTA
>NW_026267178.1:1742911-1744010 GCF_000697945.3 Frankliniella occidentalis
CTTCGCTCGTCAATTGTTTATCGCAATCGAAGCATCTAAATGAGCAGTCTCCTTTTTCAATTGTCCGTCCGTTGCAACGTCGCGCTGCCTCCGCCACCGCCGCACAGCCAGCCAGCCCGGCCCTCTCGGGTCGCTGGCCATCTAGTCTATCGGGCACGACGACGACACGCTCGCCCGGGTCTTCCACAAGAAAAGCGATACCGTGCCGCCGCCACGGTGTCGTCGGCTGTGCGCCCCGATGAGCGGCTGGCCGAGAACGACGTCCGGGAGAGTGGCGTTCGTCGAAAATGTGACGAATATCATTAGCACTATTGGTGAGAGGGGGCAAGGACCCGCAGGACCCGCAGCAGGACGGCGCGGCGCCGCGTGGAGGTGCCGGCTGCTTCACGCCTCACTGACGGCGCCGCCCGCGCGCCGCCGAGCGTCGCCGCCAGGGGGCAGCACCCACCGCCTCTGCAGCAGCCGAGGCAGCAGCGTAGCCAAAAGACATCCCCGCGCAACGAACCCAGGGATTCCCCCCAATCATTGTCATACCACCAGCCGATTTGTGAACTTTGACCCCGTCTACCGACCAACATTCCCCCCGTCGAGCTTATGGATGGCTCCTACGCCCCCTTCCTTCCCCCTTGCTCAGCCAGGACGGCGCATGCTTTACGATATTGTTTCTTTGATAGTAGTTTGCCTTGCCACTTTTTATGCCCTTTGCGTGGATTCGAGAAGTAAAGGGTGCTCGCCGGTCCGTCGCGGAGGGGTGGGGGGAGAGCGTCAATGGATGCCTCTCGCATGTAATTCCTGTCTCTTCGTTCCCCCCTTTATCTTTCGGCTCTGCCTTTACCTTTCACCCTCTTCCCTCCATATCCGTTCCTATACTCCATCTCCGTCCTCGTTTGCCCCCCCCCCCCCAACTGAACACCGAGGCGTCAAGGTTGGTCTCTCTCTATCCCCCTCTGCCTCCTCATCCTCTCTCTTTCTCTCTCTCCGTTTTTATCGACAGCGGATGTGCGGAATACCATGTCTGGCACAAGCATAAATGGTCGGTGATGAGTCGGCCCGATGCGGCGCGCGGAGCTTTTAAAAATCGCGCCACGGGAAATAACAC
>NW_026267178.1:1744435-1745993 GCF_000697945.3 Frankliniella occidentalis
GGGGGGGAGAGCGTCAATGGATGCCTCTCGCATGCAATTCCTGTCTCGTCGCTCCCCCCTTTTATCTTTCGGCTCTGCCTTTACCTTTCACCCTCCTCCCTCCATATCCGTCCCTATACTCCATCTCCGTCCTCGTTTGCCCCCCAACTGAACACCGAGGCGTCAAGGTTGGTCTCCCTCTATCCCCTTCTGCCTCCTCATCCTCTCTCTCCCTCTCTCTTTCTCCCCACCCCCCCTCCGTTTTTATCGACAGCGGATGTGCAGAATACCATGTCTGGCACAAGCATAAATGGTCGGTGATGAGTCGGCCCGATGCGGCGCGCGGAGCTTTTAAAAATCGCGCCACGGGAAATAACACGCACACGAGCTGCGGCCGGGGCCGGGCCGGCGCGCCGAAATCGCATTTCAAAGTACTGGAAGCAGACGGTGCGCAAAACAGAAAAAAAGTAATCGACATGCGCGAATGCCTGTTGTTGTTTTTTTCCTTTCTTCTTTCCCCTCTTGTGCAGTTCACGCGAACACGATGACGTCAAGAAGTAAAACTATACTTCGGCACCAAGCAGAACATGCCCGTTTGTGAATACCCACGAACCGAACACACAGAGAAGGGGGCTACTGGACATCGGCTCATCTTTCCTACCTCTCATATACTGATGAGCCTGTGTGTGTGCGTGTGTGCGCCCGTCCATCTTCCCAGACGAAGTGACTTGCACCTGCTGCCGACCGGCCCGGGCACTCGCACATGCACACGTATTTACTCACTCGCTCGCACACACAGACACACACGGACAGGGAGTATGTCCGGAGCGGGCTCACCACCCGTCCGTCCCGGAGGCACGAACATGCGATATTAATTTATTCACAACAATTAGAATTACCTTAGAGACTTATCGGGCAGCCTGCGACTTGACATGTTCGCCTGGGGACCGATAGGAAAGGAAAAGAGGCAAGACGAGAGGGAAAAGGAGGGGGCGAAGGCGGAGGGGGGCGAGCGAGCAAGAGAAAGATGGGCAAGGTAAGGTGGGCGGAGGGGGGGTGAGGGAGGAGGGTTCGGCCGCGGGGTCGGGTACTTTGGCGACGAGTGAAAACGGCTCGAGCCCGCGCGTGACGCCGCCGCTGAGGCCGCTGAGGCCGGCGGGCTGCCCGCCCGCGTGGTCGCGCAGGCAAAAGTGACAAAGTCGGACAGGAGACAAAAACATTATACGAGAGCTAAATCGCGCGTACCTTCGCCGACGACGACGTAAAGTGCGGTGTCCTGTCGTGCGACCGGCGACCCGAACCACCCAAACGAGCAGCGCGCGGGGACTCACTTTATACCGCACAACGGGCGAGAGAAAGGGAGGCGGCCGGTGGCGAAGCTTGTTGGAGTAAAACCCATGTCGATACGAGGGCGCGCACCTGGCCATGGGGCTCCCACGGTGGTGCGGGCGTTGCCACCGTCATAGGAGGCACCCATGGGGACCCCCGTCTCTCTCGCACACACGACGACCGATCCGGCAAAGGGCTGCGCGGCCGGGCGCACACGCAAGACCGAAAAATATAAAAACATTTATTAAAA
>NW_026267178.1:1750923-1756808 GCF_000697945.3 Frankliniella occidentalis
GGGTGGGTGGGAGGAGGGCATCGCGCTAGTCGCGGCAGCAGCAGCAGCAGCAGCAGCAGCGGCGGCCGGGGCAGATATGATTGGAGGACACATTGATTGAGATTGATTGGCCTGGATTACCACCGGGGGGAAGGGCTGTCGGGCCCATAGGCCGGGCCGGCCGACACGTCAACACGACACGGCCCGCCGTCGGCCCGGGCGGCGCGCACTAACTCGCTCACAACGGACAAATCAATCGCCAAGGTCGCGCGGGGTCGGCGGCGGCTGGGCGGCCCCCCGTGTGTGTGTTGTACCCGGAGTGTGCTGCTGGGTGATTTCAGAGAAGACGCAGGTACGGGCAGGTTTGCCCACTCGCTCTCCTCGTAAGGCGCCATACACGCCACGAAAAGTTTCTTGTATTTCAACATGCCGGTCTTGGATCCTATCCGATGAAGGACGCCAATGTCATCCAATAGCAGGTCGTGAAATACAATAAACTGTGAGATCCCTTGAGTATCTGCAAACTCGCCCACACCTGCCTCTTCTCTGAATCACCCGGTACTTCAGCTGAGGTGCTTGCCGATGGCGACGGCCGCGCCATATCTGCCCACGCTGCAGCATGACGAGAAGTCGCTAAGGGGTAAAAATCAAAGACCTGCTGCTGCGTGACCAGGCAGGCTGGCAGGAGGGCGCAGCTAGTACTCCACTACATTGATTGATTGCGACCGGGGCCGCTGCTGGGACCGACAGGAGCGGCAGACGGGCCGATGGATAGATGGATAGTGCTTCTCAATCATAGGCCATACCCGGCAGGCGCTGCTGGGCGGCGCGGCGCTGGGCTGGGCTGGCGTGCAGGGGCGAGGCGGGCCGCCGGCCCGGGCCGCGAGCGCAGCGGGCTGCCTATGCCGCGCTCCCCAGGAGCCCGGCGGCCCCGCCAGAGGAAGGAAAAGGAAAGTCTCGGGGCTCACACCCCGGGGGCGCGGTGCGTGGGCGTCCAGGACGTCAAAGTGGGAGGAGTCATGGAGACATAGGGTGCTTATAAGTGTACCAAGCTTCAAAGTATTTTTTTTTAAAGGTCTGTTTTTACAAATAAGAAATTTCTTAGGTTGTCAAATTTTTGGTAATCGATAAATAGCTACCTTTTTTGGAATGGATAAATATAACCATAACATATAACTTTAATTCCGAACACTCTAAATGCCACAGGACCATTTTAGACAGTCCCTTGTGGTCTGTCTCTACCCGAAGGTAAAAATTTCCCGTTTAGATTAATATTGCCGGTTCTCGTTATCCAGTTTTTTTTAACTAATGCAAGATGGAATATTAAATCAGAGAAGTCAAAAACTGTTGTCTTCCGAAGGACAAATTTTTATTTTGTCTAACTGTAGATACAATATTACAAACTACAAACTTCAAAATTGCATTTTGCAAGATGTGCTCACAGATGCAACTTGCAATGGACAAAAATTGTCCCCTTGGCATTTAAAGTGAAGAGAAATTCGCATCGGCAGTGACGTAGCGTGCCACTGGCGGCCGCCGCGCGGGGTCTCTCAATGCCGAAGCACGACAAGATGGCCGGAGAGTCCAATTGCCGTAAAACGCAACAATAACGCACGCTCGATGGGTCGTCGGCAACGACGACGACGGCGACAGCGGCAGCAGCAGCAACAACAACAATGGAAATGACTATGAAATTTCTGCCGTTGCTGCAGCAGTCATCCGCCCTGTCCTCCTGGCCCCTTAGCTGAGCCCCCGCTCCAGCAGACCATGGCAGCCTTCACTTGATCGCGGGGCAGGCGATGGTGGTCCTGATGCCGGTGCGCCAGGACCGACAAATGACGCGATTCCGACTTGTGAGTCCAAGCGAGAGCAGGACGCACGAGGACGCGGCGATACCACGTCAAATAATGGGGCGACGCGCGTGCAACAAATATTGCAACGCCGAGGTCTTGTAGCCCACGCAGTACCCTTTCCCCGTCCAGTGCGCCGAAGGCAGGCCACGCCAGACCGGCAAGCAGGTAACATACGCGCATCACATACGTGCGTGTTTGATTTGTGAGAGAGCTCGTGCTCACACACACACACACACACACGCCGGCGTATATAAAAGCACTCGCGCGCGCGCGTAACTCACACACAAACACACACACACAAGCGGAATACTTTATATCGTAAGACTTTTTTTCCCTCACTCGGTCCGATTGTTCGCGACAACGTGCATCCTGTATGGCCGGGCCTGTTTCACCAACCGCTACCACCAGCGCCTTCACCTCCTCGCCGTATAGGTCTAATCACGCCCTCGATCTGCCCCGCCGGCACACACACACACCTGATGAGTATGCCTAATTAAACTTTTACTCATCCAGGTATTGTTTTCGCAGCCATTCGGACAAGGTTTAATATCGCCGCGCCCGCCCGCTCCGCCCGCCTTTTATTGACGCCCGTACAATGCGCGTGTGTCTTTAACGGGTCGCGCGGTGTGGGAGCAGAAGCGCGCCCTGCTCCTGCTGCTCCCCCTGCCTGCCTGCCTGCTTGGATTGCTCGTTGCCAAGGCATTCCCGCTTTGACTGGGCCGCGGGCGGCATAGTTTCGTTATTAGTGCCACCTTTGCGGAGTAGTTTAGATCACAAACTAAACCGCCGCCCGCCCCGGGGGGGCTCAGCCGGCCAGGTAGGCAGCCCGCCGCAGCAAAGGGGCGGGCGGCCGCGTAGTAGCCCGAGGGGTAGAGAAATGGGCGACCACCTCCTCCTCCTCCTCTTACAGAGCGGCCTGCTCGATCTCGTCCGTGAGCACCTGCCCGTCAGCGACGCCGCGGCGCCACGCCCCCGCCGCCTCCTCGACGACGGCCTTGATTGTCGCCAAAGGCAGGCCGTGCGGGCGGATGGGAGGCTCCCCCGGCCGCCGCCGCTGCGCTGGGCCGCTTTGACCCTAATGATGACCGCCAGTCGCTTTCTCCCGGAGCCTAGGCCGCCGTGTGCAACACCAAAAACTGCGGAAAAAGTCGCAATCTGCAGAGGATGAGAGCCCCGGCCCGGCAGAGCCAACGCGGCAAAAAGGCGTGAGAGCGGCTGTCGAAGCCGGCGCAGGGAGGACGCGGCGGAGGGCGTGGAGCAGGACAGGTCGCGGATACCGACATGGCTTCCGCGGGGAGGACCGCGGTGAGGAGGAGGACGGTGTCGCCCGGGAGCATCCTAAAGATGTCTAACGTGGACTCTACGATTGGTACTCGCGGAGACCGAGAAGAACCACGACAACGCTCTCATCGAGTCGTCTTCAAGAAGTCTGCGCCCGTGCGAGGGACGGCGCCCAGGGCTTAGGCCACTCGCACCCCGTGGCCCCGGGAGGTTCATCGACTCCACCCGCCCCCTCCTGCTGACCTTGGCGAGGCCTCGGCGGCGTCCCCACACGATGACCGGCGCGGGGTTGACAGACCCTGGCCGACCATCCGCCCGACGCGGCCGCGCGCGCGCACACACACACACACACACACACACACACAAACGCACACACAAACGCACACAGCGCGGGCTCGGATCCTCCGCTGCACAGGAAAAGCGGGCCGCCATGAGCCTAATGATGAGGCCTTGTTACAAGAACCGAATCCCGAAACAGCATCAGGCCGCGCAGTGTTGCTGCTGTGTGCCCGGCAGAGCCCCCGCCAGAGCCGGAGCCACTGTCAAATGATGATTACGGACAGTTTTTGTTGCGGCCACGCTCGCCGCTAGAGAGGCGCACCGTGCGGCAATCAGTATCTGGTAACGAGTGGGGGGAGGAGGGGGGGGGGGCATTCGACACATCCGCACGCTCCCCGCACCAGAGAGACACACACGACCGAATCGTGTGGGAAAAAATCACGTAACGCTAAAGAACAACAACAAGAAAAAAACAAAGAACAACGATGATGAGAGACGACCGACCGACCGCCGCGCGCGGCGTCGTGCGAGTTAATCGTCCACGATCACTTTTCGAGTCCACTCATCAGCGGCGGGCCGCCGCGCGCAGGCCGCGGGACCACCACCGTGGGGCCCGGGACTTCCCCCCCTCCAGCCGGTCGAACGGACGACATCTTGATTGACGTCGACCTGGCGGACACAATGAGGTGGAGGAGGAAGATGAGGCAAGCGCCGTCCGTCGCGACGGACGCCACGCCGATGGCTCGTCATTTCGGCTGCCGCGCCGCCGCTGTGGTCGCGCTCGGCTGCAGAACGTCATCGGATGTCATTTTATACAGCAGAGAGAACGACGGCGGCGTACTGCGTCGTACCTGTCCGCCCGCTCGCAGGACCATCGCCAGGGCCTCCGTGACCTCCTGAGGGACCCCCGACGACGACGACATCCTCCTGCGGTGACACGTGTACCAGCTGCACGCGGGTGAGCTGCTCTCCTCCCCCGCGCCGCTGCCGCCACCGCAGCAGCAGCAGGTCACCGCCGCGACTCTCACGCCGACACGCTCCGGCCGCCCCCGCGCGCACTCGCCGGCCCCCCGCTCTAGCCCGAAAAATACGATTTCTCCGGCAGCAGGCTATGCGGCGCAGCACACAATCGTACGCATGGAATACAGCTCGTGCTGCTACAGTGATTACATTCGTCAGTCAATGTGTTGACGTTTGTATGGCGCCTGTCAGCCGGACGCGCACGGCTGCCCCCAGCAATGACAACATCGAGGGCCGCACAGCTCGGCGCGGGCGGCGCGGGCCCGACGCGGTCCACTACCCCCGCCGCCCCCGCACAAGACCCCCCCCCTCCACGGCCCCCTCCTCCGCGCCGCAAACTACTCGGATGCTTGTCCGATTGCGGCTCCATTTTTCATGCGAGCGACGGCGACTCCCCCGCCGCCCCGAGGCGCGCCGCGTCCTCCTTCCGGCGGTGCCTTGTATATGGCATGACAATTTTTCATACTCGCCCTTCGCTCCTCTCGCGGGGGCGTCGCCGTCGCGAAAAAATGAGGAAAAACAAGGCCAGGGCAGCGCCCGGCCCCATCCATCCGGCAAGGTCCGACCTTGTGCCCCGGTGTAGGACCATGAATGTACCCCCACCATGAATGTACCCCCTTCCTTCCCAAAGGAAGGGGGTACATTCATGGCACCATGAATGTACCCCCCATAGCGTTGCATCAGCTAGGGGGTACATTTATGGTGCCATGGATGTACCCCCCTTGGTGTCTTTTTTGGGGGGGTACATTCATGGCACCACTGTTGTACCCCCCCGTCACGGCCCTTCAAGGGGGTACAACAGTGGTGCCATCAATGTACCCCCCAAAAACAGGCCTCAGGGGGGGTACAACAGTGGTGCCATGAATGTACCCCCCTGGAAGGTGGGGAGGGAGGGGGGTACATCCATGGCACCATGAATGTACCTCCCTGGAAGTTGGCGAGGGAGGGGGGTACATCCATGGCACCATGAATGTACCTCCCTGGAAGTTGGCGAGGGAGGGGGGTACATCCATGGCACCATGAATGTACCCCCCTGGAAGGTGGCGAGGTAGGGGTTACATGCCTGGCACCATGATTGTACTCCCCAGAAAGGTGGCATTTGCTACCCAAAAACTTACCCTTCATGCTGTCCAACAGTTGCTTTGGGTCAAACGTGTTTTTTTTTTCGTGTACAACGTGTACGATTGGGACAGAAGAGCACAGAAGGGCGTCTGAAGCCCTGCTTCTTTGAGCAAAGTAAGCATGAACGGTGCACAGTGAAATAAAAGCTAAGTTACGAAATTAAACGCACAGTTTTTTCCCATTATTTAAATAAAGAATAACTGAATTAAAAAAAAACACACTATTTTGTTGCAATACCTAGAGTGGAGCAGATAGGAAACACGTGTTGCCTAAATTCTTTATTCCTCCTTCCAGGGGGGTACATTCATGGTGCCATGGATGTACCCCCTCCCTCGCCACCTTCCAGGGGGG
>NW_026267178.1:1756858-1761450 GCF_000697945.3 Frankliniella occidentalis
GATGAGTATTTAGGTGACCCATTTGCGAAAATTTCATTTTGCACACAGTACACTCGAGCATTCTCTCTCCTAATCGGGGCGTTGTCACTGCGCTCGACGACACCTGGAGGAAAATAGAATGAGAGGTTATAAAGTTATTCGATTCTATCGGGGCGGTACTCCTGTGTCAATATTGGATGAGGGGAAATGGTATAAATGTATGGACTCTAGTATTTTAAGGTATATCATGCCGCACTCTAGTATTTTAAGGTATATCATGCCGCACTCTGCAAATTTAACTACAGGAAAAGATATCCGTTTTGACTGTGAGACTAAAGTAGGTCAGTTTAAACTGATCGAGAAACGAAAAAGTCTTTTATTTTTAACTGTAGTAATTCTCTCTCAGTTTTAACTGATTGGATTGTCTCGCCGGTTAAACCGAGACTGAACGCTCTCGCACACTAGTAAAACAAGTGTTTAATGTTGCACGCCAATTGGTGTTTAAGTTCACGTGTGCATTTTCTCAACACATTGTGGCGTTTAACTGGGTTAAGCGTCAATTGGTGTTTGAACTTTCAACACTTACGAAAAGAATAGCAGCTGCACACCATATGGTTCCTATAGATTTGTGTGTGTCCAGGTGTGCAACTTGAGCTACGCCATGTAATGTTTAAAATCATAACTTGCACTCGTTGGTGTTTAAATTATGCACACTTGTTTTACTAGTGCAGTTGTAACTGACATCTTGATCTAGTTAAATTTGTAGAGCAATCATACTAATGGGCACACGGCGATACTTTCATGCATGGTAATAAATAAAACTAGAAGAAATATTTTGGAGCTTTCTCGACGAATGTTAGACGTGGGTAAACTATTGATTTTGGCATAAGGGACAGTTAAAAGCAGTCTTGGAAAATGTCAAAAAAAAAAAAAAAAAAAATTGTCAAAATGGAGCTGGCGAAAGGTCGCGGCGGGTTCGACCACCGGCGCGGGGCTCGGAGAGCCTTGACGCGGTCCGCTCGTTAGATCTGCCGCGCGCCCCGTCACTCCGGTTGAGTGACGCCGCCGCCTCCGCCGGCGCTGGTTGAGTGATTGGCGATCCAAGATGGCGGCCGGTTCGAGTTCCGCTCCACCCGGCTGACCGGTCGAGTCACCGCGGCGCCGTGGAGCGACGCCCGCGCCCCGGCTGGGCCCCGGCTGTGCTCGGCTCGGCCCTGGACCGAGAGGGATCGGCGATCATCGACGGTGGGTTGGTTGATTTGAGAGGGAGAGGGGAGGATCGAGTTTACAGGCTCAGTGGGCGGACCAGACACAGAGGAGGGGGTAATGATCAGCAGACTGGTAATTGCACGTCTAAGGAATAAACAAGAGCCCAAGCGATGACGAACTCCACGGGCAGGCGCGCGCACAGACACACACTCTCCACATACACACGGTGGACGCGACCGTCTGCAGACGACAGTTGCGGCATTTTCGAGGGCAAATCAACAACAGGGACGAGAACAACAACAGCGTACGAGGTCGATTACATTTATCAAGATATACACGACGGGATATAATTATACCCGACAACGGCGACAAAAATTGTCGAAAATAAAATAAAATAAAGGAACCGAGTGGGGAACAAAAGCAGGCTGTCGCAGAGACACGTGTGTCGCTCCTCGTCTGAAATCGACGAACCCGCTCCCTTGTCATGAGAGCAACGCGCAGATAGCGATATGCGAATCCTTTCTCAATCTAAATCTAAAAAAAAGGATAGGTGCAAGAAAGAGAAGGGGTGGAGGGGAGCAGGGCAGAGAGGCGGCGGCGCCACGGTCGAAGTGAAAATGACGCGGGCGAGTACTGCGGTGCGGCCGGTGATAGAGCGACTTGCACGAATGAACACTCCTGTCCGTCCGTCCGTTTGTTTGCACGCCTCACCGACCAAAGACTCCTCATTATTTGTTGTATTTTTTTCAACGCGCCCGCGCCGCCGTCTATACGGGTTTGAGCTAGTGTTTGAGAGTGGTACATCCTTTGGAAAAATGCGCGGTACATGGTTTATGACGCACATAGACGTCATTGGGTATATCTAGGGAACGTGGGGTTCGTGGAACTGGATGGATGGGTAGATGGGTATGCAGACACAATTGGCCTTTTCCCTAATGAACGCGACCCGCATCGCACCGCTCTCCTCTTCTACACACACTCTCACTCCTCGGAGTGTGGGGGGGAAAGGGGGGGGCGTACGTACAGCGGGGGCAAAGGGTAGAGCCGGGCACAGACAGCCAATCGAGTGGGCAAAGACTGGCCTCTCATAATGAGCGGGGAGTAACATCCGAGCCGGCCAGGCACGGCCCCCATGCCAACTGGACACGACGCGCAAGACGCGCTCGCTGTCTTCTCTCCCTCTCTCTCGCTCTTTCTCTCCTGACCCCACGGGTCCCTCAGCTCCAGCAAGGGCTCCCACTGGAGGATCCAGGCCCCGACCGACGCTGCGTCTCTCCTTCCAAACCGCAGACGCAACGCAAACTTTTCGATTAACGCTCCCAAGCCCAGCCGCGCCGCGTCCTCGCCGCCGATACTTTCCGTTCGACGAAATTAATTACATTTCTGAGGTATTACATTTCGAAACCGTCCTCCACGCCGCGCGCCGCCCGCTCGGCGCGTCGCCTGTCGTCGCGTAACAATAAACCGTTTTTGCTAATCGCTCGGCGGTTTCGCGTGATATTTTGGGGCCTAAATAAGCGTGTGACGCAACGAAGCGTTGCGAAAGGCATAGCGGCGTGACGAACCGATCCATCGACATTAGTGCGTCCTGGACACGAACTCCTCCGGCGGCCCCATGCAGGAGCTGCAGTACATACTCCAGAAGCTGCAGTCCCAGCACGTCCTGCCTGAATGAGAGACCTTCTCCGGCTCCAGGACAGCCTGCAGGCGCTCCAGTGGCGGCGCCTGGAGCGCTCATCCATCTCGCTTTGTAACGAATCGGTCAATTACCTCCGGAGTGATTGGCTCGCTACCGTATTTCCCCACGTTGATTAACTCCGTGAGGCAAGCGGCCGATGCCCAGAGTCCGTATGTGAGTGTGTGTGTGTTGATTGAACTAGATCAATCTACCATCGTGCCAAAATGAAAGGCCACCTCACCATACCAGTCAGTATAGCAGCACTTCGATCACACTGACAGCCAGGCAGAGTAGGAGGGGAGACGGTCGTGTCCGGCACCATAGGAATTCCTAGGTAGGTTTAAACCTACAGGTTCCTAGTGTGCTTCCCCGCTAGATCTTCCCCCCTTTTCGAAAAAAGAAAGGAAACGCGACAAAAAAGAACTAACAAGATGATGAAGTAACAAACAACTTCTAGACGGCAAAGATGTAAGGGAGTGACCGTCTCAAAATCCTGCCGTAAAGCCCGATCAGTCCATGACGCAAAACGCCTCGGGGGAGCGGGCGCGAGAGAGCGGCGCCAGGGGTCAAAGCGCAGCGCGCTACCGACTGCGCATCGGTGCTTTCGGACGCAGCCGCCCCTCGGCCCCAGACAGAGACGCATTCCCGGTGAAAGGAAGTGGATGAGTCGCTCTCGGTCGCTCTACACGTTACCCGACGACGAGCCCGTCTAGGGCGATGGCATACCAATGTACACACGGGAGCTGCTACCTTACCCTAGAGGGCGGCAAAAAAATTGAAGGTTTAAAAAGTTAGGGGGGGGTGCTCGGATCGAGATGCCACTTGCAAAACTAAATTTTTTGACACCTCACTCAACTTGATCGGACATCGGGGAAAGGTCGCACCACGCTATCAAAATTTAACATTGAGCTCTTATGGGAAAACGACCTGAAAAGTAAACTTTTTGAAAAAAAGGCTTATCATTGCAAAAATTTTGAATTTTGTTTCCAGAAATGAAATCTACACGTCAAAACACACCCAGCGATGTGCCACACTTGGTGTTGTACTCAAGGGTCCGTGGCCAGGTGGGGCCTTAACTTAGCTAAATTCTACTAAAAACGGCTAGAAGATCCATAAATTAGCATCTCTCAGCGGGTGCTCCTTTGGTGGAACACCAAGTGTGGCACATCACTGGGTGTGTTTTGACGTGTAGATTTCATTTCTGGAAACAAAATTCAAAATTATTGCAATGATAAGCCCATTTTCCAAAAAGGTTACTTTTTAGGTCATTTTTCCATAAGATATCTATGGTAAACTTTGATAGCGTGGTGCGACCTTTTCCCGATGTCCGATCAAGTTGAGTGAGGTGTCAAAAATTTTAGTTTTGCAAGTGGCATCTCGATCCGAGCACCCCCCCTAACTTTTTAAACCTTCAGTTTTTTTGCCGCCCTCTAACCTTACCCAGTCGAACGTTATTGAACATGCTGTAAGAATACACTGCGCACGATCAGACAGTGTGTGGCGGGCGTCTCGCGCAAACACAGCAGCGGCACTGGCGTCTCGTCAGCGGAAGTGACGCCCTGGGCAGTGCGGCAAGCCCACTGGCCCGCCCCGCCACGCCCCGCCACGCCCCGCCTCGCCCGGCTGGATGGCTGGAAGGGTTTCGATTCAAGGCCGTTGTCTTAGTCCGAAGCGTGCATCAGCGAAATAGAATCGCGATAACGATGAGTGGGCGGGGGTGGAGGGG
>NW_026267178.1:1765630-1770233 GCF_000697945.3 Frankliniella occidentalis
GCCTGGGGACCGATAGGAAAGGAAAAGAGGCAAGACGAGAGGGAAAAGGAGGGGGCGAAGGCGGAGGGGGGCGAGCGAGCAAGAGAAAGATGGGCTGTAGGTAAGGTGGGAGGAGGGTTCGGCCGCGGGGTCGGGTACTTTGGCGACAAGTGAAAACGGCCCGAGCCCGCGCGTGACGCCGCCGCTGAGGCCGGCGGGCTGCCCGCCCGCGTGGTCGTCGCGCAGGCAAAAGTGACAAAGTCAGACAGCGCGCCGAGACAAAAACATTATACGAGAGCTAAATCGCGTCCCTTCGCCGACGACGACGTAAAGTGCTGTGTCCTGTCGTGCGACCGGCGACCCTAACCACCCAAACGAGCAGCGCGCGGGGACTCACTTTATACCGCACAAACGGCGAGAGAAAGGGAGGCGGCGGCGGCGAAGCTTGTTGGAGTAAAACCCATGTCGATACGAGGGGCGCACCTGGCCATGGGGCTCCCACGGTGGTGCGGGCGTTGCCACCGGTCATAGGAGGGCACCCATGGGGACCTCTGTCTCTCTCGCACACCGATCCGGCAAAGGGCTGCGCGGCCGGGCGCACACGCAAGACCGAAAAATATAAAAACATTTATTAAAACCCATTCGCGAGGCGGGGCGGGACGGGCCCGTGCGGGTGGAGCTGCAGCGGTGCGCAGCGCGCTTATGACGGCCACATAGGTGTGTAATTAAGGCGGCGGGGAAGGCCCCGCTATTGGCTAATTAAAAGTATCCTCGGCACTGTCATTGGACTGTCGAGCTCCTGCCAACGACTCCTGCCAGCCTGTGTGCCTCTCAAAGCCTTCCCTCCCTCGAGTTATTCTTTTTTATCTGAGCATCTCATCCGCACCCATGAGCGACGCGCCGCCGCGGGAAAGAGAAACTCTTTTTCCAGGTGGTGCATGGCATGGTCCCCAGCAGGGCTCATAACCATCAGTGTTGATAATGACGGAATGGTCGTCGCGCGGAGAGCGGCGATACGCTGGCTTGGTGCGAGAGATTCGTTCATTAGGCCACGCCAGCGCGGAGACACTCGGGAGACACTCGAAACGCCACACCAAGAACACAACAAAAGGGACCAAAATGCAATGGAGTACAAGGCGGAGTTGGGGGTAAAGAGGTTAGGGGTTGGGTTTCGGGTAGGGATTTGAATTTTCTGGTGGGAAACTCCAATAATTTTTTGGAAAATCTCTTATTTTTTTCTTAAAAAGTTTCATTTTTTGCCAAGTTTTCTGGCAATATTTCAATTTTTTCCAGTTTTTTCTGGAACAGTTTCGAGTTTTTTCAGGAAAAATATCAGACTTTAAAATTCCTAGTTGTAGGGCCCCGAAAGATAGAGGGAGCCGGAGCCATAGCAGATATCATTACAACGAGTCCTGGCCGCTGCTGCCCGCACCGCACCGCCCCCGCGCCGATCGCAGTTCCTCTCCTCCTGTGCGAGACATTCTCTCGAGCAGCGAGAGACTACTCCAGGAGCGGGGGAGAAGGGACACTGTCCGAGACAGCGTGACATGATCGTGTCCCCCGTAATGGCCGGCCGCCCGTCCGTCCGGCGATCGGCCGCACGGCCTTTCTTTGTCCACGCAAACCGGTGTGCCGTGCCGCGCCTGCTTTCTCACGGCCCACCTGCATTCTAGACCGCTCACCGGCGGCGCGCTCACCACCACCGGCCCGGCTGCCCGCCCCCATGGCAGGCCATCACGGGCGACACCACCGGCCCTCGGACCGAGGTACTGGACCGGAAGCGGAAGCAGCCGGACATCGGCAGGCCGTCACGACCACGACGTCGTCCAGGGCGGAGCAGAGGAGCGAGCGGCGCCCCCCGTCATCTCAAAGACTAGTGTGTAGGTCCCGCGAAGGACCTCGCCAAATACGAGGGGAAGTTCAGGAGTGCTCCATAGGAGGCTCCAGAAGTGCACCAGGAGTGCCCAGGAGTGCCCAGGAGTGCACCTGGAGTGCACCAGAAGTGCGCACCAGGAGTTCGACCCGGAGTGCTCTAAGAGTGCTTCAGCGGTGCTCCAAAAGTGCTCCACAAGAGCTCCACAAGAAATGCTCCTGAAGTCCACTAGGAGTGCCCTAGAAGTCCACTAGGAGTAGGAGTGCTCCAGAAGTCCACTAGGAGTCCCCTAGAAGTTTACTAGGAGTGCTCCAGGAGGACAGGAGGTAATATCCATCCTGGTACTCCATGAGCTCTCCGGGGCGGCGCGGTACGGCGAGACTTTCCATTAGAGCAGCGCGCCGTGCAATATCCTATATTTGGGCCGATCGTCATTCCTCCACGTTTGGGCTTTTAATGAAGGAAGCGGGCGGCGTCGCGACGCTATCCGGCGGCGGCGGGTGGGCGTCGCGGCGGCGGCGAGCACGGCGAACACGGCGAGCTTTCGACAAGGAAGAGCAGCACGCCGAGCCCCTCGCGGAGCCCCCCCGCGCCATAATGGACACGACACTTATCGAGACAGAGAGGATGCGCGCATTTTCACCTGTCGTAAAGCGCGCGCGCGCGCGCGCTCGCGCCGCACGCGACTCGAGCAGCGCCGCGAAACAACATGAGGGGCGGGGGACTACATGTAGTGCTGCACGATGTGCAACGTGCAGGGCCATTAGCTCGGCGCGCGCCGCCGCTGCTTTGCAATGAGTCGATCAGCAGCGGCCGGGCGGCAGGTGGCTACCGGGCCCGGGGGGCCGGGAGGCACGCACCGGGGCGGGGCGAGGCAGGGCGAGGCGCACCTTACAGAAAAATATAATACGGGCCGGCAAGTGGACGCGGACGTCGCGGCGGGAGCAATAGACCACAGAAAAACAGGGGTATAGTCGCCTCTCGCGTAGACCGAGGTCCGCGACGTCGCAGGCAGGAGGAGCAGGCCAACAACACCTGCGCAACAAACAGCATCATCGCACATCATAGCCGCGCGGTCCGTTTTAAACGGTGCGCGCGCGCGCGCACGGCGCGTCCAGTCCGAGTCCGGCGTTGCAGGGCGGGGCGGGGTAGGGCAGGGCGGGGCGGCCGCGCGAGGCGCGAAGGGGCGTGGTCCCGTCGGCAGGTGCGCGCCACGCGCCAGCGCGGCACGCAGCACAAGAGCTTGCAGCGAGGGCGCAGCGCACTGCTCGCGGCACACACACACACACACACACACACACGTGCAATTACCGAGCCATTACCCTATTGACTGCCGATACACGTCCCCCCTCATTACACCACCAGGCCGGCCGCTCATTTACGCCCCGGGGAGATGATATTGACTCGCTGCACCGCTGCTGTATGTATCCGCGCCATTACCCGCCCGCGGCACGCTTGCCAGCCGGAGCAGCGCGGATGTGCCGGAGCTGCTGTTGGGGGGACGACACGCGGCCGGGGGAGGGAGAGAAACAGGTGTCTTATGGGCTCCGCGCACGGGCCTCTGGCTTGGCTTGGCCTGGCTCGCGAGGTGTCATTTACCCCTAGAGAGGGCCACTTCTAGAGGACCCCCCCCCCCCATACCCCCCTAGAGGGGCCGGTCACGCTGTACAGTCGCCACTAATTACACACAACGCGTCGCGGCGTCGTCGTCGTGGACCTGGAGCGTGACAATAAGGCACACGCCACGCGTCGCATAGCCACAACACAAGAGACAAGAGAGGAAAGCGATGGTACGAAATGGTTTTTATTATTTTTATAACATATAAAGAGAAGAAAAAGAGGACGTGCGATACGAATTACAGACAGCGTCGTCAAAGCAACCACACCGCCCATCCGAGTGTACGAACGGCTTTATCACATGACGCCTATGTTGTTATCATCTTTATACCATGTGAGAATTGTTTTCTTTTTGTTTTACAAGGAAGTGTACGCGGATATCAAAACGCAGCGAAAGACGCGCACCGCAGCCAGCTCATTCAAGATAAAGGAAAAAGAAAAGTAGCTGATCACGGGAAAGTGTAAAGGTAAGTTCTGAGTCGCGTCGCGTTTCCGCCGTCACTCCTGCCGGCGGGCCCCGCCCGGCCCCTCCTCAAGAATGATTGGCCGCGGGTCCCTTCCAGGTCCCTTCCAGGTCCCTTCCCCCTCACCTGCCTCGCGGCCGTGATGGCCGTCAAACGGATCGAGGGCGTCAGAGCTCGGCGTCGCCTTGGGATGACGAGACAGCAGCAGCAAGCCAGTCGTTGTCCTCCTCTTCCCTTTCAAAAATCACAGCTGGAAAAAAAAAGATAAAACAAAATAAACCTGAAATTATTGTTTTTTTCCATGGGAGGGATCTTGTTTAAAATTGAGAACAAGAGATCAGATAGAACACAACATACAGTTGTTGCTGTAAGACGCCTTTGCATATCGCCGTTTACCCATTTCAGACCAACAGCACGACACCAGAATACAGCAGCTAGCTTTCCCCTGTCGCCTCCAAATCGACAGGGCGGCCTGGGCTCTGGGCGGGCGGAGGCAAAGCGGCACCACCAGGCGTTACAGACGAGGTACTAGAAGGGGGCGTGGCGGGCCGTGGCGGGGCGGGGGTCACCTCGGCAAGACATCAACGAGAGACATCAGCTCAGTACACGCCCTCGAGCACAACACTATTTTTTCCCATCGGCCCAAATAAGTCACGGGTCATTACAGGTG
>NW_026267178.1:1774830-1775111 GCF_000697945.3 Frankliniella occidentalis
CTGGTACTGCGCTGCCCTTGCTGCTGTAGCCTGCTTGTTTGATTTGACATCCCCCCTCCCCAGTCCGCCTGCGCACTGATGGGGCTTGATCATGCTGTTTTCCAGGGCTCTGCCAGGAGCTAATCGCCCTTGACGACGACGCGGCCGGAGGAGGAGGGAGAAACAGGTGTCTTATGGGCTCCGCGCAGATTCGTTCATTAGGCCACGCCAGCGCGGAGACACTCGGGAGACACTCGAAACGCCACACCAAGAACACAACAAAAGGGACCAAAATGCAATGG
>NW_026267178.1:1775628-1776470 GCF_000697945.3 Frankliniella occidentalis
GGGCGGGGCGGGGGGCGGGCCATTCGGAATGTCAATCTGGGGCGGGGCGGGGCGGGGGGCGGGCCATTCGGAATGTCAATCTCACGAAATGGCCCCCGCGCTGCCGCCGCCGCCGCTGCAGCTGCTTGCTGGACCCTGACAAGTCCATCTATAAGGACTTTGGCGGAGCCCCGGGAGGGCGAGCTGGCTGGCTGGCGACGGACACTGCGACAAACATTTCAAACAGCGCGCGCATTTCCCTCCATGATGGGGGGAGGGGCGGAGGAAAGCGGCAGTCCAGCAGCAGCGAGTGCGGCGCGGCGTTCGCTTCCCCACCTGATGGCAGTTGTTGCGCCGGCCGGCCCGTCCCGGGCCGTCGATAAGCTTATGGGCGGATGGGCGCGCGTCGTCGTCGTCTATGTGACACTTCCCGGCCACCGCCGGTCTGGCTGGTCTCTGCAGCAGCAGGCCGCCCGCCACCTCCGCACCCGGCCCAGGCCCGGCCCTGCCGCATGCGGTCGCCTCCATAATTAATATTTAATGAAGCCTCGCAGCAGCAGCAGCGGCAGCAGCGGCAGCAGCGGCAGCAGCGGCAGCGGCAGCGCGGCTGCACAAGCCCCGGCGCGCGTAATTGAATGAGACGTGAGCGCAGCGTGTGTAAGTAGTGTAAGGAGAGCCGAAAGCCATCAGCGCTAATCGACTGGACTCTGGGCCGGACTGTGGCAAACATGCGGTAGCGCGCAGCGGCATGCGGGCGACTACCGCCTCCTCCTCATCCCCTCCAACGAGTACATAGTACGCCACTGACTGACCATATACCACCGCACACACACCGCCGCCGCCGTACAAGGCGCCCCGCGCGC
>NW_026267178.1:1776642-1777106 GCF_000697945.3 Frankliniella occidentalis
GCGGTGGGCGCGCCACTGCCTCGCCATTCCAACGCCTTCTCGATTATTCCGGCGCGGAGTTCAAAGAGGGAAAACCAGAGCGGCAGTCAAAGGGGCCCGGGGGAGGAGGGCGGCGGCTGCCTTGGCTGAGCTCCGCGCCGAGGATGATACGCTTTGTCATACATTGCATTCCGCCGCCCAGCCTGCTGCTTTGATATTAGCGATAAAAACCTCGTTTGAGCGATGAAAGCCCCGTCCGGGGATGGCCCCGGGGATGGGCACGGCGGAGAGGGTCAGGGGGTGCAGCAGCAGCAGCACCACCACCACCTTCTGGGGGGTCCTTTGCCCGCGGCGCCCAGCCCAGCCCCGCCCCGCCCTGCCTTTGACGCGTAGCATGCTTTGCCAGCTTTGGCGTTCAGGGAATTCTCAACAAGACGCTTCGCTGCCGACCCGTGTGTTACGTGAGCTCCGGGGGAGGGGGGGGG
>NW_026267178.1:1779026-1779467 GCF_000697945.3 Frankliniella occidentalis
GGGGGGGAGGGATCCGATTTTGTGACCCAGTATTACTACGTTGAGGCGGCGGGGAGGGAAGAGGCGACAGCAGCATTTTGGCGTCCGTGCGCGCCGCACATCCGCCATTCACTTACCCTCCTGGGCCCGGGGGAAGGCTGTCAATAACGTGACAACAGAAAAGCAAAACCAAACAAAGAGCGTGAAACGCCATAGTACATAACACGACACCCAATCGCCAGCGTATTGGAGTTAAATGCTTCCTCACTTGGCGAGATGGTCCATGTTTTCCTCGCGGGCAGAGACTACAGGGAGAGATGGAGAGAAAAGGAGAACGGGAGAGGGACACAGAAAAGGGAGCGGACCAAAAAAAAATTAGGGAACGCCACGGACATCTGTGCCTTGTCGAGCCGCAGCCATATTGGGCGGAAAATACACGAACGCACAAGACACGACCCCCGC
>NW_026267178.1:1784577-1785606 GCF_000697945.3 Frankliniella occidentalis
GCAGGTGAGAGAGCAGTGGCCCGGGGTCCAGAGGGTCGCCGCCGTGGACCAGGAGTGGCGTTCGAGTGGCCCTCGGCTGCGCGGACCCCGCCACCAACCACCCCAAGTGCGCGGGGGCCCGCCAGGGGCCCGCCGGCGCGAGCATCGAAACACAATGAGCCCCCCGGCCAGCTCGGGCCAGCTCGGGCCCCCGCACGAGTATTCGTCATGCCACGCTTTCATTATTTGCGCAGATTTTTTTAAGCGACGCAGTGAAACAATTGGGTCCTTGGTCCCCCTCCGCCCGCTGCTGCGGGCCTGCGGGCGCGCGGGGACGGCGGGCAGCAGGGCCCCTCTACCCCGTGACAGAGGGGGGCCCGGGGCCCCGGAGGGGCGCGCGGGGACGGCGTGAAGGGGCCCCTCTCTCTACCCCCTGACAGAGGGGGGCTCCGGGGCCCCGGAGGGGCGCGCAGGGCCACACAGCGGGGGCGCGCAGCGGGGCGCGCAGGGCACACACAAGGGTAGGGTGCCACACATTGCGCTTCAAACGGAATCCATGAACAATGGCCTCGGATGTTACGTTTTCGTCCAGAATGCACTTTCGCCCGCCCGGGGAACTTGCAAAAGGGGAGTTTGGCGAGGACAAGCAGCAAACAGAGGAAACGCGCCGTGTGTCTGTGAGGGAGAAGGATGGAGGTATGTAGAGCGCCAGGGGTGTGAGGTGAGAGTGGTGCCAAAGGGTACTGGATGGGGGAGAATCAGAAAGGATTTAATTGGAGAAGGAGTTGGTGGTAGCTCATTATTTCTCAGACGCAAGAACTCCAAGAAACGGCCACATTGCATGGAAAATGTGAATTTCCCTGCTTGAGGAGGCGAGTATACTCCCACTTGCCATTTCCAATGGAGGTGCCCCGTGGAGCAGGTATTGCCTCGCTCGAGAGACAGGTGCGCCAGGGCAGGGCACGGCCCTCCACAGAGAAGAGAAAACGCGTGGAATCTCGAAGCGCAACGCATCGCGAGTGCTGCTGGGGGGATTGGGTTGGGCGGGTG
>NW_026267178.1:1793091-1793647 GCF_000697945.3 Frankliniella occidentalis
ACCCAATTTTTCTTTAAAGATTCTACGAAACTAGATTCATTATCACACATCCACTTGCGACAAAACACAGTATGGTCGCCGGCGTTACGATTTGTTTCGGGATAGCGCTACGCCACGCCACCTCCTCAGTTCTACCTTCTTTTTGTTCCTCTTATCGGGCAACTTCCTCATCCGGCGGGCGCACCTTCCTCGCAGGTGCCCGCGGGGAGGCACGGAGGCATGCCGGGGGCCGATGCTGCTGATCGCATTCCGATGCCCGCCCAATAGCACGCTCTGGAGCACGCTCGCGCGCAGCATCCAGAGGACCGGTTTCTCTCGGCCGCGTCCGAAACGGCCGATCCTCCTCGCGGGCCGGGCGCGCGGGGCGTGGGCCGGGCACGCACGACGCGGAGGCGGCCCCTGGGCTGCCCGGGTAATAGCTTTCCGATAAACGAACGGGCGGGAGAGTCGCCGTCCAATGGGGCCCCGGGCCGGGGGCGGCCCGCGCGCCAGGCAGCACCGGGGGGCCAGGCCGGCGGATACTCCATTTTCGATCGCTATGGACAGAGGCCTCGCG
>NW_026267178.1:1799368-1800674 GCF_000697945.3 Frankliniella occidentalis
TCGCACGGCTGACAGAACAGCGCCGCGCAGGTGAAGCCCTGGCCGCCCCGGCGAGCACAGCGGGCACAGCGCGAGCACCGCGAGCACCTCCGGCCCCGACCCCGAGCGCGCCACGAGCGCGACCCCGCGAGCACTTGTAATTGGATCTGGCTTACGCGCGTAAAAGTTTTCTGCCCTCGTAACATTTTCGTCGAGCGAGTCACGAAGTCGAACAAGTGGCGGATCTGCTCCTCTGCCCGGCGGGCGCGCGCGGGCCGGTCCACGGCCGCGGGGCGGGGCGGGGCGCGCGGAAACCTAGCGGGGAACGCAAAACGTTAGCTCCTTAATGACTGCCAAAACGGAAAGCAGAGGGAAATGGGAGGGTGGGGGAGACGCACACGTCGCACAAGAAGTTGATCCAAGACAAAGGTACCCCCTCAGTGCGCGAGCCGGGCGAAGACCAGGCGGGCAGCCCGTGCTGGCGGGCTGGCAGACGAGCGGGCAGGCAGGCAGGCGGCCGGGCCAGAGACGCTCTGCTCTTGTGCGCTCGTTAAAACTTCAAAGCCTCCGGCAAGCGAGTGAAGGATATGCCCCGCAGCAGTCGCAGTGCCCCGCCGCGCCCCGCCCCGCCGCGCCCCGCGCGCGAGCTCGGCACACGGTACGTGTTTGAGGACTCGGACGAATAAATCATGCAGCTTGGGCCCGGGCAGCCAGCGGCCCTGCCGAGGGTGTGGCGCGGTGCGGTGCTGGACACCGGCCGTTCGGTCCGTGCCGGAGCAGCGCGACGAGTTGTCGCGGTATGTGCAGTGCTCCAGGGCGCGAGAGCGGCGCTGCACTCCCGCGACAGACATTGTCGAACAAGCAGCAGCAGCAGCAGCAGAAGGGAGAAAACAAAAGCAGGCGCGACTGGGGCGCTCCTCTTTAAAAGTCATAAAAAATGAAGACGGCCGCCGCCGCCCCGCGCGCCGCGTGGGGTCCGCCTTATTCATCCCGCCCTCGTTCTCCTGCTCCTCGAAGAGTGAGAGGTCGACACGGGGGAGGTGGCCGGAGAGAGTGTAACGCCAACCTGAGGGGGTGTGCGATAAGAGCGTGTGGCTGGCGAACAAGACCAATGTTTATTCATCGGAGGACACGGCGCATGTCAGCGTGAGCTCCGCGCCCCGCACAAGAAGCGCCTGCTGCCGGCAAAGCGGCAGGGCGCGCGGGAGCGCCAGGACGGCTGCTGGCGATATCGCTCTCAGCCTTTGCCTGGTTCAGGACTGAGGGGTCTGAGCCCGGCATCGCATGGGGCGCGCTGTGGAGCGGGGGGCGGCGCGGAGGGGCGGCG
>NW_026267178.1:1800724-1806704 GCF_000697945.3 Frankliniella occidentalis
ACAGGGCGACGTGACCCACACCGTGGGCCCCAATGTATAGCGTTTTGGAAACCCTTCGGCTCCTGGGACATCCTTCTTTTTTTGGCGCCGCACTCAACGTGTTAATGCAGCGTTGCGCTTCGCTATCGCTCCGCGCAACGCTGTCATAGGACCGCGGCCCCTGACTTCAGGAATTAACACATTCCGTGCTGCTCATTTTTGGTGCCTATGATTTTACGTGGGGAGCGTGACCACATAGTGGTCATGCCACAAGTGACGTGTTAAGTACCGCTAATGACGCGTGTGCACTCAGTGTGCCGTCGGAACTCCGGCAGGCTGGGTGCGGGGTGCAGGAAGCGGCAGAGAGCGCCTGCGGGGTAGGCAACCCAGCACTCCCGTGCCCGCAGTCGGCACTCCGGGCGCCCCGGGCTTCCCGGAACCAGCTGTCAAAAGAGGCTTTGCCCGCAGTTGACCAAGTACGAGCGAGGCACCCAGGCCATGCCCGCAGTTGACCACGCGCCGCCGCGCTGGAGGACGGCGGCGCTGACAAGAAGGGGTTAAGTCGACTTACCACCAAGACCACTTTCTCATCTGTCACTTCCGTTCGGTGCAGAAGAAGTTTGTCAAGTTAGTTACCTCGAGAAATCAACTTGAGGCCCAATGACATTATGGGTACTTCCGGTGTACTAGACGAGACGGACGTCACCGATCAGTAAAAGGTCATGGAAATAATTCGACTTTAGCCCCTTGTTCTGCTTCGCGGCACAATGACACCATTGAAACTCACCTCACCTCACTTGGCACGGGCAGGCCGCAGGCGCCGCCAGTCCTCCACATCCACTCGTCGCTTCAATTTGGTCCGCAGCCTCCATCCAGGATCGCGGCGGCCTTCATCGCCTCGAGCAGCGGCGCGCGGCAGCTCCTGGCGCCCCCTGAAAACAAGGTTGTTTGTCACGTCTGATCGAGATGATGTTTGTGAAGTAGAGAGACGGAGGGGGCGCGCGAAAGCGAAGGGGAGGGGAGGGCCTTGGGGGGTGAAAACAGCAGAAGCGTGAGGCAGAAGTAGAGGGGAGAGGGGGAGGGATTTGCGCCTGCTGTCCTCATACACCTGCTTCTGCTCCGGGGGAAAAGTCGCCGCCGTCTCCTCTCCCTCCTTCTTCCCCGCCAAAAATGTCTGCCAAGATTGCCAGACGACACGGCAGAGGCTGACTGTGTCACCTGTGCTCTTCAAAGATTGTAGGCTACACAGCACGGAAGACAGACAACTAATCTTAGTAGTGTTGATTGGAGAAAACATTTAAAATAGTAAAACACATTAAAGCAGTGTAAAGTTACGGTTATGTGGAAACAAAGAAATAATAGGTCCAGAGGTGATACGCTGGGACTGACTGTGCATGGCATTTGACGGATGAAACCAACCGCAGATCAATTGAACCAAACTGACAATAATCATGTAAAAACTTCAATACACTTACCAATGCAAACACACTTGAAGGTCAAAGATGTGAAGATTGGACTCCGGGAAGATTGTTCACTGGTCATTGGGGTCGTTCCCTTCGCTCAACTACAGCCACTTTAACAAGGACCTGGACCTGTCCTGTCAATTTACATAAATCGTGTTTGAAAACTGGCATACGACAGTAAAAATAAAGAAGTTTATTAAAACAATGCCACTCATTGAATTAAACAAACCACCAGAGACAAGCTGAAGGAAACACATGGAACACACACCTAACCTCTAACCTCTGATACAGCTCTGTTGGGTTCGAAACAGGATACAGGAAGAACACGATCGGAGCAGTGAGAAAACGCAAAATTGATCATAAATGTCAAAAATTTCCATCCCCATAGAACTAATTTGATATTTCAAAACAGTCCATGATTCGAAACTTTGACAAAGAGACAACACTTCACAAGGGCGAACAATCGACGACTGCCGAGACGCTTCTCGCCACGAGTGTGAACGGTATGAAAAATTGCCGAATCCTGCGCGGTCTGTCACTTGTCACACAGTAGCAAGTACTTGCTTTGAAGTGTTGGTCGTGTTGAAAAATTTAGGAATTCAGTGGGGGAGGGGGTGACTCCGTTTTAAATTTTACGGACGCTGTAATTAACACATCGCTTTGCAAAGCAAAGCAAGTAGTATTGGTAGTATTTCATTTCATAGTAATGTGGCCAACTCCTTACGGTCCGACATTCGTTTCTGTGGTTTCTGCAAGACCCGCTCCTGACTGCGACGGGGGCGGGGCTGCGCGCCCTCTCCTCCCCTCCTCCCTGCCCCTAGCCTTCCTCAGCGCGCTCCTGCCGCCAACTCGGACAAACCGACAAACCTCTGGCCAAAGGGCCCAACTCCATCCATCGTGGCAGCGGGGGCGGGGCGGGCGGGGCTGTTTCACCTCCTCGATCGCCTGACCGATTGCCCTTTTAGACGAGGCCGGCTGGGGAGCTGCGGGGGCTGCGGGGGCAAGACAATGAAACCGTGCCATTAGGCCAGCGTACTGACTGAGAGGGGAGGCCGAGGGGGTGGGGGCGCAGCGCAGCTCCGTTGACGTCGTCGCCAAGCGGGGGCGGGCGTGTCGAGAGTCGAGGGCGAGGGGGCCGCGACGAAATGCGACAATGTAAGGGTGTACGACTCGACGGTACACATATCGCCCCGGTGCCGGCCGCCGCCCCCGCCCCCGAGCGCCACGGCCGCCGCCGTGATTCCCCTTCTTGTGCCGGACCAGTGGCAGCTGTGGTTGCGGTGGCGGCGGGGCTGGTCGGGGGCGGCTGAGGCCTGCTTGCAGCGGTGGTGGTTCCTGATGACGCCGGCGGCGGGAGAGCGGGAGACTCCTTGGAAGCACAACCTCGTCCCTCAGCCTCACCGCGAGCGTTTCTCTATCCGGAGCACACCGCTCGCTTCCTGCCCCGCCCCAGCCCCGCCCCGCTCGCGAGTAAACACTTTGTCTTGTCCGGCTGACCGGCGGGGTAGAGCGCCGCTGGTGGGCCCCGCCACGCCCCGCCACGCCCCGCCACGCCACGCCACGCCACGCCACGCCAGGGCCATCTCTCCCCGAGGGCTGCCTTACCTTCGCGCAGTGGCCCCTGCCCCCAAGATCGCCGCCCCCAAGACGGTCGGCCAGGAGTGCCGGACGGAGGGCGGGACGGGACGGGGCGGGGGCGTGCTGGAGGCAAGAAAGGGTTCCAGGTGTGCTGCTGCTGCTCTGCTGCTCGACCGCGCGCCCCGCCCCACCCGCCCCGCCCCGCCCCGCGGAGATAGATGGTCGCAAGCCTTCTAACTCTCGGCCTGGGGCCGCCAGTGGCGGAGCCGGGGGGCCTGAACGCCACGTGACGAGGGGGGGGGGCAAAATAACCAGGTCAACATCCTATTTCTTTCCAACCTAAACTTGTCGACAGTTACTCGGTACTGATTCGTCAGGCGACCAAAGAGGGTGAAAAGCAACCTCTCTGTGTGCGAGATAAACGGAGAAAGGGGTACGGAGTTGCGTGCGAGAGACACGTTGGAGGAGCTCCGGCCCGACGAGCTCCCTCGCACTCCTCGACCTCCCCATCCACCTTCGTCCCCGTCGTCCTACGCCCCTGCCTCAGGTACAGGGGCCGCCCCCGAGGCGGAACACGGTTGCTTCTTGCCATTTCACAGTCAATGTAGCAGCAGAGGGCTGCGATTGGGATACGGGCGGCGGCTGTTTGTTACGGCTATAACGTCTGACCGGACGAGGGGCTTGGAGGCGATGAGGTACTTGAGGGGGCTTCTTGCCACCTCGTGATCTCAGCAGGACACCCCCCTTGCGTCCTGCGTGCCCGACACCCGGGCTACAGCAGCACAACGCGCCGATGATAGACTTCTGCGTCTTAAAACAGAAGTAAATACATTTTCCGTGACGGGATGAAAACTCCCAGATGTGCAGCAACTTCCACGCGGCCCGGTTCGTCGAGGGTAGAGAGGGCTCTAGCCGAGGGCTTGAGGTCGCGCCCCGCGGGTTGTTGTGAAGGGAGAAAGACTTTTGATTCCCCCGGGGACGGCGTGACCGAGAAATCCCAGGTGTACTACCGCGCCGCCGGTCCGGCACAGCGGGGTGGGGCGAGGCGGGGTGGGCGAGCAGTTGAGGGGTCGATAGGCCGCACCACAGACTAAGGGCGGCGGCTGAGCAGGGCCCCCGCGCCGCCCCCGCGCCGCCCCCGCGCCGCCCCCACGATATAGTACACAACTTCGGCAACTTCACGAGATGGATGGGTTCCGCAAGGCCGAGGGGCACCCGGGCGAGGTGAGAGGGGGAGGGGGCAGAGGAGGGGGCGAAAGGGGCGCGGTTCGATAGAAAGGAGGGAAAAAATACGACGACAAAAAAAAGAAAAGAAAAAGAAAAAGAACCGGGAAAGCGAGTCTTGTCTTGGCGTAGGAGTTTCGCCCTGCGCACCTTCCCTTGTTTCCCCAGGTCCAGAGCTCTTCTCTTTCCGTTTCCCATCGCTTCACTTCTCTTCTTTTTTTTTCTCTCTCTCTCTATCCCTCTCACTGCCTCTTCCTCCCTCTCCTTACACCCCTCTCTCCGTTTGCCCATTATTCCCCTTCACTTCCTTGCCGCTTCCACCGCCCGGCCCTTCGCTGACACAGAAAAAATATTGAGCCGGGCAATACGTCCCATAGGCCCTTTAGGGCTGCCCGAGGCTGCCCTCCTCGGCCGGCTGCCGGCGCTATGGTCGAGGCGAGGTCGCGCTTCCAGGCTGAAGATGGGGTTGGGGCACATCGCACACCGGAATAAATTCAAACATCGAAAACCGCGGTTTTCTTGTCGCAAGGATCGCGTTCTAAGATAACAACTATTATATATGTGGTCAAATAAGGTCAAATAAAAATCCTACCGTAAATGTATTTGTCTCCTTGTCACATTATTTGTATTGCACACACATTGATTGAGGAGCCTTTCTCTCTCACTCCTCCCACTCACTAGATCTCCGCGCTGCTCCGCACCGAGTCACGCTGTGGAGGGGGGGGGGGGAGCCGGAGCCCCACTCCCACTCCGCGATTGGTTATTGGAAAGCTATCGAGGCGCCCGTCCCCGTCACGGTGCGCGGCTCGGCACGGCTCGGGGGGCTCTGCGCAGCCGGAGCGGCGCCGCGGCGGGGGCCCAGCGAGAGGCAGAGAGAGAGAGAGAGAGAGAGAGCGAGAGCCTTTCACAGTCTCAGTCGTGATTGGCTATCGACTCGTATCGGCAGCCTATCAGGGACGCCCCCCTCAACGCCCTTGGAGCCTTGGCTGTGGGTGTTCCCTGCTCAACGTCCCGTACCCGATTAGTAGTGAGCTTTCTTGTACTGGCCGATTTTTATGAACGTACATTCAGCGTGTTTGAATGAATCAGAAAGCTGCTCCGGAGTACGGAGAACGAAATGTCAAAAGTTGGTGGGATTTTTTTCCGGTTCCATTATTAAGAGCCAAGCTTTGACTTAGTCGCTGTTGGAAATTAAAAGCAATGTATTTTGTTGATTTTGTTCATACAAATACAAGACATTCATGGTTGTCACCACCAGCCCCGTTGGAGCCAATGCCTAGCCCGCACGAAGGCGCGCGGGCTCGTTGCCTGCGGGCGCGGGGCCGTGGTCGGTGACGGTAGGCAAACCCGCCTGCACTCCTGCATTGGGCCAGTATACCCATATTTGCTCCAACGGGTCTGGGCGTTCCCCCTTTATTCAGACGTTTATGGAGCACATGTTAGGGACTTATGAAAAGAGGGTGGAAAGCTGTACGAATCCTTCAGAGTTCAAATCTGAAGGGATTTTATGTCGGAATACTTTTGTCTGATGTGTATACGAAACAAAGGCTTAATGTGCCATGTGCACGGCTCGAATGACAAGACAGAACGGTTTTTCCGGTCGACTTGGACCTTCAAAATGTAGACCAAATAGTTTTGTTTTGTTAAAATTATTTTCCAATCGTTTACAAGTACGGGAAAGGCTGCTGCCATCTTTGCGCTGCACTCGGCGCCGGCCGGCTCCGGCGCGGCCCTAT
>NW_026267178.1:1810134-1813396 GCF_000697945.3 Frankliniella occidentalis
CCCCGCCCCGCCTCACCCCGCCCCGCCTCGCCGTGCCAGCGTCCCGCGACGCATTTTTCTCGTGAATCGAGCGAAAGGCAGGATAGGGGGAGAAAGAGGGAAAGCGAGATGGTGCGAGCGAGGCGGTCCACGGGGGCGACGGAGACGGGCGCAAGGGGGGCAGGGCGGGGGCGGGGGCGCGCAACGAGATAGACGGATCGGCGGGGAGAGAGAGAGAGAGCGGCGGGGGGCCGAGAGCGAGCAAGGGAGCGCGAGAGCGAGAAAGAGAGAAAGAGAGAGAGAGGGGCGCGAAGGACGCGGCCGGGGCAGGGGTGGGTGGCGGGTTGGCGCAAAAAGGAAGAAAGAGTGGCGCGATCGGCGCGCCGCGCCGTGCGCTGGGGGACGAAGAGGAGAGCGAGATGGGGAGCGAGAGAGACAGAGGGATACAGGGAGAGCGAGAGAGAGCTTCTGCTGGGGGTGGCAGCGGGGGCCGGGGCCCGGGCCCGGGCCGGGGCGGCCGCGCGGCCGAGGGGAAGGGAGACATCCTCTCTTCTCCCGGCCCCAGCTGCGCCTCTCTCCCATTGGTCGCCGGCTCGTGTACTTTTTTTTGCGGGTCGAAGCCCGATCGGCGAACGAACGGTGCCGAACCCCCCCGTTCGACGATTGGAGAGCGCTTTCCGCCAGGAGAGAGGGCCGCGGCGCCGCGAGGGGTGTGGCGTAGCGAGAGGAGGGCGGGGCGGACGGTGTCCCATCGTGCACCGCGAACGTCGACACGGACCCGGTGTTCGCTGTACGTAGGTCCCTCTCGGCTACTGCTGATGGTGCTAATGGTTCTGATGGTGCTTGATGGTGCTGATGGTGCTTGATGGTGCTGATGGTGCTAATGGTGCTTGATGATGCGCTGATGGTGCTTGATGGTGCTTGATGGTGCTTGATGGCGCTTGATGGTGCTTGATGGTGCTGATGGTGCTGATGGTGCTTGATGATGCTTGATGGTGCTGATAGTGCTTGGTGGTGCTTGATGGTGCTGATGGTGCTGGTGCTTGCTGGTGCTGATGCAGATGCAGCTCAGCTCAGCTGACCTTGCAGGTCACGGGCCTCGCGCGGCCACACACACACGGCACGTCCAGCCCCGGCCGTGACGGTACAGGACCAGGCACTGCTTCTTCTGCTGCGCGCTGCGCCTGCTAACACGCAAACCTCCCGCTACTCCCTCACTGCCTCTTGAACTTTTTCACTCGGAGACTGACTCCAGTTTAATTAATTCACCTTCTCTGGCTGCGCGCTGGCCTGGCCGGCTGGCCGCCCTGCTGGCCGCAGCGGTCTTGCAGTACCGAGTAACAGGTGCTGCTGAGTTGGCCCTGGGCCTCTCTCCCCCCCTCCCTTTCTCCCATACTCGTCCTGCGCTCTGCAGCTCCGCTGCCAACATACGGGCCTTCGATTTTTCCATTACACCCCTCTCCACTTTCCTCCCCCCTTCCCGCTCCCGGCCTACCCCCCGCGTTCCCATATCCCGGGGTATCCATTCCTTCTCTCCACATATCATACTCTCGACCGCAAAGCTCGGAGTCCCCCACCCCGTCCCCCTCTCTCCCGTCCCCCATCCACCCCGCCGACTCTTCCTATATCTTCGGCCCTTTCAGCCCGGCAGCGCTCCAACCCACCCCTTTCTTCTCCTTTTCTTTCTTTTACTTTCTTTCCCGTGCGCACCCCTCCCCCGTTCCCCTTACCCCCCGCCTGCCGGAGACACTCCACATCCTTCTTTCGGCCCGACCCCTCACTCTCTCCCTCTCTCTCTCTCTCCTTGTCCTCCCCTCCCCTCTCCCTCTCTGTCGCGCTCTCCCGCTCTCCCTCCCTTCCAGATCACCCTGTGGCTGCCCGCACCGCAGCACGCTGAGTAGAGTGGATCCTCCATGGACTGCGAAGGAACGACTCGACGGCAGCAGCGGGAGGGAAAAGAAATTGGCAAAAAATAGTATATTGAATGCACAAAAAGAAATGAAGAACAGGCAAAAATCACATTTGTTTGCCGGTGAGACGGTTTCTGCTGTAGTGGACGGGCATAACAAATTAGAGCTCAAATGAAAGCCTCCAAAAGTTTAATAAACCGGCTACATAGTTGCAACATATCGGCTAAACCGTATCAAAAAGTGCTACCCCTCTTCCTCCCCTCTCCACCTCCCCCACTTTTACCATCCCGGCGCCTCTCCCGCCCCTTCCCCTGCTCCCTATTGCCTTGGGGGCTGGAGGGAGAGTATCTCTCTCCCCCAAGTTTTTTCCAACTCGAACGCGCGGGAGAGAGAGAGGGCGCCGCAGCCGCCACCGCGTTAGGGCCGTGGAGAGGGAAACACGCTTTTCCAAAGCGTTTGTTTTTCCCTCGGTCGGCCATCTGCCCTGGAAAATATGGCGCCCGCGCGCCCTTACGACTTCCACGGCCATCTCTCGTGTCGCCCGCGTAGCCCGAGGTGCCGATTGCGCAGCCCGCTCCTCTGCTCCCTCCCCTTTCTCTTATTCTCTCTCCCGCTCTTTTTCTCTCCCCTTTTCCGATCCCCACCGCTCCTCTTCATCTCCCTTTTCCGCTTTTTATTCTCCAGCGCCAGCAGCGCCTGGCCGTCGCTGTGGAGCGGGGCCGCAGGCCGCAGGCACAGGGTAGGCCACCCGGTCGCCAACGGTGCGTCGCCTCCGCAGGGTTGCCTATCTTGCGCCTGCCCGGCCGCTCCGCTGCGCGCCGCGCTCGTGGCTGAGCGCTGCCATCGCCACGAGGGTTGCGTTTGAGATAAACGGGCAAAGTGTTTTTCGTGCAAGGTGGATGTGACACGCGGCGCTCGGTTCTCCGGCGCTCTCATATATCGGCCAAGTCGTAGAGACACCACGAGGGGCGCGAGGGGACGGGGGGACGGGGAGCTCTCTCCGGCTTCGCTTCCCCGCTCGGCACGGCTCGTTTCGCCCCCCGAATTCGCGGTCGTATTCTTCGGGAATGGTCTTGAGGGAGACTGCCAGGGCGATACAGGTGGAAAATATGAAATGGGGCGGAAAAGGGGGGAGTGGTGGGGAAGGGGCGGGTTGCGGGGTGGAGTACTGATGTGGAGATCGTGCAGAGGATGACTGCACGGGTTATTTAGGGAAGCGAAGACTAGTGAAAGTGAAGGTAGTAAGTAATGTTAGTGAAAATTAGTCGGGTTTGCTGTAAGGCTAGTGGTGGTGGCGGGGGCGGGGGTAGTGAAATGGGGGTAGTGTAGTGATATGCGATACGGGTAGTGGTGTAAGGGTGAGGTTGGGGTAG
>NW_026267178.1:1814310-1815208 GCF_000697945.3 Frankliniella occidentalis
CCACGGACCAGTCGCGCGTGATTTGTGTGGAACAGGCAACAATCTCTCCCTAAAAGCTTTTTTCATTTATTACGTCACGGCCCGCCACTATGCCACCGACGAAGCCGTCGCCGCCGCCGGTGCCGCGCCAAAACTGTTTTGGCGCGCTAAGTGATGAGATTCAAATCCACATTCGAGAACGGCAGAGCACGAGCGCTTTGCGCTGTGAGACATAAAGGTATGGCGACTTTTCTTTCTTTGTGAGTGTTTTTTTTTTTATCCTCCAGCAGCTCGGCGTCGGCAGCGGTGGCGGTGGTCGTGTCGTTCTGTCGCCCCAGACAACGTCGAGCCGAGCGGGGCGGGGCGGGGCGCGGCGGCGTCGACGCGGTCCTCGGGAGTAATTACACGAGCGATATCCTCACGCGCAGCTGAGGGTGGCGCCGTGGACCGTGCGCGCGAGGGAGCGAGAGAGAGAGGTAGAGCGAGCGAGAGGCAAGTGCCAAGTGTGGGCGCGAGTGAGAGAGCGAGAGAGAGAGAGAGGGGGGAGTGTGCATCTGCCCTCCGCTCCACTTAAGGGGACGCCACTATCCTCCCCTACCCCCCGCCTCCACCCCCTCTCTGACCAATAATCATTAACCAAACGGCTCAAAACACGTCGCCGCCGAGCAGGCCGCCTCGCGATGGCCGAACAGGGAGGAGAATAGACGAAGGAGCGAGAGCGGGAGACAGAGAGAGGGAGGGAGGGAGCGAGAGCGGTAGACTGAAGGAAGGGGCAGCCGCGGCGAAGCCATAAACGGAGGGTTCGCCCGGACCCAGTACCGAGTACTGCTCACTCCGCATCGAAATGGTATCTCCAATGTGCCAAATGGGAGAGGGTGTACTTCTTCGTGGGGGTTCGGATAGGATGGGGGCTTGGGGG
>NW_026267178.1:1815385-1816002 GCF_000697945.3 Frankliniella occidentalis
GCCACGCCGCGCTGGCGCCACGCCCAAGCGCACACCACCCACCTCGCCTGCCAATACCCGATCGCCTTCGATCGCCGCGGCCCCCCACCACGCGAACCAGGGGGCTGCCTCACTCGCAGACCAGACCAGCCGGACGAGCATTAAGCCCCTCTACTTTTCCCGAGCATCAATGCTCATGAATGTCTGTAAATTGTTGCAATTGTTAATTGTGAGATAATAAGGTCTCTTAGTCTCTTGCATTATTAGTTGGCTTGATGATCCATTTAAAGGAACACATATTCAAACCGATCGAACACCTAATTAAAATTATTTTCGCCAAGAACTACAACAACAATATTATTGCAGATTCAAAATTTGGTACTGTTCGTTTTCAACGACGAATGTCTGTAAATTGTGGCAATTGTTAATTGTGTGATAGTACATGAAAAATCTCTTGCATTTTAAGTTGGCTTGGCTTGATGATCCTTGTAAAGGGACACCTATTCAAACCGATATTAAACACCTAATGAAAATGATTTGTTAAGAATTACAATAACAATATTATTGCAAATTCATAATTTGGTACTGTTCGTATTCAACGACGACACTTCCACATTTAGCTAAAGAACTCGGAGCTT
>NW_026267178.1:1825405-1827590 GCF_000697945.3 Frankliniella occidentalis
TGGAGGCGTAGAAGGGGTAGGGGTCGAAGAGAAAATGAGGCGATAGACACGAGGGGCAGCGGAGGCGCGGCAGCAGCGGCGCCCCGCACAGCCACGTCGCGGAGACGACGACGCAGTGCCGGAGAAGAGAGAATGGCTATTTTATCTGAAAGCGTTGGAATCCCCATCAGCCCCCTTCCCTCCTTCTCCTCCCCCGCGTCCATTTCGACCTCCTTCACCCTCTCCCCCAAGCCTCTCTCCCTCTCTCTCTTTCCCTCCGTCTCTGATCTGCGGCCCAGCCCCCTCCCCCCTCCCCCTCTTCCACGCCCATTCGCGCACGCAGCCACACTTACACACACACATACAGCGAGTGCCGTTCCCTTTAATTTCCTGTTCGATATGTCTTTCCCCCCGGGGCTAGGCGTTAAGACAATAGCAGACAATGTGTTCCGCCAGAGCAGTATGATGGCGCGTCCCCGGCTTCTCTCTCCGCTATATAGGAGGGTCCCTCAGCCATCAGGGCCTCCGCTTGGACCCCCCCCCCTTACCCCACCAGCCTCCAACCTTTACCGTCTGCCCCGAGGTGCTCCAGAACAGCATGCCGACGCTACCCTCCCGAGACCGAAACACTCACAAGGGGTACAGCAGCGGCGGGCAGCGGGACACCACCGCGCCGCCGAGACGTACTGTACCCTGTACCCGCCGGCGACACTGCGAGCGCGCCAAAGACTGTGGCTGTTTACAGAAAACACCTTCAACCCTCCGCCCAGGAGCAGCACCCTTCCCTGTGGCGGAAGGAAACAGCCCAACAGCCCGTGGTGTAAAGGCCTGCTCCAATAGCATCCCCCCCCCCCTCCTCTCTCCCCGCACCCCTCGCCAGCCGCAATCTCGCCGCGCGCGCCTTCTCCCCTTAAATTGACCGCCAAACCCCATTGACAAACAATAAATGTCGCGCCCCAAACGAGAAAACAGGAGTCCCACGTAGCGCGCCCCCCAGCGCCTCGCCGCCCCGGCCCGGCCGGCGCCATCAGGGCCACACCGCGCCCCGCTATTGACGTCATAAACCAGGGGAATATCGGGCCGAAAATCCACCCCCCCCCCCCACCTCCCCTCTTCCCTGACCCTGCTGCCGCCGGTGGTGGTGCCTGAGCTCCACACGGACGGGACGACCAGAAGAAGCAGGGCGTCCCCGCGGTGGGGGAGGTGGCGGTGGCCGAGTCTGCGGCAGGCACTATAACGCCCGACATCATCGGGGACCCCCCGAGATCAACAACAAACCGTGCGTCCGGCCCGTAATACAGAGCCGGGGTGAGTTGACTTCCACCCCCGCCGCACCGCGCGCGCGAGCCGCCTGACCTTTGAGACGGAGGCCGGGCCGGGGACATTGAATAGGGTATCTTCCGCTGCAATGAAACCGGAACCTAACGGAGGAAAGCACGACGGCCGCCGGTCGACCAAATCAGAGTTCAAGGGGAAAGCAAGGAGCGGCGAGCGTGGATGCGGCGTGATGCTCTTCCTCCGGTTTCGTTTCAGCGGGTTGCCCAATACCACCCGGCCTCTTCTATCCTTTCGCTCGCCTCTCCCTGCCGTCTCCCCAGTGAGAGATGCAATATCGATTAATGGTGCGATCGCGGTAAATTCGACTCGACACATCAAATCGACTTTGTCCACCAAATCGACGTCGATTCGAAACTCCATTTCTCGCTGGGGCTCCCTCTCACAACGGGGACGGCGAGTGCTCGGGGGCGGCCGGCCGGCCGGGCCTGGCTGGTGTCCTGACCGCAAGCGCCGCCCCCGCCGGACTGGCCAGGCGATATCGGCGGCGGTCGAATAGTTTGTGGGGGCGTCCCGGGGGCGGGGGGCGGCGGCCGGCTGAGCCGCTGGCCGGGGCCAGCTGATTAGACACATTGAGCGCGCCCGCCTCGCCCCGCCGCGCACAGCTCCAAGGAGGGGATGGTAATCCTGGTCCGGCATCTCCCGCCGCCCTGCAGCCTCCCATCCGGGCAATCAAAGCGCAGCGCCAGCGGGGAGCGCGGAGGGAACGCTGAAAAAAATAATTGCTGAGCTCGCGAAGCGAGCGAAGCTCTAGGGCAGACTTTTCTGGGCCAATTCCGGTCACCGCTACGGAATAGCTTATAGCAATAGACTAAAAGTTACTAGCAGTAGCAATTTCAAAAACTATGATCTATTACTTAACCTATCATCG
>NW_026267178.1:1828510-1830284 GCF_000697945.3 Frankliniella occidentalis
GACTGCAGCCAGGCCCTCCCCACAGCAGTGCCCGGTCCGGCCGGCCCGCGCGGCCAATAGGCCCCTGGGGAACTATCGGGCCAATCTGATGATACCCCTCGCCTCTTCCCCCCCCCCCTCCTCCCGCAGCACCCAGACGGTTCAATATTCTGCTATCTCCGATATGACCTATTCTTTTTGCCCCCCCCCCCCTGACAGCACCAGCAGGGGCCTTAGCGAGCTCCCCAGGGGCCCGCGCCGTAAGGACGAGTCTGGCAAACCCTTGTGTGGCGATCGAACCGGGAGGAGCCACTCCCAGAGAAAAGAGCGATAGGCACGTCGGTCACGGTCACGCGGGCTTAGTTCCAACCAGAAAAGCTGCGGGTTAAATTGAAAAATGCGTCAGAGACTGGATCTGTGTCTCATTGACCTAAAAAAAAAAGCTAAACGTGTGTAAGGTGCAAAATATATTTTATTCAAAAATATTGCAAGTGAGCAAACAGCTGTCAAGTTGGAATAGCAACGAAGAAAACATGACATTACGGTACACATTGTATAGAAGAATTGGTAATCCACATGGTGTTTTTGTCTTTGTTGTGAAAATCTAAAGAACATTTTTCTTCGAGGTCATGGGGGGAAATACAAACGAACTTAAAATCATCCCAGTCGGGGTGGCAGTCAAGGGAACACGCCTGGCAGTCATCAATTTCACACTCTTGGGAATCGTTTTGTAACTTGATATGGAGCAAGGGGTTGAGCGACAAAACAGTCCTCACGACGTCACTATGAAGCCACCTGTGGGCACACTTGATGGTCCGCTCGTAGGTCGACAGCTCAAGGGCCCGCAGAGCAGGGGCCGTGGCGGGCGTGATGGCCTTCAGCAGGTCGTCGGGCGCCGACTCCAGCTGCAGGTGGCGCAGGGCGGGCAGCGAGGCCAGCGCCTGGATCAGTGGCTGGATGACGGGGCGCTGGCTAAGGCGGTCTCTGCAGTCTTTGCGGTCTTCGCTGACAGTGACCGCCAAATACTCTACTGAAGACTGCCCGGACGAGGCCAACGCACTGACCAGGTTTTCCGCCCCGTGCTTGTAGCCGTAGTAAGACAGATGCACTCTGCGCAGTTGGGTGGCTCGCCGGAGTAACTCTTCGGCCGACAGGATGGCTGGCCTCGTGTAGAGTTCGAGGTCAAGCCACAGGGAGCGCAGCGAACCGACCGCAGCTAGAGTCTGCATCCCGGGAAGCAAGGGGCATTCCAAGTGTTTGAGGTTCGGGACGCCAGCCAGTAGTGGGAGAAGCGTAACGGACTCGAAGTTTTCTAAAGCCACGAGCTCCACTTCCTCCAAGGTGGCGCTGTGACCACCTACCACAAGGTTGAGGTAGGCCTCCAAGGCCCGTCCGAAAGAGCATCGGAAACGTGTCAAGGACGGTGTGGACACGGTGCCGTGGAAAACCAGAGGACTGGACCACCGGGCATACATAATGTCGAGCTCCTTGAGTCCAGATACCGACGCCAAAGTCCACAACAGCCCAGGCAGCACAGGCTCGCTGCTCCATGGCACCTGCAAGTCCGCAAGGTCGACCTTGATGCGCCTCAGACGTCCGAGCGCCTCCTGGTTGCGGATCGCGAGGACAGCATTCATGTCTCCGTATACTCTTCCTAGGTTGAGCTCAGCTGCAGCACACTTGGTCGTGTACAGCCCGTGATATCCTTCCAGCATGCAAAAGTCCGTGTCAATCTCCCTGATGCAGGGCGCCACACGGAGCACGGCGCACACCCAGGGAAAATCCCACTTTAAGT
>NW_026267178.1:1830904-1832899 GCF_000697945.3 Frankliniella occidentalis
AGGATTCTAGAATCCCCAGCGATTTTTCATATTTCAAAAATTCTAGATATCACAGGCGTTTTTCCTCAAAAACCGTCCGAATTTAGGGACAATGACTGTACGACATTCGACCCAAACGGCGGGCGAGCAAAGACCAGCCGGGGCGGCACAGCAAAGACAGCAAAGGCCGACCGCGCGGCACGGCGCGGTGAAGCACAACCCGCTTTCCTGCGTCAACCAACCTGTAACGGACCACCATACCGGCTGTTTGGGTCAGATCGCAAAAATATTTACAGCGATGGAAAGCTTGAGCCTTTAGCTTCAATCGGCTCACTTTGACCCACCATCACCATCCATGATGAATAGTTTAGGAGCTTGAGCCGGGGAAAGCCGCGCGGATATACGTTAAGCAACAGTTCAAGTGAGGGTTAGGTTCCAAGTTTTACAGTCGCATTTACATTATGGAATGAACAGTTTTCTTACATCACACTATGTTCGCACAAAACTGAGCAACATTTCTGACGTAATTTCATCAAGGCCCGACAACCTAACCTTGTCCACCCCGAGTCAGGTCTCAAAACAAGAAAATGGTGGTGCATCTGGATGCAATCTTGTAAGGATACATAACTCACCAAAGGTAGGATGAATGACAGACTGCGTTGATCAGGCTTAGCGGTACTTTCACTACTCTTTCGACCTATCGAGCAGCCAACAGGCGCAGCAGACGAAGGCGAACGGCGCACGGCGCACTGGAACTGCGGTGCGGAGTGAGTCGAGGGCCAGGCCGACTCAGCTGCTCAACGGTGGAGGGAAAGGGGGGGGGGCTGGTATGCGACAAACCCAAGCTCGCCGTCAGCGGGTTCTCTTCGCGGCCGGGGTAAAAGTGACAACGTCGGACTGGACCAGCGCTGGCGCAGGCCAGGGCGGGCGACCGGGAAATCTGCGGCCGCGGCTCCGGGGCCACGTCAAGTCGAAAAGTGTAGTGTAGTAACGCGAAGCCGGCAGCCGGCAGGGCGATTCCGCACAGCGCTTTCCTACCTCCGTCCTTGTCGCACTCACAGGACACCGCCTCCGGGTGGGAATGAGAGGGCACGAGAAAACGCTGTGCGGAACCGCCTAGGCGAGCCACTCCAGCCAACACACGTTGTGTCAAATCGGCACTTCATTCACTAAAGATTGGAGTAGTCTCCTGTGAGCGTTTTTAACTATTCTTTTTCGAAGTAAAAATTAATTCCAAACAAGCAGCTGAACATTAGTTGAACGTGACCACGACCAAAGACTGTTGCATGTTATCGGTCGTATGTTGCACGGAACTGTATGCACCCCCGCCCGCGTACTACCCAATCCCGACAACCTGGCGGCCAGGAAGTTGTATTTTGTACTCCCACTCCCGACCACGGCTCGCATCACGGGTAATAGTTGTACTGATGTGAGAAAGAAACGCTGAAGGCAGTGCAATACAATGAGCAGTGATTTATTGCACGATTTACGAAAAACAAGACAACACAAGTAATTTAACTCTTTCGGGCATGACGTCATATAGATATAATAAATAAAACAAGGGAACAAAAGGGGTACATTCAACAGTTATTCTTTGCACATCTTATCAAAAACAAGACAAAACCAAGTAGGAGAACATCATCAAATAGAATTGGTGCACTGTATCTGAATCCACTGAACGGAGCCGTCGGTGGGGTGGTCTCCGGGCGAGGGGCATTGGTCAGGCTCGTGAGCGAAAAGGCCGATCGGTTTCGTTCCACTCTGGGACGGACTCCTAGCCCAAACAAGTTCGGAGTGACAGTCGTTGGGGCACTCCTCGCAATCATCGCGGTCGCACCTGAAGGCCTCCTGCAGCCGCACGTGGAGCGAGGGGTTGTCGCTGAGGAGCGTCTTGACCGCGTCCCTGTGCAGCCACTCGTGAGCGCACTCTACGCACTCCAGCTCCTTCCGCGTGGTGCAGGCGCTGCTCGGCCTCAGGTCCAGCACGAGCGTCCGCAGCGCCGGCGCCGTCACGGG
>NW_026267178.1:1832949-1838951 GCF_000697945.3 Frankliniella occidentalis
CCCGCCCCGCCCTGCCTCGCGGGGTGTGACGTGCCCGCCGCGCCTGACACGTAGGCAACACCTTGTCCGGCCCGGCCCGGCCGCCGGCCCGGCCCCACAAGCCCCGCCTCGCGCAGCTCGCGCCCAGACACCGTTCCATTACCAAGTCCGTCCGACACATCGCCACATCCAAGTTATCTCCTCTCCGACCCAAGTTATCAGCCCGAGCCGAGTTATCGCAAGTTCTGCCTCCAACTTGCCGTGATCCGCCCCGCCGGCCCCGCCCCTGCGCCTCCTGGACGTGCCAGCCAGGTGGCGGCGCGGCGCTCACCGCACGCCGCCGGGGGAGGGGAGGGACAATCACACCAAGATCCGTACATGTTTGATTTCGCCAAACTGATTCGTGCAATACTTCTTGTACCTGCATTAAAAGTACGTACGTTTGTATGTTAAGCGAAAATACTCTATAACATTGCGGTGCGGACTTGTACTCTTGTAACGGTGGTGATCTCATGTAAGCCAAGTTCCTGAGTGGCGATCGCCGTGCCTGGTCGGGTAGGAGCGCCTCACCCTACTCGCCCCGCCCTGCGAGCCTTCTTGTCCTGCTGCTCGAGGGGATCGCAGCCTGCATATCAATGTGTGCCAAGATGATGCGGGCAGGGCGTGGCAGGGCGGCGCGGGGCGTGGCGGGGCGTGGCGGGGCGTGGCGGGGCGTGGCGGGGCCGCGGGCCACGTCCGCGGCAGAGGAGGCGCAGCGGCGGGGGCTGTAGCGAGGAGCTTCCTACACTGCCCGGCCACGGCCCCGACCACGGCCTCCGGCCACGGCCCGCTGTGCTACTCCCCCCCCCCCCCCCACCTCCAGCTTGACTGAGCCATCTCATTACAAGGCTATCACTCCTTTCTGCTCGTCATTTTCACCCCCTTTCACTCTCTTGTTCAGTTTTTTCTCCTTCTTCTCTCCCTCCCACTCAGACAGGGGGAAACAACAACAACAAACAACATCATTCTGCCGGCGCGGCTCCTTGTACCGGACAACGGAGGGGGAAATATTTTCGCTGTTAATTACCTCCCCCGCTTGGCGCCCCGTCACAAGACGCGCCCCTGTCCGAGCACCTCGTCAGCCAACCCTTCCCCATCCTCGGTCCTCCCTGCTTCTTATTTTTATTATTATTTTCCCGCCGTCGGTGCGACGTACACCGGCGGCGAGTCGTCCTTGTCGCTCTTTAGCCGTCCGCGCCGCGAGGGTGAGAGACGAAAGTGACCCCGTCGCGTCGCCATCGGACACACTGATGACGGGCGGCGCCTGCACGACGGCGGCCTCCACCTGCATGGACTCGGCCTCGAGGTCGCCCTGGCGGGGCGCACACATCGGCGACACCGGGGCAGAGTGTCCTCATTATAGTCCGTCCCCGCGCCGCCCCGCCCGTCGCGCCCACCCGCCATATATATATATTATTATAAAAACAAGGAAAAACGCCGCGCAATTATAATTATTTCTCCCCGAGTGACGCGCGGCCAACAGGAGGACGACGACGAGGACGACGAGCGCGCGGCGGAGGGTGGAGACGGACAACTAGCTTCAAGTGACGTCACTCACGGGTCCCGGCGGCCCAAGTCTGGTGACATCTCATTCGTATTTTTATTGTGCGCTGTGATTTCTCTCTTTGTCTCGCGGGGAGCGCGACCTCATCAGCCGAGCCTGCAGCCCTTGGTACGTGCTCCCCCCCCCCCCCAACCCGCGGGCCGCTCCAGGGAGCAGCAGCAGCAGCACGGCGACAACTACACCGACAATGTGCGTCCAACCTTTGTCGCCATCTGATTAAGCACAGTCCCCGCCCAGGTCCGCTCAGAGCGCCAGCCTCGCAGTCCTCGCACACTTGACTCGAGCCGACAATCCCTCATCACCGTTCTGCTCGCTCTCTCTCTCTCTCTCTCTCTCTCTCTCGTACTGCCCCTCTCTCTGCCTCTCTCTCTGCCTCTCTCAGACGCGACGACCCGACGGACCCGCGTCTCCGCGGCGTACGGTCCTTATTCCCCGAGAACACAACGGCTGGCCGCGCCGCCGCCGCAGCCGCCGGCCGCGACCCCACGGGAGGCGCGCGTTCTCACTCGCACCGATGGCTGCAGCCGCGCGCCCCTCTCTCCGTCTCTCTCCTTCTCACACTCACAGAGCGGTGCACACGCGCGGATACGTGTCGTCACCGCGTCACGTGACGTGAATAATGGACAAGTAATTACAACGGCATTGTTTTACTCCAAATAACGACTCTAATGGCGACGAGACGGGAGCGCCGCGCGGTGTGTGCTGTGCGCGCGGGGGACTCGATGCCGTTGCCTATTCTGCACCCGCCGCTGCGTCAGGGACACGCGGCTGTCCGAAGGGTTGCCTACCTCGCAGGCAGTAAGTCCGCCAAAGATGAGCGGCTTGCATGCACCGAAGGGTTTCGTAAAGCACATTTCCTATCTGACAGGGGAGGATCATTAGAAATGAAGGGGGGGGGGGGAAACAAATAGCCCGAGAGCCCCCAAGACTGTCTCTACCATAAGGAGAAAACGTGCCCCCTTCTCCTCGCTTCTGATCTAGTTTTTCGGTTTCCATTCTCACGTATACCTAAGGCGGCGCGAACGTTACGTCCGCCCTGAATAAGCAAGCGGGAGAGACTGCTATACCACTTCACTTCCGGCTCCGGCCATGTGGAGGGCCGCGCGCAGCAGCTTCGATCCGCGCGCCGCCGCCGCCTCCGTGTCCCGCGACGTGGCGCGTCGAACGGGCGCGACAGCCGAGAACAAACAACTCTCGGGGAGGAATAATTAATTGATGGTAATTGCTCCCGAACAGCCCATAGCGGCCCCGGCCCGGATGCGTGCGCCGTGCGCAAGAGAGGGTGAAAGGGGATGAAATGCGCACAACACCACACGGCCGAGCCGAGCCGAGCTGACAGGAAAATCAGTGTTAATTGCGACCGGGGTGCTGGCGCTTTTGTCTCAGGCTTGCGGCAGCACCACGTCCGCGCCGATTGAAAAGGTGAGAGGGTCCTCTCAATGGAACACGTCCTCGGCGACGTTTAGCGGCCGCAGAGCGCTCCCTACTAAGCGTCGTTTTCAGGATTTCGCATAGAGGGAACTGGTCTGAAAGCACAGCAGTACATTCCGATCTGCTGCGAACGATTCGTTACAAGAGGGCTGCGCGCACCTAGTGGTTGATACACGCCGTTCCTACTCTTTTGTACGGAAGCCTTACTGCGCCCTTCGCGAAAAAAAAATAATCACAAAAAGAAGAGGCGAACGTGAAGGCAAACGATGTGTTGCACAAAACACTCGCCAAACATTTCCGCGCAGCTCCGCGTGCCCCCCTGCGCCACCCCCGCCTGAGAGGGTCGTTCCGCTCCGTTCTGACAGCGCGGGGCTCAGAGCCGGGCCGTGTTCAATAGGGGCCGAGCCGAGCCGAGCGCCGAGCCGAGCCGTACTGGCCAGCGGGCCCGCACTATGGCCTGCAGCTAAGCCTGGAAGGGGCCGCAGGGACCGCCACCGCAGCGCTGTCCAATATCAGTGAGCAACAGTTCTAACCACCCGCCACGCCCCGCTACGCCGCCCCCACCCCACCCCACATGCTACACTGCATACGGGCTTTTCCGACATCCAGCACCTACTTCGACTTCCAGCTGCTGGCCGCCGAGGATAGCGAGGAAAATGATCAACTAAAGTAATGATGAACTCGGCTGTCAGACTGTCTGCCTAACACGGCAGGCGGGCGCTCTCGCCGCGCGCAACCAGCGCTGCCTGTGCGGGGCTCCGGCCCTCCTGGGCGTATCATCCCCTTTGACGGCAAGAATGCCTTGAGCTCGGAATGCCACTCGCGGTGGTCCCGTCCCGGCCGGGCCTGCTGGCGCGCGGGAGGCGCCGCTCGGCAGGAGGAGGCCGCCGAGGCCCTCACGAACAACCCCATCAGCACCTTGCACACCCCGAATCAACCCACTTCAAAGCAATGCTCGGCGCCCGCAACGAGCCCGTCCGATCCGACAAACCCGTTTACACCCCCTCCAGCCACCTTCTCTCTCTCTCTCTCTCTCTCTCTCTCTCTCTCTCTCTCTCTCTCTCTCTCTCTCTCTTCCACCGCGCGCGGTTTCCCCGTCGTTTCTCCACCGCCAAACGCCGCCCTCCCCCCCTCTCTCTCTCTTACGCCCACCGGGCGTCTCACTATCATCCCCTTTTCCTTTCTTCCCACGCAAGTGAGCAGGGGTGGGGGGCGAGAGCAAACGATAGCATTGACACGAGTGGGACACCCACACGCGCACGCGCACACGCACACGCACACAACGTGGCTGATCACAAAAGCCGGCCCAATTTCACACATCCGCACATCTCTCGCCATAATAACAACGCACGGAGCGCGACCCCCCGCGCCGCCCCCGCACCGCCGCCGCCAAGCTGTGCACGCCGAAGCCCCTCTCACTTCCCTCTCTCTCTCTCGCTCGCTCTCGCTTTCCTCACGCTCAGGAGCGAAAGAGAGAGAGAGACAAGAGTATAGACGCGGAGCCGTTCACCAACGCAGCCTCCCCCCCCCCTCCCTCCGCAACAGCAGCGAGGCGACGTCGGAACGGAACGTTATTCGCCATTGTTAGAAGGCAGTGTGGTCTTTAATGACACTGAGCAGTCTATAGCGTAGCCAGGGGCAGGCAGCCGGGCCCTCTCCAGGCTCCAGCTCCAGCAGCAGCAGCAGCAGGCTCCGGGCGGAAGGAAGAAGACGTCTGGAGACTGGAGATGATAAGGCCACTTAGGCCCTAGGCGGCGGGGCCCCGCTGTAATTACACCTTGTCTATGTGTGTGTAATACAATCCGTTCGTCTGTCTGTGCGCGATGGGCTATGGCATCAGGTGAGAGGCGCGCGTGTGTCTGTCTGTGCGCGTGGTGTGCGTGCGCACGCCGGCAGAAAATGTGTGGCGCGGATTAGAGACGGAGTAAATCGAATTTAAGACTCTTTACGCACCGGGTGGCTGAAACGAGGGCGGACTGGAGGAAAGGCCCCCGCGGGACGTCGGAGTTATACTGTTCCGCCATGCACGCCATGCAGGCTGGTTGCCTACCCGCTCGGGGCCGTGAGTTGGCACAGTTCAGGTGACACAGGACGCCAAACCGCCAACTATACAAACCCCATCACATTGATTCCATTAATTGTCCAAGTCACAGAGTGCCTTTCCTGCCCTCTTATTCTTACACAGCGACCGTTCAGAAACCACGTGGCCAAATAATTGTGGGGTCCCAAACGGATCAGGATGGTCGTTGGAGTTCAAGGAGACCCCACGATATATTGTACCCCACGGTTTCTCAACACACACACTCACACACATACGTACACGCACACACCATTCCACCTGCAATCACGGGAGGGGCTTTACGACACAACAGCTGATCGGCGCTATATCGGAGCAGCGGCGCGTGGTCAACTGCGGGCATAGCCTGGGCGCCTCGCTCGTACTTGGTCAACTGCGGGCAAAGCCTCTTTTGACAGCTGGTTCCGGGAAGCCCGGGGCGCCCGGAGTGCCGACTGCGGGCACGGGAGTGCTGGGTTGCCTACCCCGCCGGCGCTCTCTGCCGCTTCCCGCTTCCCGCACCCCGCACCCAGCCTGCCGGAGTTCCGACGGCACACTGAGTGCACACGCGTCATTAGCGCTACTTAACACGTCGCTTGTGGCATGACCACTATGTGGTCACGCTCCCCATGTAAAATCATAGGCACCAAAAATGAGCAGCACGGAATGTGTTAATTCCTAAAGTCAGGGGTCGTGGTCCTATGACAGCGTTGCGCGGAGCGATAGCGAAGCGCAACGCTGCATTAATAATACCATTACTGATTTTATGTATTGAGTTAGGTTTGTTAGTTGTGGTTTGCTTCTTATTATTTCAAATAGACACTTGGATGCACAGATGATAGTCTAATAATATCATTACTAATTAACTGTATTTAGTTAGGTTTGTTAGTTTTGGTTTGCTTCTTTTTATTTTCAAAGAAACACTCAGTTGCA
>NW_026267178.1:1846803-1849884 GCF_000697945.3 Frankliniella occidentalis
GACGCAGCCATCCTATCGGGGGGGCCTGGGGGAGACATCTCGCAGAGCATCGCACGGCATCGCGCGCACGTACACGTCTATGTTGCCGCGCGTAAGGGGCTCCCGAGAGAGAGAGAGAGAGAGAGAGAGAGAGAGAGAGAGAGAGAGAGATTGGGGAAGAAGGGGGGAACTGCTGTGCCCTCTTGAGCAGCAGGAGCGCAATGGCCGGCTAGAGAAGTCCTGTTCTTACAAGTATAGTGACACAGCACATGCAGGAGACTCCGAACTCAAGGTTTTCGAAGTCTTACTGTATTTAGAACTGTATTCAATGTTTGCACACTGCGGGGGAATTTGGTTCGTTATTATTGTTGATCAAAGTCATACTTCAGAAATTAATAAAATTCCGCCCCAATGCCGTTGTTTGTCGTCACTGCGTTTCTGTGACGAGGAAGTTTGATCACTCGCTGTGACGGCATGAGCGGCAGCTAGCCGATGTCTCGCGGGGCTCGATGGCTCCTCATTGTTACCCCCTGTCCTGCTCTCCTCCTCCCGCCCCTCCTGCGCGTCACCCTATCGTCCTATCACATCTTGCTCGACCGCTCGGCTGATTGTCGTAATGGCTAATTACCGGTCGGTATCAATTTCCTCAATCTCACCTCTCTCTCTCCGTCTGTCTCTCTCTATCTCCACCCCACCTCCCTTTCTCTCTCTGAACGTTTAACCGACGCGCTGCCGTGTCGCTTACCGTAGGCGACCGAAGCATTGAGACCCGCCACCGCCGCCATCAACGACATCCTCTGACGAACTCAAAATCTCAAAATCGTTCAGTTGTTCGAACGTTTAAAACGTTCTTTTGATCGTGTGTTCGCGGGCGCGTGCCACGGTCGTGGAGTGGCACACGGCACGGTCCGGTCGGGGTCGCCGGGCCGGGGGACTCCCGCGCCGCCAGCTGTTTTACCCACTTTGTGGAGAGTGAGCTTCGTATATGTGCACGCCCCCCGTCGAGGAAAGCTACTAGAATATGGGCCTGGACAATTGCTGTCCTGTGTGAGTGTGTGTTTGTGTGTGTGTGATGTGTGGGCACGATGTACATTCGAGATGCACGCAGAGACGCAAGATGTTACGTTATCATTGGATTCCCTGCTCCCGCCCACACGTGTCCCCACCACGACGCCGTCCTCCTCCTCCTCCTCCTCCTCCTCAGCAGTTTATTTGCCGTTTCTGTCGATTAGGCGCACATGACGGACCGTCCCCCGTCCGGCTATGGCTGCCGCGTCCTCAACTTTGCTCGAGCTCGAGTAAAGCAGAATTTGGAGGGAAAGGTCTTTTGACTCGAGTCGAAAGTAAACGTGAAAACCGAAAAACGAGAAAAACTCGGTGAAAACGCAAGGAAATCGTGTCCCAAAAAATACACGAATAAAAATCGACGTGTCGCAGTGAATAGTCAAACAGAAGCTAAATTGTTATAGGTGACCTATCTCAAATTTCATAGTTTCATGGGTAGACCACCAAAATAAATCCAGAGTCGTGTTCCCCCGCTGCGCTCCTTGACCTGACCTGACCGGGTCATCCTTTTCCTGCCTTCGCCCGCCGCCGCAACAACGGACGCGCGGACGACAGGGAGAAGAGAAGCGGAAAAGAAGAAGATAAACAACAACGGCTCTCCTTCAGGACACGACGACGACGCGGACGGACGACACGCATGCGATGAGCAAAGTGAGCAGCAGCCCGTCGTCTCTGATCGCCCCAGTCAGTTTTAAGAACGTATTGTCACCAGGCCGCCGGGCCCGGCCGGGTCGAGGAGAAGGCTCCCTCTTCCTGACACGACGGTAATCAGCCGCTGATGATTACCCCCACACGCGGCCGTATTCCGTCCTTATAAACTTGTCGCACGGCAGCATTATGAGTGGCCATGCCGTGGGGCCATAGGCCGTGCCACCAGCTAGCGCAGCTAGGCCGGCCGTGCAACTAGCCCAAGGTGTTTCCTGCCGCAACTCCTCGATGATGTGACAGGTAAATGTGGTGTGGCGCGTGCGGCGACGCGAGCAGTCATCAGCACAGATAGCGAGCGAGAGAGCGAGAGAGGAAAGAGAGAGAGAAAGGAAGGAACATGCCGTTGCAGGGAATATATATACCGAAAAAAAAAGGGGAAGGGAAAGACAAGCCAGCCCGACGCCCGGCGCATGGCACATCTTTTGGAGCGAAGAGAAAGAGAAGGCCTCATCGTCGCTGCGCATGGCGCCATGTTCTGAAACGCTTTCATGGCCATGAGTGCTCCCATGACATCAGCTTGTACACCACCGTTCGCTCCGGTTCGTGGAGATGCGAAAGAAAAATCCTCGTTTGTCAACAAAAAAAAAAAAAAAAAAGTACAGCTCAGATGTTTTTCCACGGAATTCGCTTTTTTAAAAATGCCCTGCTTTGCTTGTACCGGGCGGCCCACTCTAAGTTTGACTCGCCCGAACTGGCTGCACGCGTAGACCTCATAAAAGTTGCACCGGCCCTTTTTGCCCTCATCGAAGTCGTGATTTTTACTCCCCGCGTAAAAGCACTGAAACATTCATGGAGTTCGAATAAGGGCCGAAAAGCGAAGCCGAGAGCGAATAGAGAGGGGAAGAGGGGAAGAGGGGAAGAGGGGATGGGGGTGCGGGGGCCGGGCAGGAGTCGGAGTAGCGATTAGGGGTCACGAGGGCGAGCCGCGATTGGAAGGGGGGCCGAAAACTTGAGAGGCGCGCGCACGGCAGCACACGCTGGGCGGGGCGGGCATTCCACGACCGAAAAGAGCACACAAAAGGTGAAACATTTAAAAAAGCGCGCGCACCGGACGACGGGTCGGGTCAGAGCCAATCAGGGTCGCTGTTCATCCGGCGGCACGCACCCCCGGGGACCGGCCCCGGGGACGCCCCAATTACCTTTTAATAAGTATCCTTAATTACAGGAACCTGTCGCGATGTCCCGGCGTGTCCCGGCCGGGCGCCCTGATGTGTGCCCTGACACCTTCCAGGTCCGGTCGATAAGTGGCGCGCCCGTGGCTCCGCGCGCGAGTAAAGGCGACAGTGCCATTTTAGAAACTAAGATTGGGAAGGCGGAGGCGCCGAGGGG
>NW_026267178.1:1849934-1853445 GCF_000697945.3 Frankliniella occidentalis
AGGCTTTGCCCGCAGTTGACCAAGTACGAGCGAGGGGCCCAGGCCATGCCCGCAGTTGACACAACGCCCGGAGCAGCAGGCGCGGCGCGTTTTCCCCGAACACCACCTGAGGTGTTGCCTTGGCTGCCCCGCCGCTGGCGGCTGCTGTTGCTGCACACCAAGTTACTCATCATCTTTAACGGCCGCTGTAAGCCCTTCCTCCGATAAACGGAGCGATCGGCTGCATGGCGCTGCGCTTTGATTTACAGGGCATTGTGTTTGGTCTCCTGGCTGCCGCCGCCGCGCCTCTCCGCTCGATCACCGACCAGCGCGTCATCATCGGCCACGCGAATATTAAAGTAATAACTACAACAACGCGTTGCGCCAGACGTTTTGTCGCGCCCATAAGCTCTAAAGCGCAAAAAAATGCATTAAAAATTGCATAAGAATGTTGTAAAGAGGCCACAAAAGTAAAACGTAAAACAAGCTAAATGTTCTCGCTCACGAATGAATGAACACGAGCGTTCACAAGTGTTTTTTAGTTTTACAGGTGATTTTGGGGGGAATACGGCGCTCGAATGGCGCGGACCTGCGCCGCAAGGCCGTCCTCTCCTTGTCGTGCGGAATGCTCCATGCCGCCCCTCGCAGATAAAACGGGCCGAAATCATAATTTGAGGTGTTATTTTTACGAGACACTAAGCGACCATAAAGTCGCGGCAGAGCAAAGCCCGGCGCGCAGTAATTGATCCATTAAACGGAGGTGTACGATCGAAAAGGCGGACCTCGGCGGACCTAACACACTGCAGTCAGAGTTGTTACACCTTACCGGACCAGCCGGGTGGGGGGCGGCGGCACCTCAAAAGCAAAAGCCGACCAGCAAAAGCCGCTCGCCGTACCCACAGACCAACACACGAATTGAATTTTGAAGATTGAGAATAGACAGGATTTCTAAAAAAAATTGTAATATATGCTGTATGTTTCTTTGCATGCGCTCCGGTATTTCAGGTCGAAAAAATGGAAAAAATAACCCATCAAACTTGTGACGAAAAGGAGAACATATTGTCAGAACCATATGTCATCACAGATTTTTTTGTCACTCTCACTAACCACACCCAGAAGACCGTAAACTTTGAATTTACGAAATCACGAACTGACGATATTTTCGTTGATTAGAAGAAGAAATTTCTTTAGCTCAAACAAAATTTGTTCAATCTGACAAAACTTTCGTTTTGTAAAAGAAATGTTTTCGTTGTATGAACGAAACACTGGAAATGCCAGAGTCAGATATCTTACTCTCAGGAGAGTGAGATCAGTGACACAAAAAATCTTACTCTCCTGAGAGCAAGATATCTGACTCTCACTCAATTTGAGTCATGATTTGCTGTCCTCGCCCAATGAGAGTGAGGTTCCTCACTGGAATTGTGCGAGGTCAGTGAAATCTTACTCCTCCAGAGTGAGAATTCGACGCATATGACTCAAATAAAGTGAGCCTTATAGTCATCGCTCTGATAGAGCTAGGCAAAATTGTCTCACTCATTTCGAACACGACACCTCACTCAAAGGTTTTCAGTGAAAAGTTTTCTTTGGTTTCTGGCACGAAATTTTAGTTGAATTAAATACAATTTCTTTAATTCAAAGCGACGGTTTTATGGGTGCAGGATATGAAGACATACTTGGCCATGATTCTGACTTGCATCACAATTTCCTAAGAGTGGATGCATTGCATACTTGCTGTGAGGCAGCACAGGTCAGTGCGCCTTAGCGGCGAAGCGAGTAGGCAAACCCACAACACTTATGCAAAGATCTGGTAGGTGTAAAATAGCTGTTTTACATTTCATTTATCAATCCGGAAAGAACAGTGTAGAAAATAATTGGCGGGAGCATTTGCATCCGGCGCGATTCAATCGACCTGCCTTTATAGTCGAATCGAATCGCGAACAGCGAACCGAACGAACAACAGCGCTCCGATCAATCTGGACGAAATGTCAGAGATCACGGCGAGTGAGGATCAGACCGGAGAGACAGCAGGGCGTGAGTTGAGAAAGAGAAAGACAGAGAGAGGGGGGCAGGGGGGGGGGCGTGAGTTATGGGGGCATATAAGGTGAGACGAGTCGATCCATCGACAGCCAGCCTCTCTGCCCATCCTCCTCACCTCACACGCCGTTTCGCCGACAAAGAAAGCGAACACATTCGGCCCTAAAAACTGCGACAGCCAACATTTGGGGCCCTCTCCTCGCCTCGGCCGCCACACATTTGGCCACGGCCAATTATGGCAGGGCCAAAAGAGCCACACGCGAGCGTCGTAAAAGAGTATCGCTAGAGGTGGTAAAATATTCCGCATGACACGTGGGTAATGAAATATAGGGGCGAGCAGACGCTGCTGCCCTCCTCCGCGGTGTGGTGACCTCGGCGGCCTCGGCTGCATCACAAGGGACCCAGCCTGCCTGGCCGTCAAGTGACCGGTGGTGGTCCGCAGCCGCCATCGAAAACTTACTTCAAATTCTCTCGGATATGTCATACATGGAATACTACCACTTGATTAGAAAGTTTGAACCATGTGCCGCCTCATTTGCTGTGAGTAATAAATATCGTGATGAACGCATCCTATACCTTTTTTAAAAATATATATACTGGTCATTTCTAATTTTTTTAACAACATTTACCAAATGCGTAAAGAGGAATTCCACAGTAGCACGACGAGTATCCAAAGCGCTCAGACGCGCGGGCTGCACGCGTTCTCACGGGAACACACGGTCGCCCCTTTGATATCGTAAACAGTGGCACAGCCAGATCACCGGGGGCATTACCCGTCGCTGATCGCCGCTCTGCTCCCGGGACGGACGTATAAGGCGCGCGGGCCGCGGCACCGGCCGTGCCGCGCCGCCCGTGCGAACGGATCACCCGCGGGGGTCACTCGGTTACCTTCAGGAGAGCCTTTAGGCCCTTCCGAGAAACGCGTCGCCGCGGCCGCTGAAGCCGTGGAGGCAGGACGCGAGCGCGCGTGTGATTCCGCGGCCGAGCGCGCCTTGGAATCCACCACCACAAACAGCAACGGAACAAAAAAATCGAGGGGTTGACCACTAAGATTTGTGGTGTACATACGGAATATCTGGAATATTTTTGGAATAACGGGCATACTTTTGGAATTCTGTAAATTTTTGGTGGAATATCTGAAATACATATGAATTATCTCTAATATTTTGGGAATGTCCTGGTGTGTTCATGGAATATCCAAGAATGGTCCACCCCTCGAAAAAAATAAATAATACTGAATCAAAGATTTATAAAATATGGAATGAGCGCCTCGTACGTTGCCTGAGAGAGCATGCCTATACCGAGGCGGTCGAGGATGCTCGTCGCCGTCGTGTGTTCACAAACACGTACTTACACGCCATTCAGCCGATGACCCTCCCCCTCCCCCACTCTCCCGCCCCCGCGGGGCTCTACGACAGCAGGACACACACACACACACACACACACACACACACTGACCCAAGGCGCTCGGAACCAATCAGCCGTGCTGTGTACTGTT
>NW_026267178.1:1853515-1854254 GCF_000697945.3 Frankliniella occidentalis
GGGGCCCCGGCGCCAGACACGTGGGCGGGCGCGGGGGAATGCAGAGAGGGGCGGGCGTCAGAGTGTATACCCGGAGCAGAGCACTGCTGGAGCCACGCCGGGCTGGAGGGCGCAAGCTCGTCGCATTCCATACTGCCATGCTCTCCGACCTGGACTATATTGGGATAAGGCAAAGCGACTGAGCGTGAAGATTGTAAGGAAAGAGTAGATGTTGGTCACCAAACGGTCTGCACAAGGCACCCGTCATCCTGATCATCGGCAGCAGCCCCCTTTGGCCGGTATGGCCACCCTTACGCAGAGCGAGGAGGGAGTCCTCCCCCGCTCGGCCCCCGCCGCCGCTGACTCGCTTCTGTCGAGGCCGAGCAGGCGATGGCAAACAGCCGTGCATGTTTCATGAGCGACGATCAATTACAAGAACCGTTTCTTTCTTCGGGTGCGTGCGCCTGCGTGCGCCGGCGTGCGCCTCGGGGCGGGCGGCGCAGGGCTCTCTAGCGGGGGCCGCGCTGTTTACCGTGCGTCCGCCGTAGCGTACAGTAGACCGCCGCGCGGAATTCTAAATAACAATAGGGCTCAGCAGAAAAGGGGAAAAGGGCGTATATCGATTACGTATACTTCGCTGCGTGATTTTTTGTTTGTTCGGCTTGGTTTTTGTTGTGGCACCGGGTGGCACGTGGCTGCTGCGTCACAATAACACAATGAAATAGGGGTGTAGTTAGATTGTCCGGCCTACTTTTCTCCG
>NW_026267178.1:1860119-1863323 GCF_000697945.3 Frankliniella occidentalis
GAGGGCGGGGTGAGTTAGTTATTAAGGAAATGTCTTGGTATCACGAAAGAAAGAAGAAGGCGAGAGACTAATACTGCTACTGGAAACTTTTCGTGGATATCAGATAATACAGCCGCACCGCGGGGTGTCATTTGTAAAATAAAAAGAAGAACGAAATAACGAAAGAGGCAAACAGCAGGAAAAAAAAATGAATGTGGAAGACGAAAATAGAAGAAAAAGTCCTTTTGTCTTTCGTGCTGGCTTGGCGCGGAAGGACAATGAAGACGAATGAATATCTTCCATCAATTAATTGCTTCCCAGGCGCCTCATCAAGGCTCGTCATGCACACGGGGCTCGTGTCGCGTGACGAGCTCGTCAACCGATACTGTGACTGGATAGTGACGATATAGGTATAAGAACTCGTTCCTTATTACACATACCTTTCGAAAGCCCTCACGGCGACGCAGAGAGTCCAGAAAAATGTTGGTTAAACTGTCGCTGTCGTTGGTGGAAAAGGAAAGGTGAAATCGGATTTGAGATGGCGGGAGAATATCAAACTCACAACCCCCATGACAAATCCAATTAATCTTTTCTTTTCCTTAAACCGCAGACATCTTTAGCACGTCGTGCTCGTCCGCATCTGTAGGATAAACCATAGACATGGGATAAACATGCAACACGATCTCGAGCATTTTATTATTTTTTTAAATTAAAATGTACCTCTAAAAACATTTTTGACTGTGTACTTTGAGTCCGTTCACTCATTTGCTCGCAGCCGTGCGTCGCGACGGGTCATCGTGCGTAGCGCGCTGCGTAGGACGCGTAAAACGGGCTAATTATTTATTTATTTGGTAGGGGCCCAGGGCGGGCACGGCGTGGCGGCGGGCTCGGCTCTCGGCCGGACTGGGCCTCAATTGTCACACATCTCATATCAGACCCACGCGTTAATGTTTAATTGCACCTCCACCAGTTAGTGCGGTTGCAATAATTGTTAACGCCCCCTTCCCCTCCTCCCCACGGCCTGCCTCTCCGCAGCACTCCGCCTCCATTCCAGAAGAGTGAAATTTACGCACCGAAAGCATATACACCGCAAAATCTACGTGACTTTCATCAATTATCTTTTGCTGTGCCATTTTCTAAAACGACCTTTAAACAATGGGTGCAAGATGAATCAGGACATTTCAATCGCTAACTGTGGTCGGCGTATAAGAGCACCCTCCTTACGTAGGGTAGGGGGTACTAAACTGAACGGAGAGAAAAGAGAAGGGAGAGCGAAGAGGGAGGGAAGAGAGAGAGAGAGAGAGAGAGAGAGAGAGAGAGAGAGAGAGAGAGAGAGAGAGAGAGAGAGAAGCACGCGTGGCTGACATGCTTGAAATAAGCCCAATCAGGCGGGCACACGACGCCGCCGCGCCATACACGGTCACTCAAAGCTCTTTGTCACGTGACACACACACACACACACACACACGCGCGGAGGACGGCAAAAGCAGAGGCCACCCGCTTTGTTTTCTGCGCGCGCTTTTGCACCCCTGTGTGCATCGCGGCGATAATGAGGCAACGCGGGCGGACGAGGGAGAGAGAGAGAGAGAGAGAGAGAGAGAGAGAGAGAGAGAGAGGGAGAGAGGGAGAGAGAGAGACGCGTTGCGCCGCATGAGGGCTGCGCCCAGGCTGCGCCCAGGCTGCGGTGGCGCGGCTTGGAGGCCGGGCGGCCCCGCCTTGGCGTCCGCTCGCGCGCCGACCGCCGTACTCGGCCAGGGCGGCAGTGCGACGTGCAGCGCTGCGTCACGGGAAGCCTACCCGGCGCCCGCCAGCGCGCCCTCCCCGCCCGCCCCGCCCGCTGCCGAGAGGAAGAAGTGTGGTGAGTGAGCTTATTTGGGGGGGAGCTGCTGCTATGATTTCCCTTCCAGTGTCTTGACGGTGACATTTGTTCACACTTAGGAGCCTGGATTCGTGTTTTAAATGCAGAAAACTAATGAACTTTTAGTTTTCCTGGAAAACTTGCTATAAGGATCGTCGTGTCGTGTGAATAGCGTGGTTGGCGTACGTGACATAAGTGCGTTGGAGGAACTGACTCGAGATGGCGCGAGGGAAGCTGTACGATTTTAAGCGTTATCAGCATTCTTCTTTTAAAAATTTAAAAATTTGTGGCAAGTTTAAATATCACGACAGAGTGCCAGCTCGATTATTATCATTTATTTTTTGTTTGTTTGTTGTTGTCGTTGTCTCGCTTCTCACCCCGCAGGCAGGCAGGTCGTGTTCTTGTAATTTTTTATTTGGCCCTTCTCCGCTCTAGTGCCCCCCACCCCTGTCCCTCGCGCGAGACGAGTGTACACTCGAGCCTTCCACATTTGAAGCAGCAGCAGCAGCAGCAGAAGCAGCGGTCCCCAGCCATTGTCCCCCACGCCATGTTCCCTCGCCTCGTTTTGCACACCGAAACTACGTTATGATTTACTCTCTGTCTCCCTCGCTCGCGCCAGCTCGCGCCCCGTTAGTGGCATGTCTAATGACGACACGCTCTGCACTTACACGCGCTTTTTTTTCTGCCCCCCTGGCTGATGAGAGCGAGATATGTCCATGCGGCTCATCCAAGGATTGTCCCACGGCGCGCGTCGCGCCCGCACGCCACCACCACCACCACCGGGTGCCTGCTGGTGCTGCTCATGGTGCTGGTGCCGATGGTGCTGCTTTTTGGTGCTGCTGTTGCTGGTGCTGCTGCTTCTGGTGCTACTGGTGCTTGGTGCTGCTGGTGCTTGGTGCTGCTGGTGCTTGTTGCTGCTGGTGCTGCTGGTGCTGCTGGTGCTGCTGGTGCTGCTGGTGCTGCTGGTGCTGCTGGTGCTGCTGGTGCTGCTGGTGCTGCTGCTGGTGCTGCTGCTGGTGCTGCTAGTGCTGCCAGTGCTGCCAATGGTGCTGCTGATGGTGTTGGTGCTGCTGATGCTGCTGATGCTGCTGGTGCTGCTAAGTGCTCCTGCTGCTTCTGCAGCAGCCAGCAGGTCAGCCGCGACGCGGCGGTGGTCGGGTTCGAATCCCGCCGCGCGCAGAGTGCTCCCATATCTAATTCCCCACTTCCGGTCTTCCGGCTAGAAGGTGGCATGCATCCTCCTCCTTCCTTCCTGCGATGCAATGAGACAATGCCGCAGTAGAGCAGAGAGCGCGATGCAATGCCAGACATTAGGCACACGGCATGGACGAGTGTCGCTGCGGGGTCGAAGGGGAGGGGGCGGCGGG
>NW_026267178.1:1863408-1868397 GCF_000697945.3 Frankliniella occidentalis
GGCGGGGGCGGCTCTAAGGTGAGGTGACATCTAATTACCGCGACGCGACGCCCTCCCGGTCCGCAATCAAACGCCATAGCAGCCACCATCGCTAATAGACTGCACGGACCGCGGCCACCGACCGCAGCGTGGCGGGGCGTGGCGGGGCGGGGCGGGGCGCAGGCCCGCGGGCAGACTGATGGGATGAGGTCAGGAGGCACCAATGCGACGATCAGGAAGCTCCTCCTTCTCTTCCTCCTCCTCTTCCTTCCGGTGCCGCTCGCCCCCCCCCCCCTTCTACCTCCACGTCCCCTCAGCGCCGCCCACACGAATTCGTCAAATGTCGCCGGCGGTAGTCAACGTTATCAGCCCGGACAGATCAGTATATAACGCCGATCCGTCCCGTCGCCTGGTCGCCTACAGACCTGGTAGTGCTGGAGGTCCGTGCGGTGGTGCCGGGGGTCGTGGAGGTGCTGGAGGTCGTGGTGCTGCTGGAGATCTAGTAGGTTCTGGAGGTCCCGCTGTTGCTGGAGGTCATGATGGTGCCGGATGTCGTGGAGGTGCTCGAGATCGTAGAGGTGCTGGGAGGTCATGTAAGGTGCTGGGGGTCCTCTGGTGTTGTTGGAAGTCGTGGTCGTGGTGGTGTGGAGGTCGTGGAATGGTCCGTAGGAGTGCTGGATCCTGGGCGATGGAAGTCTAGTCTGTGGTCTCGTCTCACCCGAGGTCTCACCTCTCCGTCAAGAGAGGGGGCACAGGAGACCACCACTACCAGCAACAGACCAACTCAGACGGACCGGCGACAAAGGACAGACACGTAGTCATTTTCTGTTTTTCATCATCTTTCGTGAGGAGTGAGGAGTGTTCTGGATCAGCACCGCTCGGCACTGGGAAAGGGGAGGGCGGCGCCGAATTTTGAGGAACCGTCTTTTATCCCACGCCACAACACCGACACAGAAGGAGAGAGAGAGGGAGAGAGGGAAAAGGAATGACTGGGGGGGGGGGGCAGATAGAGAGACAGAGACAGGGAGAGGAACAGTTACTCGCAGATTGCCGCACTAATGCTTGAAAAACACCCGCCGTTGTCGTCGGCAGCGGCGCGCTGCGCTGGGGCGTCGAACGCCGCCGTCCGTCCCGTGTACCCCGTCCACCCTCACGACGACCGGAGCGTCGCGACGCCAAAGCAAGAAGCGCCGGGGCGCGCCGCGCTCTCATTATTTTCAGTTATCACTTTAATTTTAGTGGCCCGGCGGGCGGGTCCGGCGGCGCCCACCCACCATTGTCGCGCGAATGTATTCATTTTCCCCACGCTCCATATATTTCTTTGCTTTGTCTTTTCCTTGGCGTCGGCCCCCGCTATAGGTTCGTTCCGTCGTGTCACCGTAACTCACATAAAGCAGACCATTTTCGGCGTCGTAATGACAATCATATTTCGTTAAGCCCGAGGCATTGTTCAGGAGGGCGCCGGGCGCCGCGCGGTGCGGCGTATATTCGCGGGGCGCCGCGCGCACTTCGAATGGTCAAGCCGTAAGTCCGGAAACCCTCCCTCTCTCTTTTATCTCTTTTTATTACTACTCGTTATTTCGGTTCCTCTCTCTCGCTTTATTTTCGTTATTCCACTCTCGCGCTCGCGCGGCGCGCTCGGAATATACCGTGCAGCGCGAGCCTCACACCGTGATGGTCCGTTTCGTCGCTAAAGCCTTTTGCGCTGCCGCTGCTGACGGCGCGAGGGGATATACGGCAGACGACTTGTGATCCAGCAGTAGGGACTGACTGTTCAGTAAAAAGAAACAAAAGGGAAATCACGCGCGAGGAGCAGGTAAGTGCACTCGAGGCGCCACACAGCAGCAGCGCGGGGTATATACTGCTGGCTTTGTACCGCACCCGGCGCACCCTCATATTGCTGACTTCCGAAATAGCCGATAATAATAATAACAACAACAACAACGAAAACGACCACGACCACTCTCCAATCGCACCGCCGGGCGTGGCTGGGGCGGCGGGGGGCGGCGGGGGGCGGCGCTGCACAGACAAAGGGCGCCGCCGCCGCCGGCCCGTCAATACCGACCAGGTAAACGATTTGCCGCCCAGTCGCTAAGTGGCCGTCTAGCCTCCGGTATCGGAAGCTGTCTTCATCTTCAGCCGCCCCTTTGCTTTCCATCATTTTTTTCCTCTCCCCTCCCAGTTTTCAATTACTCTATTACGGCACGCCGTGAATCCCCCCGGGGCCGACACACCACCACCGCCGCGTACCTGGACGCCGACGTGGACGCCGCCGATGCACCGGAAAGGTGCGGTACAGCAGCCTCCAGCAGCAGCCTGCCTGTAGAAAAAGAAAAACAGAAAAGTTGTCATGACGAAAGTATACAATGTCGATTACAGATTCATCGTGTTCCTATTTAGACGGGATTCTAGGTACAGAGGTGCGCGAAAGGTACTTGCATCCCTTCGATTACCATCGCCACGAGTGGGTCCCGGACGATCCCGGACGCGGCCGGAGGCGAGACAGTGCGCCACCCACGGCCATCAGGTAAAGACACGGGGAGTACAACGGACACAAAGGCAAGGGCCGCGTGTCTTGCACGGGACCACCAGAGGGAGCCCCCCCACCCCCTCAAGACCTGCAGGACGCCCTCCAGCCGGCCAGCGTGTCCTCATTTGTCAAACGGAATGTTTTGTAATTGCTTTCATTTATCCCCCACTTCCTTCTCCGATCGACATTTTCTCTTTTTCGTCCCGCGCGCGGAGTCCAGTGAACAGGACAATAAAGATGAAGAAAACACAAGAAAACACGGGGTTGTACTAACATGTCTTGCATAGTGGCTGATTCGATCCAGATTCGTACATAGTTTCCGTGCAGTCGGTTTGGCCAGGAGTGCCGCGCAGCCCGGCTGAGTAGGCAACACGCCAGCACTCGAGGGCCTGCGGTACAGTCTATCTAGGGAATAGAGCGGGGCGAAATGGCCACGCTACATCTCGTTACACGTGGCTCTTGGACCGCCTCGCGGAGGCAAAAATTGTGTACCAACCTGGACCGGAAACACGAGATCGTCCGGGTCAAACGGGCGGGGCCTCTGCTGCGCCCGTGAGCCACGAGAGCTGGTGGGGCCCCTGATGCATTGCCGTGGATCGGAGCGAGGCGTGGCGGGGCGTGGCGGGGCGGGCCATTTAGAGGCCCCCCGACATGTTTCCGATAGCTGAGCATTGGCACCGCACCACACAACCACACACCGAAGAGCAACAGGTGAGAACTGTCCCGGACTAATGCTTTATTCTCACCTTAATGGTTTATTGGTGCCATGTTTCCGATCCAGGCCGCCCGGGCCCCGGGCCGGGCAGAGCGCCCAGTCGACGCCGCGCCGTGTTTTAGTGGTGGGGCCGACGCGGGCCGGCGCTACACAGAAAAGCAAAACAGAGCGAAATCTAATCGGTGAACAAAATCCCTTTTTCAGAAACGAGTTTTTGCAATGTGCACTCATGCATCGACCTTGTGAGAAATGCTCACTGGACAGGGTAAAACAAAAATGCATCTATTCCAACATTCATCATCATATAGGTCCCAGCTCCCAGCCCCCTGTGAGGACGCATGAACGGCCTACAACTACTTCCCGGGAATTTATTCAAATTAAAATGACATAGTCTCGCACCGAGTATTTTTCTCCCGAATCCCTTTCTGCTTTGACGTTCGGACCTACTTTGGTGTTTTATTGTGAGCAGAGATTCAGGATAAGCAAACACACACGCACACACGCACGAGGGGCCGATAAGGCGACTGGGTGGCCGCTTCGCTTTGCTTTATGGCCTATGGATCGAGAAGATTTGTTGGTTCACTGAATGAGGAGGAAGCACCTCGGCGGGGCAGCGTGGGGACCTCGGTGGGGACGGGGCGAGCTGGACCTCAACAGGTAGGGGACCATGCGGGCACCCTCTGGCGTGCCAAACCGACCTCAGTGGTACTACTACTACCTCCCGAGAAAGTTCGAACAATAAATTACCCCCAATAGTGATGGATTTCAAACCCAAGCCTTTTACAATTAAAGTTTCTGGCGAACTTTTTATTTTTTGAAAAATATTTTTGTGATGTCATACAGGAGATTCCACGACGCTGCTGCTGGTGCACCTCATCGGCTGCGGGCCGACATTGATACCTCGACATGTCGGGTTATTTCCCCCTCGAGGTGGTAAATGTTGTCCATTTCCAAGACACGTACGGACAGGCGGGCGGACGGAGTGAGAGGCGATAGAAAGGTCGACCGAACTTTATCACCACAATTATTTATTGTGGGCCGCCGGGCGGGTATCGGATGAGAAGTGAGGCGACGCGCCTGCCTGTGGTTTTGGACGGCCCGATCTGCTGCCCGACCGTCCCCCACCTCTCTCGAGGCATTTCCACGACTGTTCTTGTTTCGATTCCTTTTTACGTCGCATCACCTGCTTGCTTGGTCGAAGAGAAAGACCACCCTAGGCCTACTTCATAGCGACTTAGGCCAAATTTCTTCGCGTACGTCGCCTCGTCGCCTCGTAGGTTTCGAAGAGGGCGGTCAAAGAGAATCTGTGAGACTTAAGACGTTTGGAAACGCCCGAACGGTTAAAACAGTTGAAATAAAAACTGCTTCACAATAATGAATTGAGCAGTGATTTGTGGTCTTTCTCTCTGCTGCCGCGATTTGAAATAGCCCGCAATACCCTCCATTTCCCTCCCGAGCTACGCCGCGCAGCGTTCGCTGCGGACGCGACACACGTGCGTCAGCCATTAGCATAGGTGCGTGGGGCGCATGTGCAGCATTTAGGCCCCTCCGCTTGTCGCTTTGTCTCCAAAGGTTTGTTGATTTGTGGCGCGCGGCTCCGGCCATGTGCGTCGTGAGTCACAACACCCGCTGCGCGCGCCCGAGGCCGCGACCCTCAGTGACGGCCACGACGACCCTCTCTGACGTGGAAGGACCCGAGGCCGCGAATCCTCTGTGACGGGGACGTGTCCGAGACCGCGACGACCCTCTCTGACGGGGACGTGAC
>NW_026267178.1:1868817-1875269 GCF_000697945.3 Frankliniella occidentalis
GCCTCCGCCCCCACCCCCGCCGCGGTATCACGCTCTCATTGTTTACGCACTGTGCATTGTGGGCGCCCTGCTGTAATCCAGCTCCAGCGAGAGCACCGCCTCCTGGAGCCAGTGGCGTACAAGCATGGCGCAAGAGAGACAGATGAAGACGGGCGGGTGTCGATTCCAATACCACGCTTACAAAAAAAAATGGGACATTAAAAAAAAAGTTTCTTTACAAATAAAAAGATTGCCGGGCCAACAAAATAGTAGAGGAGGTAGAAAGTCGAATAAGCAGAAAAGGGGGGATTCCTTGCTCGTCTTTGCCTTTGCAGCTTCCACGACGGACGGCGGACCGTTTTCCCCGCGACACGATCCCGTAATTGGAAGAAATGATGAGCGAGCTGCGGGACGAGAGGACAAGATCTGACTAGCGGCACGGCTGGGGCTGGGCGGGGCCGGCGGGGCGGGCAAAGGCGTCTTTCAGGGGGCAATTTGCATTTAACGGCTGACAACACGGCAAGGCTGGCCTGTGCAGCCGGACATCGGCTAATGGCGGGAGAGGGAGTCGTCGGTAGTGCACCGCAGCTCTTTACCCTCTTCTCTCTAAACCTTCTCTGTCTCTGTCTCTCTTCGGGCTAGAGGAGTCATTGCGGCAGAGATCATCGATCTGAGACGAAGAGACAGAGAGAGAGAGAGGGGGGCGGGCGGAGAGACAGAGCGCAGCGGCACATTAGTAGCCCCAGCCATTTGTCAATAGGATCGCCAGGCCCGGGCGCGTCCTTAGAAACACTATTGGCCCCGCGGCCCGTCAGTCCATCACCCTGGCGGTGCCGCCGGTGCACGCCGAGCTGCCGGGGCCTTTTCAAGAGCAGCATGACGACGACGGCGACGGCGCCCAATGAATTTCATGACTCGTCTATCCATCATTGGCTGGACGACACTGCCGCGCGCTGCCCCCGATTGACTGACTTGGACCGTGTGTGCTCTCCAGCGGGCCTGCTCCAGCACCACGCGGTGCCCTTCTCCTCCTCCTCCTGGAGGCCACCGCGGGCGAGGCCCCCGACGACGGCGTCTCGCTTACAAGGCTTGTCGCAGCCACTGTATCCGTTATCGGGGGATCTACGGAAAACGGCAGCGGCGCGGCCAAAAAAAGGAAGGGGGGAGAGAGGGGGGCTTCCTTTCCACCAAACGGCGTGAGAGAGAGAGAGAGAGAGAGAGAGAGAGAGAGAGAGAGGACGTCGACGGCATCACGGCGCGTCGAGCACCGCGTCGGCGGCCAACAAATAAAAGATGGACGGGCCCTGCGCAGGGCAGGCGCGGTCTGGTCGCGTCGCCGACGACGAACGAAGATTTGTCGAACGTGTTGGTGCGGCGGGGCGTGGCGGTACCGGGCGGTCCTTCCTCGCGCTGCATTCGGCCCTCTTACCCCCGCGACGGGTACCCCGACCACAAATCTTTGTGACGAATTGGTCCAGATAACGCCGTCGTTCCAGAGCACCCCGCCACGCGACCCTCCCAGCCCTCTCCCCCTCTCCGTCTTCACACCTCCACGCGTCTCTCCGTCTCTCCGTCTCTCCCTCTCTCTTTCTCGCTCTGCTCATCTCATTTTGCTTTTCGATCATCTAATCTTTCTTTCTTCCCCTTTCTTCATTTGTTTTCTACTTAAAAGTTTTACGTTAAAAATGTAGACCGCGTTAAATGAGGTGCGATGCTGGGAATGGGAAGGTTCGGCCAGCCGATGTCACGATAGCGCTAATTCGTGGAAGTTTTGGTATTGTCCCCCGCCCCTGTCGACGCTCCGCACGTCCAGTGCGTGCTGCAGCCAGGCCCGGGGACCACCGGAGCCAGTTAATCAAAATATGAAAACAGTACATAATTCATTGCCGCGCAGAGATTCGTCCCGGTATCATTTTATTGTTGTTATTGTTATTTTTTTCAGAAAGTTTGGTCACGAGGCCTCCGGGGCGAGCGGAAGATGAGTTGGGGATAAATTTACGACGGAGGAAGGGGCGCAAGAGAGTCAGTCACAGCGACACATCAGAAATTCAATCCAGGACCAGCGTAGTCGTCTGTGAGGGAAAATGTGAATTATCGCCATTTGGTCGCTTGCGGGGCTCCGGGCGCGTTTGTCATCGGAACTCAGACATCAAGCACTACTACGCGTGTGGAAATGAGGTGCAAATGCAGACATTCCGGGCGGGAGGTATCCATTAGCAGAGCCCCGCCCCGGGCTGGGCCGAGGGCTTAGAGGGGGAGTGTGACTCGAGTGTGATTTCTGGGATTAGCCCCCTCTTCTCTATCAGACGCACGCCCCTCTCGAGGCAAGAATCCCCCGGATTTGGGATTCGGACCCAATAAATCTCACCCTCACCTCCCAACCACCCCGCCGCTGGCGGGCCTCGCACAGATAACTCTTCGCTCTGTCACACATACGCGACGTGTATCGCTGCTCTATTGCAACAACCGAATTTTCTTTGAAACGCGATTTTTAAAACTTTTAAAAAAATCACAACGCGTGAAACCTATTTATTTTATTCTTTTGACAAAACGAATTTACGACCGGATTCGCAGATTCAATATTGCAGTTTGTTGGCGGCCTTGTGGGGGGCTCACTGTTATGACGTAACCCGCGGAATGTTGGCAGGCCTGCCGCGCGAAAAGACTCACATTCATATCGGGATTTACTCGGTGTCGATACCCGCGCACCTCGTGCCGCCCGGACACCCCGTCCCCAGGCCGATTAATCTCGAAGGTAATACAGAAAAATCTGTCTTGCACACCGAGATATCGAATCCATTTTATTTTATGGCGTTCCCCTCCTTGTGACCACGCCAAGCAGCCACTCCTTTTTATTTTACCAAAGATATACATTTCACATCTCCCCGGCCATAGATCTTGTACCAAACGCAGGGCGTTATAAAAGAAGTGCGTTTAGGAGTGTTCGAGCGCATAAATTAAACGACGCGTGTCAAGCGTTATTTATTGGAATCAGCATCGATTCGCCGTGTCGAGTCGAGCCTCGTTGGCCCCGCAGCAGCAGCACGGGGTACGGGGGGAGGTCTTCAGGTCGCGAGGGCCACGACGACGACGACGCAGGTGGCAGAGGGACCGAAACATCGAGACAGGCCGTCGGCGCGCAGGATGGCATTGCACCGACTTTAAATTCGGCGGCGCCCCGAGGCCCCCATGTCGATCACTCGAAACTGTCAAGTTACGCATGATCGATCATCGCCTCGCTCCTCATTGATTCAGATTGAATGGATTTCCGCTTCGTTTATCGATTGCCCTGATTGAATTAACCCCTTTGGCGGGGAGGTCATCTCCTGCCGCTGCCTTCACTATACTGTAACAAACGTCAACTCGTCCAAATTTCCAGCTGTCAGTCATCGGAGTTTGCCAGGCAGACCCGAGGTCGCTCCATGAGCCCATGGGGCGGTTTGGGTGTTGGGCTCTACAGAATCGACGAAAGCCCGATGATGTTGTTCCCCACACATTGCAGAGCAAAAGCCGAGGCCGGCACGTCAGCCGGGGCGGCGAGGCGGACCCTTGCAGATTACAATCTCAGTCCATACTCGCCGCAGCGACACCGCGGTTGTTTGCAAAATATCAATTGCGACATTACACACACGTACGTAGCGATGGCCGCCCGGCCGTGCGAGCTGGGCGGGGCGGGGCGAGGCGGGGCGAGGCGGGGTGAGGCCCCAGCAAGCACAATGCCGCGCACGGTAGCGTACCCGCGGTCCGACTGCATATAAAGATAATCGTAACTGCAACGACGTGAGCGGCCCACTACTCGCGGCGCGCAGCAAATCTCTTCGCGCGCGGAAACAACAAATAACTTTCCGCGCCGTCGTCGCCAACGTCGTGGGACGTTCAAAACAAACTTGCTGGAAAAAGAAATCCAGTGCAGCCTAAAAACAACAACAACTTATGTGTTTGACTTTGACGTCTCTCTTTAAAAAATAAAAAGACGTACTCACAACACGTTCCGAAAAGAGTTCCCATGCCGCAAAATTTTTAATCTTCTGGCATTACTGTTGTGCGTACAGCCGTTTGGAACCGAACGCTATACTCGGGCGATAAGCCGAGCAGCAAAACGTGCGGGCGAACGCTGCCAACATTTCGAGCGCCGCTGGTCTGGTCATCTGCTGCTGCCGCTGCGCTGCAGCACGGTTCGGCGGAGGATGAGATTCCGCCTGCAGATTTTGCGCGTTTGCGTTTCTTATCGGGACGTCAGCGCGGCGGGCCGTATGCGTAAATAACTCCAATATTGCGGAGATGATGAAGGGATGCGAGCAGAAAAGGGAGAGACGGGGGAAAATGGGGGGAGGGGGGCTTAAATGCAACCGTCTGCGGTCGGGGAAGAGGAGGAGGAGGAGGAGGGAAAGAGGGGAGGAGCGAGCCCGAAAGCTAATAAGGACAGGAAAACCTTGGCACCAGCAGCCCCGGCCGCGGGAGAGGAGAGGGGCTGCTCCTGTCCTAAGAGCAGGAGAGAGAGAGAGAGAGAGAGAGAGAGAGAGAGAGAGAGAGAGAGAGAGAAAGAGAAGCGCCTTCATTCAGAGGGGTTCCAATATGTAGAAAAACAACCGATTTACAAAGACAATATTGGAGTGCACTTGCATGCGATACGCCGCACACCGACAGGTGTAAGTATGGTTCCGTCGCGCAGCCCGCGGAGCGTGTAGCCGTGCTGCAGGCCGCAGGACCCCACCCCGCCCTGCTCTCACCCCGCCAGCCCGCCGGCCGTCAGGACTTCCCCGCCCACGCGCATTGTTTTCGCAGCCATCTTTCACCGACTTCGCGCAGCGGCAACGCCTGAGTACACCTTGTTCTTCTGCCCGCCCGCCCGCCCGGTCCGCCATCTCGTCGAGATGCCCCCGCCACGCCATGCCACGCCCCGCCACGCCCCGGGGCTATACAGACTCAAGGTTCGGACCCGGCTGACCCCAGCAGCCGCGCTCGCACAGTCTTTGCGTGGCGGGGCGTGGCGGGGCGTGGCGGGGCGTGGCCGGGGGGCGTGGCCAGCCCGTCCGAGAAAACAAATCCACCCAAGTGTAAACACCGCGAGGAGTTCATCGTCGCGGGGGCGGTCAGGCCCGGCCCGGTCCGGCTCCAGGTCCTCCAGGACCCCGCAACTGCAACGGCCGCCCCGGGGAGTTACGGCGGTACCGCCCCACCCGGGCCCCGCCCCGCGGCGCCGCTAGAGCGAGCTGACCGCCCTCCTTTGCGCAATATTTTTCCTGCGGAAGGTGAATCGCTAATTCACACTCACACACACTCACGCTCGCTATAAAGGGCTCATCTCCTCGGTCGGAGGGCCAAGGCGGAGAGGCGCAACCGTGCGGACCCACGCCCACACATTTTTTCCCCTTGCGGATGTAAAGTAAATGGACCTCCCTTCATGTCCATGACCAAAAAGCATACACACCTTTAGTAGCAAAATAATAGTATTCCCAATGGTGGCGAAATAATTTTCCTAAAGAGATCGTTTGTCCCTTCCACACCCACTCACTTCGCCTAGCACTGCGCAAAGTAAACATTCCGAACGGAAATAATAATTGTTTGGCCAGCCGGACAGTCTGGGTGGAGTTCTGCGGCCCCGGCGGCGCCAAGGGCCGGCAGCAGAACTGAGTATTTGACCACGCGAAAAAGGAGACCGCCCCGGCCACTACTGCTGGCCAGTCTAGTCAATGCAGTACAATGCGCAACCGAGGGGGCAAATGAAAGTCCAACACACTCACACGTACACACACACACAGCGCCAGTCAAACACACGCTCACACACACACACGCACACACAAGCGGAGCAATTTGATTAGTTCACTCCACAACTACAAACTATGACCACTTCATTATGAACAGGCGCGCGCTTGGTCAACAGAGAGAGAGAGAGAGAGAGAGAGAGAGAGAGAGAGAGAGAGAGAGAGAGAGAGAGAGAGAGAGAGAGAGAGAGAGAGAGAGAGTGTGGGGCGGGGGGCTCTCTCTTTGTTGCTCTGTCTATCTCACGCCTGCCTCCCCCTCTCCCACCTCTCTCTCTCTCTCTCTACACGTCAAAGTCCTATAACTGACCAGCCGCGCCGCCGCCGCCCCGCTTCACTTACAGTGCCGCTCGCGCCGCTGACCACACATTCACATGAATGAATTCAATCCATTACTTATGGAATGAGTTTGAACACCACCACCAGGCTTGAGGCCGCGGGGGTGCGTGGCGGTGTGGTGGCGTTCTGAGGGCTTCTCTCCTCTCTGGGGGCCCCTACCCCCCCCCCCCTGGACTTATATTCCCGCGGTCTAATCCGAAACGCTTAGCCGGCGTCGCGTTCTGTGGACTGTAAGAAGTGTAAGTCATAGGCTGGCCAAGACGTTTCATTACGATGTTTTCCGCTTCCGTTCGTCTGTCCGTTCGTCCCGTCTATTCGTCGGTCCTCGAGTCATCCGCTGATTGCTGTGGCAAATAGTTTGGAGAGGGGGGG
>NW_026267178.1:1876299-1881645 GCF_000697945.3 Frankliniella occidentalis
ATATATAAAAAAAAGAGAAGAAGAGTACGGCAGCAGGCGAAGACCGAGACAGAAGAGACGAAATAATAAAAACTCGTCGCACGAATTACCTCCAGTGTGTCGTCTATCTCCGGCCAACTATCTGGAAAGGAAAATATCACGACAGTGCGCTGCACAGATTTCGTGGCGTGATATCATTCTCTTTTCTTCTTTTCCTGTTCTCCTTTTCTTCTCTAAACCCCCCTGCCCCCCTCTTTGCCCCCCGATTCTAATTGCGGTGAAGGTTGGTTACACCTAACGTTCCGCAGAATGGCACCTGCCCCGTCCTCTGCAGAGGCACTGCTTCACGGACCAGTGATCGGGGGCAAGGGCCGTTTGTTGTTCCAGTATGCAGAGCTTCCTCAAAATATTTGTTCACTCAGGTTCCTGAATCAGATTGGGGATTAATAAAACCAGATGACTGATCCAGCCTCATCCGCTCCTGTGATTGACTAAGGTCTGGCTCGCCTGCCTATTTTCGCTGACCATCAATAAGGATAATCCAGAAAGTAGCTATATCCGTCATTTGCCGATACGAATCTTCCAAGTTCAGCCTTTGCAAGCTGCATGGTCTCGTAGCGCCTGGTAGGTAGGCAACATATTGCATGCAGTGCACGAGTGTACTGCGGGGTGGCCTATCTTGAGTGTCGCAGGCGCCAAGATCCCGTAATTTGCTTTGCTAAATGCATTGGTTGAAAAACCATTTTAAAAACTAAAAACTGCTAAATGAATCGAGGAAAAACTGATATAGTTTTTGGCCGACCCCCTATGGCTCGAATGAGGAGGCATCCCACCAGCTTGCGTGCATACGGTACAGTCTAGCTAGATAAAGTGGTGCGTCAGCCACCATTAGCTAAGCACAAGCCCCTGTCAAAAATGAATGTAAAAAAAAATATTGTAGCTCCGGACTACTGCAATGCCAAAGTGACGCATAGGATATTCCAGTCTGTTTTAAACAAAAGTGAAAAGAAAAAGAAAAAAAAAGACAAGCATAACTTTGTTTTCGGAAAGTCTCCAATAACGTTTCATCCCAACAGTCGTGGCCGGTCGTGGCAGAGAGGTTGGCCTGTGCCGTCACGACAGTTTCTCAAACCGACTCCGACTGATTGGAAACTATACAACCTACTGTCCTCTAAAACTTCCTGTCTTAAAATTAATAATTTTATTCACAATCCAACCAATATGGAGAGAGCATGAATTAACTAGTCTTGTTTTCACCAGGAGCACGCCATTTTAAGAAAGGCGAAAGGGAGCGGCTGGGTTTGGAAAGGCGCACCGCCTCTAGGCTCTAATTACGTGGCTTCCTCATGTGGGTGACGCGAATGTGCGAGCCGACCACTCCGAGGCGCCGGGCGCCGGGCGCCCCACGGCCCGGGGCCCGGGGCCCAGAACCCAACACGCACAGCAAGCGCCGAGGTCGGCCGGAGCATCGGATGGATGAACAACAGGCGAGGATTTCTGTTTACTTTTCATTAAGGGGGGAGGGGAGATTGGGGGAAAGAGGTGGGGGAGGCGGGCTGCCCGGCAGCCGAGGAACGCTTTGGAGAAAAATTCAAGATTCCCGGAGTCCATCAGAAGGCGAGAGTGGCCATGGCAGCAGAGGGTAGCAAGGCGGAGGGTGGTGGGGCGGGCGTGGAACGGGGGCGGTACGGGGTGCCTCCGGGCGTTGCTGTTCCTCCGGGTCACCGGACTTCGCTCTGCCCCCGGCAGCCCCGGCCCGCGCCGCCCCCGCGCGCCCCTGCTACTGTTCTATCTCAGTTTTCGCCCGAGATGCATACCCACTCCATTTTGTGTGACCAGCGAACCGAGTGAGTTAATTCATTTGCTAATACGTTTAGCTCGCAGCGCTTTGAAATAGCTAGTTTGGCCTACTCATTTATTTACCCCAGCGCCCCGCTTCCCCGCCGACCTGTTCGCCCCCTTCCCCCCCTTCCCCGCGCGTCCGGGGAAATGGTTTGTACCCGGCTGAGCACCCCGTACCCGTTCTTCACCAACTGCAAGCTGGTTGGGCCGCGAGGCTGTGCTAGTATGATCGATCAGAAATGCAAATATTACTCTTGGCGTTCTTATTAACACAGTTTTTTTTTTTTCGAGCATACTTCACAATGGAACAGCACTTCATCCGAGGATTGTCATGAAACCGTGTGGCTTTCTCCCTTCACCCGCCCACCCCTGCAGCAGCGGCAGCCTCACCTGAGAGGGGGGAGGGGGCACCTCCCCCCCACGGCTAGTCTACCGTACGTAACCCGAGAAACGGAATAATTGCAATCTACAATAGTTGCACGCACGCCTGACCAAAAATGCCTGAATAATTAAATAGCTCGGAGCAGGGCGCGGAGGGAAGTCCATTTCCTGGGGATGTATTCTCTGGGCGGGCTGAGCCCTGGGCTGGCTAGTCGGTGATTGCTGTAAATAAGGGAAAAGCGGGCATTTCGCGCAAGGGGAACGAAAACCATCTGATGAGAGGAAATGTGTTATTCATTACGCTTAGCACTAAATTACCGCCTCCTGCTAACTGCCGCGCTCCGCGCTCGCCCCCCCCCCCCCCATCATCCCCCGGCCGCGAGCCATGCGCCCTGCAGGAGCCAAAGGCGTACACCACAATCGGAAAATTTAATCGCACAGAGAAACGCTGCGAGCGCTATACGCACAGCGGCTGGGATGGCGGCGCGGCAGCACCTGGAAGTGAGGTTAGGTCGGGCAAACGAGAGAAAAAGAGAGGTAGAGAGAGAGAGAGAGAGAGAGAGAGAGAGAGAGAGAGAGAGAGAGAGAGAGAGAGACCCCATACCCCGTCGCTCCTCTCACCCTCGACCCCTAGGGGGTCACCGTGTCGGCCGAGGGGCGCGCTGTACTCTCAGCACCACCTTGCGGCGTCGAGACGGGCTCGGGACGGCGAGGAGTGAGAGGTTTGGCTGGCACCAAAGGGTAGTTAGTGACGAGCGACGAGTGGCGGCCTGCTGCCGTCGTTGTCGCATGGCGCCCCGCCCCGCCGTCACCGTGACACGCTTCCCATGTCGGGCCGGCAAGAGAGGCTAATAAGGTAGACAGCGACACGACGTCAACCGCCGAATGCACAACTGTCAACCGCTCTGTGGTGGCTTAAACGTAAAGGAAGGAGACGAGAAAAAAAATATCATATTCGCAGACAAAAACGAGCGGGACGGTGAGATTTGAACCCACGGCAGTAGTACAGCCTCTGAAAGACAATGGCAGTCATACCTCTCGCTCATACCAGTGTTTCGCTAGGGCTCGGGGCACTCACACACACACACACACACACACAGCCACCTCTCGAGCCCCCAGCAGCGCCATCACTGCTGCGCCCCTCGCCCACGCTGGTGCCATAGGGCTCTCGCTATATAACGACAAGCTGCCACGCTACGCGTCACCTTCGTCACGCTCGGCGAAGTGACATGCTCCGCGTCGCGTCTCGTGCCCCCCGCCCCGCCCGTACCTATGTGTGAAGCCAACCGATCCGAACCGAACCGCGGCGCACCCGACCCCACCACCTCCACCACCTCCACCACGCGGGCCCCAATTAACGACAGTAATTGCGGGGAAACGTCATCATGTGCCTCCGAAAAGCAGTCCATATTTCCACTGAGCTAGATTTCCTCTTAATTCCCACTCATTTAGATCACATATTTTTCAGAATAAACATGCACAAGGGTTATAAAGGCACGCGCCAAGTTACTTTACTCTCCCCCTCAATCCGACCTGCACTACTTTTCTTCCTTTCGGTCCGGCGCACGGTCTAGTCGGAAGTAGTGTGTCGCCCGCACACACCTAAAACCTTTCCTGCACATCCTGCCGTGCCTTTAGCGAGCCGCTGCCACGCCACACAGTGCGCCTGGCACCCCATGTCGCTGGTGGGCGGCCGGTGCTGTCGCGCGCGGTCGCGCTGGTGTCCGTCGCCGCGCCTTTGCGATTCGATGTGCCGTCGTGCATGCTCGATGTTGCCCAATAATTTATCGCCCCGCAACACTAATTACATGCGGCTTGTGCTTTACGCGAGTCGCAAAGCGACAAACGCGCTCGTGTGTGTGTGTGTGTACATGAACTTTCATATATGTGTGTGTGTGTGTGTACATGTGTGCATGCCGTGGTGCATTTTCCGCTGAACTCTAGCTTCAATGTGTCGCACGTTGACCTCAAAATAAGTGGCGGTCGTGAGAGAGGGGGGAAGGGGGAGGGGGAAAGAGAGTGGGAGAGAGAGAGAGAGAGAGAGAGAGAGAGAGAGAGAGAGAGAGAGAGAGAGAGAGAGAGAGAGGTTTTTGATTCGTTTTCGTTGAACACTTAAAGACGTCATGCCTTCACCATTTCAGCAGTCAAAAAGCCGAGAGAGGAATTGAAGATTCAACCAGACCAATTCACCGTACGGTTGGGCCAAGAACAACGTCTGCCAAATTCCAATGTGTGCGGCGCCGCCCCTGCTTCCAACTAAATTAATAGACCTCCTCATCCCTACGGTCAGCAAATTAAGAGTAAAGTCAGTCTCGAAAAACAACACGAATTGTCACGTTACGGCCCCCTAGAGGAGGTTGAGGACGAGAAGGAGGAGAGAGAAAAAAGCAGACTACTCGTCGTCTAATTGGCAGCGCGTGCATGCATGCGTGTGTGTGTGAGTGAGTGCGCGTCGGAAGCCAGCAATGAACCTAATGAAGGAGTGAATGAATTCAATGACAGGCCGCGCATGGCGGTCCGTTGTTCGACGACTGGGCAAGGAGGCAGGAAGCCGCTGATGGACGAATATGATGCTCTCGCCTCCACTCGGCCCATGACGCCACACAATTTATGTGAATTTCTATAATTCACGAATCTCCCAGGACGGCCAGATGATGCCTCTTCTAACTCCACAAACTCCGTAACACCTCGATTCACTACTCACTACTATAACACTATGTGTCTTCTCTCTCTCTCTTTTTAAAGCATATCGCGTTTGGGGAGGAGAGAGAAAGATGCCGTATATGAGTCATAATTATTAATGGTTGGCTTCCACCTTCACCATCCTTTCGAATTTCGTTACTGTATAAATGGACGAGGTCCAAAGAGAAAGGCTTGACATCAGCAGCCGAGGCTTTGAACACGGCGCTAATCAGAGGGAGAGAGGGCTCCAAAGCAAAGCAGGCAACATGATGGAGAGATAAAGGTTTGGGAAAAAACAACAAAAAAGGGAGAAAAAGGGAGATTCCCCGTCTGGAAAATTTTCACCGAGGCACCTGTTGAAAAGTAGATTCGACTTAATTAAAACATGGCCAAAGCCGATGAGGGTAAGGAGAATACAGAGAGGCGGCTCATCACTCAGGGGCCAATGAAAGAGGACAGAGA
>NW_026267178.1:1884620-1892623 GCF_000697945.3 Frankliniella occidentalis
CTCTCTCTCTCTCTTTCTCTCGGCCCGGCTAGGGCTGGAAGCCCTGGAAAGTTACCGGAAAATTTCAGGGGAAAAAAAGCGGAAAACGTCCTTGGAAAAATGGAAACTTTCACGGGATTCGGAGATTTTTAGTTATTTTGCGGAAATTATCCGGAAAGTTTTAAAATTTGCAGCCCTGGGCCCTGCTCCGCGACCCTCCGCAGCACAGCACGCCCTGCGTTTGCTCTACGCTCCACGGGCCGCCTCGCGCCACACACAGCGGTAGTCCTGGAAACATGCACGCGCCGGCACCTTTCAAAAGATCACCGTGAAAACCCCCATACTGCCGCGCACCCTCCCGGAAGGGATCTGCGCCAGCATTGCGGAAATATATACATATACATGCACGCGTAAAACCGTAGCTTTGATTTCACTATGAAAAGTGCTTTGGTTGTTTCATACAGGAAATTTTGCCACAGGTCCATAAAGTTGAATTAAGTTGAGGGAATTTCCTCGAGTTTAGCTTTAAATCGAGGTCAAAATATGCTTTGAAATAACGGAAGCACTTTTCGACGTGAAATCAAAGGTATGTTTTTTCTGGGTGTGTGGAACACTTGCGTTTCGGCAACCATCAAACCAGGATTTTTTTTCTTGTAATTTCATCCCTTTTCTGTATCGTATACGTTGTATTACAAAATTGCACCGCTCTGCCCCCCCCCCCCTTTGCCCCATCCTCTCTCTCAATTTTGGAAATTTCAATTCTAAGACGAGGGATGAAATGTTGAGGTGGTTAGGCGCCATGCTGCACGCGCGCGTCCGTGTGCTGCGATAGGCGTAGGTTGGGATGGGAAGCAGGGAGGGTTTGGGGCGAGGCGAGATCCACAAGATTTGTGCGGCCCCCGCCCGCACCATAAGGGCGAGGGCCGGGCGCACTCACACACCGTGCAACAGGGGAAATTTCATACGATGCGCAGGGGAAAGGACAGAGAGAGAGAGAGAGAGAGAGAGAGAGAGAGAGAGAGAAAGAGAGAGAGAGATAGTAGGGTTGAAAATTTTCAAAGTTTCAGGAAAATTTCCGAAAAGTTCCCAAAAATTACCGAAAAATAAAAAAAACACTTCCAAAATCTGGGAAATTTGCCATTTTCCCCCCTGAATTTTTTTGTTTTTCCTGAAATTTTCCGGAAACTTTCCAGGGTTTCCAACCTTAAGAGAGAGAGAGAGTGAGGCGTGGATCTAAACAGCTGCCACTTTGCTCCGTGTAATAGGCTGCGTTCAGTGACTCGCTTTGATCTGGTTCGGCGGCGCGTCATGTGTGTAGGAGGTTTGCCCGCGCGACAACGGGGGATCGCTTTTCGCGTGAAGGTGGCGGGTGGGACGTGAGTGGGCGAGGCACATGTGGGGGGTTACCACCCCTTGCTCCCGTCCTCTTTCCGCCTCGGCTCCAACACCTTTCTCTCCTCTCTTTACTCTCTTGCTGTCGCTTGTAATTTCCTCTCTGTCTAAGGCCTTGCGCTTGCCTTTTTTCTGCTTTGATAAGGGGCTATTTAGTGCGGGCTTAATGCAGACGACTCGGTGTTTGTGTTTGTCTCTCTGCTGTTTCACTAAAGGGTGTGAGCCACAGGTTTAAAATGAGCAGGAAATCGTTTTCGGGAGAAGAGATTTACGTACTGTTTAGTTCCCTACAATTTTGCTCGCGCGCTCGCAATTTGAGATAAGGAAAAAAATGAAGAGAGATAAGGGAGGCGGGACCGGCTTCTACCATTTCGCCAGCTGTCTCTTTTTCGCATGACTTTGCGCGAGGCGCTTTCAAGAAGGCTTCCTGGAAGTCGTGATGGTCTGCGGGGTAAGGGTACACCTCCCCCCCCCCCTTCCCCTCACCCCTACGCACTTTGTCGCCTCGCCCTGAGCGAACAGAATTGCACTCCATCTCAATCCATCGCCACGGCACGTCTGAATACCCCAGAGTATTCCGAAAAAAAAAGAGGACGTAAACGATGTATAATGAAAAGCCACCGAGACCCATCAGCTGCATCGTGATTCGATTGATTCGCGAAGCCCCCTCTTAGCATTCGTTTACTCTCCGATATCGTAGCAATACACTCGATCCCTGGTCGGTCTCAGCCCTCTTGCTGCTGCTTTTCATAGACAAGAACATAAAAGGCTAAAACGTCGTTTCACTTGAAAAAAAAAAGCTTGTCAATAATTTCTGGTTTGCTCTTTTAGCAAAACTATATTTTCAAAACTATATTTTGCCTCTATAGTCGCAGCAATAACATTTGCCAATCATGCACAGGTTTTGCTACAGCTAAAAATGCTGCTGACGCTGAAAACAAAACAAAATGTTATCAAACTCTTTTTGATGTTTTTTGCAATTGCACTCTTTTGCGTGGTGTATCCGATAAGCGAGGGCGTTGAAGGAATAGCACGCCTCGTCGAGTGCTGGGAGGTGTGTATCGCAAGAAAGAGAGGGAGGGAGAGAGAAAGAGCGGGGGGAGAAAGGGAGAGAAATGCCATCGTACAGACGATGACAGAATTGTTTTCAGTCTCATCGACGAAAATTAAAACTGAGAAGCACGGCTGGAGATAGTAGTCTTGATGAAATATTTTATTAAATATCTGCGCAGCGTTAATTGTTATTGGCAATCAAAGGGATGGGGACGCGCCGAGTCAAGTATCGCCAGTAATTAAAAAGACAAACATTTTTTATACGGTTCGCCGGATAAAGCGAGGGAAAGAGATCTTTTTATTCGAGCTGCGAGATGAATATCGACTAAGGAGACCCGGAAGGCAAAGCAGCGGGGGGCCACAGCAGCAGCCAGCTCTTCATTTCGTCAAAACAGTCACTCTCCCTTTCGGATGAAGGGAATCGCGATGGTGAGGGGGGAAAAGATGACAAATCAAATAGAAGAGTAATCGAAGAATAAAAGCTGCCCCGAAAAGTAGTACTTGAGTCGTACTTGAGCAGGTTCCTCAGAGAGATTTTCAATAAGTGTGCGGTTTTTTTTATAGTCTTTCGACAGAACCTTTCGAGGATACAACGTCACGGAGAGATATCTCTGTCTTTCTTTGTCTCCCACCTTCTCTCATAAAACGAGACGGATCAAAGCTCAGAAAAATGGAAATCAACGCCGTACCGATACAGCACTGAATACAGATGGCCCTGTTTCTCCAGAAACAATACACCGGGCCGATCTCTCCTGGTTGGACGCCAGCAGCTCGAAAAATCTGTATGAGTTGAATGTCCTGCTTCCACTATATTCTTGAACTCGCGTCTGATCGCCTTCAATTGATACGCCTCTTAAGGCGTTTCCATCCATCCAGAGCGCCCTAACGTTACTTGGAAGAAAACGCTTAAAACCGTGAAATAAATTTCAATTTTGTGTTTTGGGAAAATTTTCCAGTGTTTTCTTCAGAATATGTTTCCGTTACAGGTTTCGTTACGACGCCTTGCATCCATCACAAATTGTTTGTCCCATACTCGTCGCGCGCTCACGCCGCCGAAGTCCATATCTCAAGTTCGTGTGTGAGCAGAACAAGGAATTTGTCATCGGAATTCCTCGTGGGCAACGTATTGCCTCCGATCGAAGATACTCTCGTCTCGAAGGGAGATGGGGATGGGGGCACCAGAGTTTAGTTGTCACGGCATTGAATTCCCCCGGGTCCCTCTGCTTGAGCCGAGGCGGCGACGGGGCGTTCCGTGCCGCGGAGTTCAGGCAGCCCGTGTAACGCGCTAGATTTGCCCGGTACGACCTCGTAATCGGCCGGGTTGAACGCCACTGAACATCGGCCGAACGCTACCTGAACGGCTCGGCGTCCTCTCCGGACGCGAGGAATGCCGTGTGAGTTATGGTGTCGGCTCCCAACGTGTTTACACCTTCGCCACCTCTCTCCCCGGTGGTCCCGCCAATACGATATCGAGTAAATGAATCATGTAGAAACGAGAGATCGCACAAATGGACGTCAGAAAAAAATATAAAAACAAATAAATGCTGGATACGAATAAAACGCACAGAAATCTTGTGAAAATTGCCGTAAAAAATAATCCTGTAATAACAATTATTATAAATGGGGTTCTCAGAGTGCGTACCATTGCGACAGCGGGGGACGCTGTCACAAATACGAGTCCTATCGACTCGGTATCTGGGACACCAATCTCGCGCCGTATATTACCCCGTGTCCCCTCCTCCGCCCCCCAGCTGAGCTTCGGGGACGCCCCCTCGGGGGAGTCGCGCCATGACGTCATAAACCAAACTTCGAGAGCCGAAGGGGTTATATACGTGTGTGTCCTGACGAATGGGCAGCGTCGCATCGTGGGGGTTGTTCGGGCGGAAGCAGAGATATGGGTGAGTCAGACCGTGCGAGCCTCGAATATCAGAGCTTGCGCCACAACCCCGTCTCCCACACGTGGTGGTAGGCACGCAAACCAAAGTTGTTGAAATCCCCAAAACTATGCCACTCGAGCCAAATAGTCTGGTTGTTCGAGCAGGGACACCCTTTTATAGTGCCTCGACCAGACAACAGTAAATGGATTGGATTGGGAAGCGGGGGGGTATCGGCGATAGAAACCAATCGGCCCGATGACAGCACCGTCACGTACTTCGAGAAAAATACAAATGTCTCGTGACAAAAAGCTGACGGGCCAAAAGTGATACACACTCACAGCGGGTAGTAAAATCGAGGGGGGAAAAAGAGAAGCAAAGGATGACCGGAGAGGAGGGCGTCGCATCACCGTCGTCACCACGGAGATAAAACACCCGGATCGAGAGAGTACGGTGGGCGTCGGCCTCGGTCCGCTCTATCTATAGGGACATAAATAAAATAGTAATAATCAGTGGCAAAGGATTGCCTACCTGTGGTGTCTCGCTGCTGCTGCTGCTATGCTGCTGCTCGTCGTTGTTCTCAGAAGGAATAACGATAAAAATTCATCGTTCGGACGGACCGAACGGCTGGCCGGCTGGCCCCTCTCGCCCATCGGAGAAGGTCCTCAAAAATCATGAGACGGACCACCACCACCACCGCCACCACCGCGACCACCACCACGACCAGTACCCGGATCAAATAATGAAAGTGGCATCGCAGCCCGGCGCCTGCCTGTGGTCTAATAATCATAAACACGACCGGTGGAGGCGGAGGGGGGGGGGGGGTGAAGCATTCGGCCAGCTGACCGCAACATACCCAATAGGAACCGAGAAGGGCCTCAGCTCAGCTCCTCCACCGATCAGGAGCGAGGCGACGCTGCAGGCCGTGCTGCACGCCGCTGTCCAGCAGCGCGCGGGGGCGCAACTTGCCATGATTCACACAATAAGTGGCGCCGGATGGATGCCTCTCGCCGCCGACAGTGCGCCCCCGCGCCACGCCACGGCGCGTCGCGACGGCGGAGCCGCCAATAGAAGCCTCATGAGTCACATCACGCTATTAACAAATATCTGTGACCTCAGCAGCACTTCCTAATAACGCCTCGCCTCGCCTCCCCTTCCCTCTCTCTCTCTCTCTCTCTCTCTCTCTCTCTCTCTCTCTCTCTCTCTCTCCCTCTCTCTCTCACTCTCTCGATCCCGTCTGATGCCGCGCATCACACACACACACAACAGCTCGGGGCAGCAAGTGGATAATGGATGTCAAACTTGGAAGCAAGGAAGGAAATTGGTGTGTCCTCTCTCTCTCTCTCGCTCACTCCATGTACGCGCTCTTCTCTTTCTCCGTCCGCACGCCGATTGCTGACAATTGCACTCCAGAGAGGAATCGTCGCGGCCACGCCGCCGCCGTCCAGAACCCGTCTGTCACGTGACCGCCGAAATCACGACACGTAATAATAGCAGTCGTCTACACTATACGACATCAAAAAATTATATTTCGGAAGAAAACGAGTCCCCTCGAAATCACCGGCTCCATGGACTGATGGTCACTTTTTTTTCGTCGCCACCCGCTCTTTACGTTCGGGCGGATGGACGGCGAGGTCTGAATCACGCGCGGTTAACGATGTTTGAATTGGCCGCCGTAACGCGTCATGAGTCAGGAGGGGGACACACCATTGGGATGGACCCTGAACCCGACCCTGCGGCTCTGGCCAGGCGGGGGATCGAACCCGCGCCGCGGCCTTGACCGCCACTCACTCACTCAGTGCAGCGCAGTGGGTCCGCGGCCCACACTCGCGGTGAGGAGTCAGCCGTGTCGGTGACGGCGAGGGCCCGCGGCCTGGCCCCGGGGGGCGCGGGCGGCCTAACGAGCTCACCAGCGTGAGCCAGGCCAGAGGCGCCAGGGCCGCTGCCGAAGGGACCACCGACTCCTTAAAGGGAAGGGACCGCGTCAGAAGAGGGCTCATCCAGTAGTGCCGTTGTGTACTTCAGCAGGGGGTGCGACCCTGATCCGGCGTCCATACACCACCAATCACCCCCATCCCATCCGCGAACAGCGCGGTGTCTTCGGCGGCCGTAAGAGCCAGCCACAAAAAAAAAAGGGAAAAGGAAAAAAACAGGCCGGTATAGTCTGTGTGCAGCGAGGGGCAGTAGGGGATTTTTATTGCACGCTGTGTGGCCGGCCTGTTGCACGTTACTCTCGCGGTGATCGCCGCCGCCGCACTCGCCGCACCGCCCGCCCAGGACCATAATCATCAATTCGCAATAAAAGGTCACGAATTACGGGCAAAAGCCCCACACACACACAGACCGTGCGCGCCGTGCTTTTAGCGGCCCGGATGCGCTGGCCCTGCCGTGTGTGTATGCGGGGAGGGTCGAGGGTCCGCCGTGTGCCTTCCCCGATGCTGCCGGCCATACCGCCTCCTCCTCCTCCGCAGAGCTCTCTGCCCGGCGCTGCCGCTCAGTCCGGGTGAGTTTTATGAATTTATAACCTCCCGTCTGCGCCACAATTGAGGTCGAAAACATGCTCCCGCTCCCGCGCACACTCCGGACCCCATATGATGCGCCGCGGCCCTTTCGGGGCACTTTAGCGGGAGGGAGGGTCAGGGGTCAAAAAATAAGGCGGGAGAGAAAGAGGGAAGAGCCAAGTGGAGAGCGCCTGCCGAAATTTTTCATACACCCAGATTTCGCGTCACGGATGAAGATGGTGTCTACATTTTTCATAGCCGATGAATCAGCAGCAGGGGAATGCCGATGATGACTCAGGAAGAAGCTCGGACCAGTTCGAGTAATCGATCGACACCTCGCTTCTCTTGCCCCGATATAAATCGCACACGTCTCCCGGGGACGCAAACACGACCAATTTGTATCGCCCGCCTTGCTCAGAGCTCGTTATGACAGGGGCACGGTAAATACGGCACGCCGAAGCCATCCACTAAATCAGAGGGGAGATAACCGAGGCAGTTGTCCTCGGTCGGGGTGCGACGGTGCGGCGCGACACGGGGGAGGACCCCGTCGACGACGAGCAGCGCGACCTTTTCTTATTATATTACTGTATTTCTGTTTGGCTGCGCAGCGAGTGGCGCGGTGTGCTGCTGGTGACGTCCCCCACGAGCTGCCCCGCAGCGCCCCCGCCGCGCAGCCCCGCGTTTCCCCTTCGGATTATGATTGTGGGTCGACTCCCGCGCCGACGGCCAAAACAACTCTGATTCAGTTCATTTTCCCCTCATAGTTTGAAATAAACAGCCGTTTCTGCAAACTCGTCGACATTTCAGCAGCTGCGCGGCGCAATATCGCCGTGACGATTATTCCCAAACATAGTAGAAAGTGCTGGACACTCCCCATCCCCACTCTCCTTTTTGTCTCTCTCCGACAGCACACCACACAACTGTGTGACACTGTCGCGCGGTGGCGGGGCGTGGCGTGGCGGGGCGTGGTGGGGCGGGGCTGCGGCCGCGTGGTATGGAGTGGATGCCATTCGCCTGGCCGAGGCGTTTGGAGAGCGCATTCATCTTTGGGTGCCACACACCACGTATGGTACCGGAGCGCCGCACCGCGCCGGGCCGAGCCGCGCCGCACTTGGCCCGGCTGCATCGGGACACGCGGCCAATGATTTATCGGCGTGCTCCCCACACCGGCCGGGCCGGGCTGGGCCCCACCCCGCCCCACCTC
>NW_026267178.1:1892673-1897225 GCF_000697945.3 Frankliniella occidentalis
GTCTCGGTCGCACCGATGGCCGCGGCCACGAGGCAAAGGAGAGAAGGGGAAGAGCGAAGGGTGGCGCACAGAAAGAGAGAGAGAGGAGAGAGCGAAAGAGAGAGAGAGAGAGAGAGAGAGAGAGAGAGAGAGAGAGAGAGAGAGAGAGACGTCACGGAGCTGCACGAAAGTAACTCTACGGCGACACAGTAAATTTTGAAATTCCCTGCGTCGTCTCCTATGTAACATGCGTACGGGACCGGTTATGTGCGAAATAGCAGCTAGCGTTCACCCGCTGGGCGTTCCCTCATCGCGCGTGCATTTGTGTGTGTGTGTGTGTGTGTGTGTGTGTGTGTGTGTGTGTCTCTTGTTTGAGACGCTTCGAGGAATGTCGCGTATCTGCGAGCAGAATGTCCTGTGCGGAGGAGGAGGCTCAGGCGCGGTGCGGGGAGAGAGATAGGCTGCATGTCGGACCGATTCCACCGGAGAGTTATGGTGTGTGTGTGCAATACCCTGGCCTCTCCGCGGTAAATACCCCTCTCGTAACAGCCTTCAAATCACTCGGCACGTTGTAGCCGGACGCGGCCGCACGGACACCGCCTAATCACAACACACGAGGAATAATAAAAAGTGAGGTTAGGTGCCCCGTTAGACTCCACCATTCCGTCCCCAAAAGACACCCATGTATTTCGTGGCGTCTCCCGCACGAGGGGCCTTCTCCGTTTCGATATGATCGATGCCTCGCGCCGTATCGACCCCGCCGCGGAGCCGGAGCCGCGACTTGGATTGGACTTTATCACCGGGACCGCGCTATAAATCGCTCGCCTAAGTGCGCCCGCCCGCTGCCTCCTCTGCGCCGCTGCCTTGGCGATGCGCGCCGTCGCGGCGGCGGCGTACCGACCGACGAGCAAAATAATGGCGACAACGGCGCTTTGAATACTTTATGCTTCGCGCCATATTGAGCAGCTGTTAATGGGCCGTGCTTCGCGGCGTTCGCGGCGGCGTCGCGTCGCGTCGGTGGCGTCGGCGGCAGTGCCTCAATGGACGACAGGGGCTGCCAACCGCCCGCCCCTCACAGCGTCGACCAAAAAAGGCGATTACAGGACAGGAGCGGCTCCCGTTGGCACTACTGGAGGCCAAACGCGCGGCGCGCTGCGCGGTGTTATATTGCGCGAAAGGCAGCAGCCTTCGCACCCCTGAGCAGAGGAGGGCGAGACGCGGCGAGGAGGAGGGCCTCCTGCCTCCTCGGGCTGATCGGCCAGAGCAGAGGAGAAGGGGGGCTCTCAGTGTGTGCGAGGGTGGCTGATAAAAGCACCCATAAATCGTCCACATAGCATCACGTCTGCAAAGACGTTGACCAGACCGCGCGCCGCTGCCGGACTGCTGTTGTTTCTCTCTCTCACTCTCTGTGTCTTTCTCTCCCTTTCTCTGTCCCTCTCCCCTACAGTCGTATCGATAATAAACAGTATGGTTTTCCTCATCAGCCCGGCCCGGGCCGCCCTGGCGATACATTAATCTCATCCCATTTTTGCCCGTAATGGACTTGCGCCGTGGAGGGGCCGACCACCACCGCCACGCCCTGCCCCGTATGACAAATCCTCCGCGCCGAGCACCGCCGCGTCCCTGACGCTGTCCAGCTGGACAGGACACTCGGGCGGGACGCACGCTCTGTCCTGTGCTGTCCGCACCTGAACCAGATCATCAGATCAGATGGCCGTGCACCACGGTGATCCTCGGCGCTGTAAGTGCCCCGAGTGCGCGATGCCGCCGCTGCTGCTACCTGACCCCAGATCTGGCCCGGGCTGGGGCCGCGGTGATTTACCGGTTTTGGTCCGACCCGGACATGCGCGGGGCCGCGCGTGTAAGCGCGGGGCATTTGAACATCCTCGGCGTGATCGCGGCCGGGCCGGCGTCCCTAACGTCCCTAACGAGACTGGAGCAGAGCGGAGCAGAAGGGCCTCGGCGTGCGGCGCGTGTCGTCCCCGCCCTCATTATTCCCGGGAGTTCATGCGCGCGCGCGGCTTGGATTTCGAGATCATCATGCGATACCTCGAAGCGCACATCAGGTACGTGACCGTAAGCGACCACTAATTCCTTTTCAACGAGGACGTTCTACCTCTACCCCTACCTCCGTCCGGCGCACTGGTGTGCGAGCGAGACAGCCTGCCGTCATCGTCGTCTCCCTCTCGTCGTCGTGCCCCATGACGCTGCTGGTCATCGCCTCTTGTAATGAGCGAGGTCAACGCCGGGCGAGCGCGGTAAATCAAACCCCAAACACGGCGAGAGACAAAACAACAAAAAGTGCGACAGGACAGCGATACTACCCGAAAACAGAGCGGTGCGGAGGCATGGGGCCGACATGTCGTCCGGCCCAGCTGTCGCCTGTCGCCGCGCGTCGCTCCGGCCGGAGCAACTTGCATTGTCTCTGGCGTGTAAGGCGAGCGGCCGGGGCTGGCCAGGAGCTCCTTACACGGAGAAAAATGGTTGGTTGTGAGAACCTACAAAAACGAGGTTGGGGGGTGTTGGATAGGATACACCGATAAACACAGTCGGCCGAACCAGGAGTTTGATAGCGCAACTAAGTCGGGTTGGTTCTCCTGACCAACTAAGCTGGTGAGCGCGATGGGTTCTGGGAACCAACTCCTGGGTTCATGTGGCCATAAATAAATGGTTGTGCCTACATCTCGATCGACCAGGGTCTCCCCCTCCCTCTTCTACCTGCTTCACCCCCGACACGCCGCCCGCGGCCGCTGGGACATGTATTCGTCGTCCTGACTCCTCCCTCCCACGCGCCGCGATGGCCTGGTGGTACCGCGGAGGTCTAGTAATGGGAAGATTCGGGGTTCAAGTCCCGGATGGTTCCAACACGGAACACCTCCTCCAGGGCCCATCAGCAGAAATGAGCTCAACATCGATCCGTCCGTAGGAACGGAGGAAAAGAAGCGGCAATGACAAATACATTTTTGATTTTTGGGATCGATTAGGCTTAACCAATAGATTGGTTGTCAGAACCAACTCGTGTTGGTCGCTGCGACCAACCAAGCTCCACCCACTTAGTTGGTTCACCCAACCAACTAGCTGGTTTTACGAAAATTAACCCTCAAAGATGGTTGGGGGAACCAGCTTGCGGGTCGACCCGACTAACCATTTTTCTCCGTGTATTTGGGGTCGGCACGACGGCGGCCTGCCCCGCGAGGAGGTGCCCGCGCCCCCGCCACACCACGGCGTCGTCGGCCCTTCCGCGCGGGGACCGCCGCTGCTGCCGCGCCTTTTTGATTTACTGAAGCGACGCGCGCCGTCCGCGTCGTCGTCCTCGTCGTCACCGTCGTATTTCACGAAACGAGAGCAGCAGGACCGGAGCTGCGGGGTGGCGTGGCGGCGCGCCCGCAAGACAATGGCGGTAATAACAATAAGACGTACCCCCCCCCCCCCTCCCCGAGGGTATCACGTGTCGCGCCGAGGTGGACGGACGGCGAGAGCACCGCGCGCCGCCCGCTACGCCCCTGCTGCGGGATCGAAAGGACGCGCGGGCACGCCGCCGCCGCCGCCTCCGGAGCCATCTCGGCGTCTCCAGGTGACAACTGCAGGGCTCGTTACCGGCGCCGCCGTCTGCAAGTCCAGGTAGGGCGTGGCGGCGGTGTATCGCCAAAGCCCTACGCTCCGACTTTTGTACTCATTTTGGGAACTTGAACTTATATGTCAATATTTTCTATTCAAGTCAATAATAATGATTCGATCAATTCAAAGAAACAACGGATCCGGACACAATAACGTTTCTTGGACCTGGGAGAGGCGGGTGATTGGCCCCGTGGAGTTAGACTGTACAACTTTCACGCGTGCGGACGGGTTGCCTACCCGGTCGGCCCGTAAGGCGCCATGGCAGTAGAATGCGAGCCCGCGCGCAACACCTGCGGATGTAGACATGGGGCAAATGAGCGAAGTCTGTAGGTTTCGAACCAAGAATCTAGGCCTACGAAGCGTTGTGAAGAAACGTCATCGCATGTCAATGCAATGATACTGAAGTGACGTGGCCGCTCTTCCTGGAGAGAGGTGGCGGGCGGACTGCACCCAGGTCACACGCGGCGCTCGACCCGGGGCCTCCAGCGGCGGCCTAACGAGCTGCTGTCGCCGCCGAGGTGCCTCCTGCTCTTCTCCGCCGCCACCTCGGACCGTCCCTCGCCGCCGCCGGGCCAGTGTCTCACGTTGCAGATAAATTCGTATCACTCCCATGAGCGCGCGCGCGGCCGCGGCGCTCCGCCCTGCTCGGCGGCCGGCGGCACAGCACAGCGGGTGTCTGACCTCATAATTGCGTCCATTTTCCAGGCTGGAACAATGCCGGCCGCCGACAACGCTGTCACCACGTAGATACGGCTCGCCCAGCCGGACCAAGCCGCACAAATAAAGTAAGGGCCGAGCAGTGTCACTTACTCGTGGACACCTACCTTTCTCTCTCTCTCTCTCTCTCTCTCTCTCTCTCTCTCTCTCTCTCGCGCTCTCTCTCTCTCTCTCTCTCGCTCGCTCTCACTCGTTCTCTCACGCACTATGGGCTGGGAGGCACGTTCCGTTCAGGGAC
>NW_026267178.1:1897275-1906151 GCF_000697945.3 Frankliniella occidentalis
CTCTCTCTCTCTCTCTCTCTCTCTCTCTCTCTCTCTCTCCCGCACACTCACACAGCCCATCGCCCACTCTCCTCATTGTGCGTTGCCCGCCAATTGTCATGCACAGATGATGATATAGTGACATGAGTCACCGCGGGGCAGAGGAGCAAGAAACCAAGTAAAATGGAAAAGGAGATTAGTTGGAGGACTGAGATCTACCTCAGCTGCTGAACGCAGCTGACTGCGCTCTTTGGAGGAATAGTGTCGCGGACGAAAAGACGTGCGAAGTTAACTTTTGTTGCATGAGTTACCTCGTTCAAAAAGGCACGACCTGCTTCTCTTTTCAAAATGAATTTCGAGTCGTCGCGCGGTCCGAGAGTAGTTGACAGGAGCTCTGCATTTGATCAGGACGCTGGTCGGTCGGTAAACATGTCCTCCTGATCCACTCCCACGCGCGTGGCGCAGAGTAGTGGTGTGGCGCGGGGCGGGGCGCGCTGCCGTCTGGGTGGCGCTGCGCATCCAGCCCGTTTGGTGTGTGTTTGTTGCCCCGGAAGAGGTCCTTTATTCGCCGTCAATTTCTGACACAATTTGAATAATCCCGGGCTGGCCCGGGCTGGGGCGCACTGCCATGACTAAGCCCCGGGCCGGCCGGCCGGCCGGTGGGCCCCAGCCCGCCCCACCCCGCCCTGACTGATGAACGCGCATCACCGGAAACTGAACATCCGAGGAGGGCGTGACCACCGCGACACTTGCTTAATAAGCAGTGACTTATCTGGCCGCCGCGGCACACTGCTGTAGCTTATTGGCCTTTCACTGCCAGGCGGCCCGTGTTGTAGGCTAGCGCGGCGCAGCGTTAGCACAAACCACGTGACTGAAGAGGGGATGGGTCCAAAAAATTCAGGACGTTTAATTCCATAGGGACCCCGTGATATCTCTAACCCAGGGTACAAATTTAAATATAATGGGGTTTAGACCTTTTGAGACCTCAAAGTATTATTTGCACCCTTCCCCCTCCCACAATCGGTGTGCTCGCCCCTAGCGTGCGCCGGCCTCGTCTGCTTCCTTCCGAGTGTCGAAGGCCCCGCCTGCTGACCGGTCCGAACGGGATCGGGATTATATCGGATCGGGGTGGCGAATGTATGGGCTCGTTAATTGAGAGAGAAATATCCGTATGGTTATCCCTTCGGGTCCTGCCGGCGGGCGGGGCCGGGACGGTCTTTAATTCTCTGGCCAGCGCCGTCGTATGGTGCAGCCCGCGTGGCCCCGGCGGCCCTGGCCATCTGGCGGATAAAGATATCGTTTTCGTTTGGACAATCATCATAAAGATGCAATTATATTGCAAGTGCTTCTTCGAAGGCGCGTCACGCCACCTATACCGATGGCCCCGGCAGGCCGCCGCCGGTAGTTACGATACGTTTCGAAAAGCCCCGCGCGCCATCGGCCATCGGCCGGCCCCGCCGCCGACTTGTATTCGCACGTCGACTTATTCGCACGTCCGTCCATAAACTGACCCGGCGAGAGGGGCTCAAATAGCAGAGTCGATAGCCGATTATCCCGGTAGCTAACCCCCTTCTCTCCCCTCTCATCGGTATAATTCCCCCTCACCACCCCACCCCCCTTCCGCGGCATTCAATGGATTCATACAACATTGTGATGTTGGTACTACCGGTGCGCCTCCGGTACACCGGTCTCGTCGGGTCCATAAATAAGACCCCGCTGTTCGGCAGCCCCATTACACGGGTATCGTCGCGCGAGAGCTGCACCACGCGATCGCATCGCTCGCCTCGGAATTACAATAAAATGTGTCCTGCCATGAGAAGCGTAGCGTACACACGAGGGAAAAGTTTTGTGGTCCCCACGCCGAAGGAGGCGCCAGGTGCAGCTCGAAGAGAGAACGCGCCGCTTATTCGTAGTCCGAGCACCTCTCTGTGTTTCGTTTGGCAGAGAGGGTATGTGACCGCAGTGATTTTTCTGCAAAGACAAGTAAAACACGACGGCGAATGTCGCCAAAGCGTCGTCCCGCCACAGCATTGCACAGGCAGTGGAGTGGAATCCTTTTGGCGAGCGACTTCAAAGTTCACCGCAGACCGGGCCCCGCCCCGCCCCGCCCCCGCCCCGCCGCGCATAGTCGCAAGAACGCCGGGCTTTATCGTGGCTCCGACTCGGCTAAACCATCACCGCCGCCCGGACCCACCGGGTGGCGTAAAGTATAAGAGAGGGAGAAAGGCGCCGACGATAGGGCCGCATCAATATTGTTTGTTTTGTTTTTGGTGCGAGATGTTCGTTATTCTGAAAACTAGCCCCCCAAAAAACGCGTGTGTGGCGTGTCGAACGCCTGCGAGGTAGGCAGATGTTTGTCTCGGAGACTATGCCGACGCCTGTAACGCGGGGTAGCGCCGCCTGCCCGCCGCGCACTGTGAGCGGGAGGAGGAGTATCGACGGCGCTGCAACATTGGAGCGCCGAAGGGCCCCACGCCGGGATGTAAATCTCGCGCCGGAGCGAACATAAAGGCAGAGCAAAGGGGGACGCCGGACCACCTGCGAGCCCCTCGTCACTAATCAATAATTTACTGCTTCATATTGTGTAATTTACGCCGGTCGATCGTCCGGCGGCGGCGGAGGGCGGGCGGCAGCGGCAAGCAAGCGGCAACAGCATCGCTAGGCCCTTCCCGAAAACCGCGAAACGAGCGGCGGCGGCGGCGGCTCGGGCTCGACGGGGCAGAGGAGGAGGCGGCCGGGGCCGGCGGAGCAAGCGGCAGCAGCGGGGGCACATAAATAACCAAAGGGAGGCTAATTCCGAGCTTAATGGCAGGGTAATATATAACTTGATATGAGAAACACTGCGTGTTTGAGTTCTGTAATCATCGACGTTTGGAGCGAAGTTGAAGAATGGGGCGGCGAAAGCGCGGCGGGGGTCCCTCCTGCGGGGCCCAGCGCGGCGCCCTCAGCCCCCCGCCGCCACCACCCACCACGCCCCGCGCCCCGCCGGGGACCTCAGGAATAGGACTGAACAACACTCGCACATGACTTGAAGTTCTTGGTGTCCAGCCGCACACGGGGGAAACCATGCGCAAGAGTGGATTATTTCAATCCCTCGACGACCGATACTACGTGCCACCGAGTCCGGGACAGATCATCCATTATTTCGCACATGTTCGCCAACGACACTCGCATGCTTGAACGTGTGAGCCGGGGAGGACTCGTTTGTCTTCCCTCCGTTCTCCCTCTCTCTCTCTTGGCTGCTCGCGGCACCCTTCTCTCTCCACCCCCACCCCGTCCCACACCTTGGCCAACACGTTCGCTATCATCTTGCTCGGCCTTCTATTAGGAGGCACTCATGTGTCCGACGTTACACAAACCGAACGCAAATGTAAACTCGGCCCATTAATTCAGCCAGTGACATACCGCAGTTTGGTTTTTGCAGCGCCGACGCGAACCCCACCCCCCTTTCGCCTCCCCTCCTCCTTCTCCCTTGTAAACTGTAAGCGGCGCGAGAGGCGGCTCAACCAGCTCGTTCTGCATACGCACACCACCACGGCCTGCTCGTCGTTCGATTCGAATAAAAGTAATCCTCGGAGGCGGGCGAAGTGGAGGCCATCAAAACCATCACGCACTCTGCAGTGGCCTCGGCCAATATTTGCCGGGCCGAAATGGCCCTAATCGAAGGCTTAAGTAGTGACGCAGCGTCCGAGCCTGCAATAAATTAGTCGTAACGGGCCGGAGTAAAAACTCCTTACACATGCACACAGACGTGCAGCAAAGCGCTGCGGTAGGGCCGGCGTTAAAGCGCAAATAATTGTCGCATCATTTGTTCGCGATTTATTTTATCTGTTGTTTTCGCGTGTTTTTTTTATTCTTTCCCACCAAAATATAATAAAGTAATACTAATCATGACACGACATGGAGTTTAATTTCTCTCCAGAAGACCCAATTCCGACACCCGCCCGGCCGCGTCCCTTTAGTCGGGCTGTTGGCGTCGCCGAGATGAGCTCGCTATGTCGTCAAATATTACCTCGAGAAGCTTGCTCTTCTCACTCTCACATATGCGCACATACGACGACGACGCGGGGGAGCGCAGAGGGAGCAATAGCGCACATAGGGTGAGTGAGTGTAAGGAAGCCGAGTGCGAATTCGACGGCCCGCCCTCGCCACCTGCGGCAAGCACACACACACACACTTACGCACACACACCCTCACACATGCACCGCGGAAATGAAAATAATGTAATTCAACGTCCGCGCCCTGCGGTCCCCGGCCTGCGGGCGTTTGTGTTATTTCATATATCCCTTCGCGTCTTCATCACATCCCCGCAGCAGCAGCAGCAGCAGCAGCAGCAGCAGCAGCAGCAGCAGAGCGCTCGGCTTTGGCAGCAGGGCTCGCGAGCGCATGCTTCTTAAATATGAAATTCCTGCACGCAGCCGCGGCGCGGCGTCGCGCGCGAGCTTGCGGCGGCGGCGGCTCGGCGTCGCATGTGGAATCAAAAGGGTCGGAAAAGCAGGCAGGAAGCCGCCCCGGGTGACGAGATGCGTCACAGCAGCGCGACCGCGCGCGCAAACCACGCGCGTATTTCTTTAATTTTTGCTTTAGGGCGCGTGATTCATCACATTCCATACGCACAAGCAAAAGCCTTTTTCGCAACTTTTGAAAGGGAAATCTCACCCTTTCGCCGGGACTCGACGACCACGTTGCGCTCGACAGCCAACTGGCTGACCCGGCCAGCTGAACATTCACATTCACGTTCGATCATTGGCCGCGCCGCAATACACGGATCTCTCCCGTCGATCCTGACCCCGGCTCGAGCCTTTATTGACACTGTAAATTTTAACAGCCCCGAAATGCTCGTCGTAAATAAGACGGGGAGAGGAGAGCGGGCTGAGCAGAGCTCATCGTCGACCCCAAAAGAATAGATGACGCATCAAAAGCCATCATTAACTTTTGATCACGTCGATGTCCTCCTCGAGCTGGCCGCCGCCTGGTTATTGTGCCTGGTTTTGGGTTGGGGGTCATATTCCTGTCGATCACATCACGGATAATCCCACTGCTGTAACTCTTTAAGCACCCACCATTCGACCGGTGTCGATTTCTCTTTTCCGATTTCGATTGTTTTGTTGTCTTATGGTTAACAGAAAAAAACTGCTCTAATTCCAAGAGAAAGCCACTGAATTGCACCCACAACGTTTGCTAAGCGTATCGTGAGTCAAAGTATAGATTCCGTGGCCACAGGACGGGAGGATGGGCGTTGACATGTGAGATTCACGAAACGTCAGCATCGAACTACCTAAAAAATTGTAACCCCAATTAAATGTGGTCTCCTTATACCAACAAGGAGCGCCGTTCGTCTTTTACGAGTTATGATTTCCCAAATGGCCCCTATAACTGTTCATTTGTTTTGATTTTTAATTGCTCGGCGATAGCGAACCTTATTTATGCGTGCAGTTAATCACGACGGCAAATGCGCGCAGCTCTAACGTGTATCGGCTTGACTTCCCACGGAGCTCTTCGACCACCGAGCTAGTGGCGGGCCTAACGAGCATCGACTGACAGAGACCGCCTTGTCGCCCACAGCTGCAGCTGTGCAGCTGTGCGGCTGGGGGAGCTAGTAGCAGGGCGTAACGAGCGTCGACTGACAGTGACCATCTTGTCGCTACAGCTGCAGGCACAGTTGGGGGAGCTAGCGGCGGGGTGAAACGAGCATCGACTGACAGTGGCTGCCTTGTCAGCCACAGCTGCAGCTACTGCGTGCAGCTGTGCAGCTGGAAGGGATCAAAGAGCCTGTAGCTATAGCAAGCTAGTTGCACAACTATAGGGGTGCTTTTACTGCAAATTTAAGTGAACCAAACCAAAACATTTGATGTACTAACGCAAATTAAATTTAAGTATGGAGAAACACCTTAATAATATAAAGGAGACATTGTCGCGCTGATCAACATAACGGGGAGTGGATTAGCGAAATGTAAAATCAAACCCCCTCAACAAGTTCGTACCCTTTGACTTTGATACGCTGACCAACCAATAGGGCTGAGGGCGGGATGGCTTTCATTCAAGTAACTGTCTGGATAGTCCTTCCGCCTGAACCGGACCGCGACGAGACAACCAATCTGGTTATTAGGTATCAAATTTTCGGTTGCAGGCATCGACATTTGAATATCAAAAATGTTGATGGCCAGAACATTCTTTTCCCCGCGGAGGGTCTACATCGCTAACCGCGCACAATTTTTGCCGACACAAATCCAAACGTGTCCTCTGACTGGGGCGCCTTGTGGGCGACGTGTAATGGACAGTGCGCGCCCATCATTTACGGCACCCTTAAGCTTCAGTTTAGCCGTTTTATTCACACACTCAATGTGTCTCGTATTCCTCTCCTTTCACATCCCAAATCACCAGCACGACGGCTCCAGGGACGGCGGGATGACAGTGGGTGGGGCAGGCCGACCCGACCTGAACCGAACCGACTTCGGCAACACTTTGTTGCAAAACATCACAACTTTCTGCCCAGAAATTATATTTCTGCACACAAAATAAGACAAAATGGCCCGAGGGAGAAAATGAAGTATTTGGGGCGACCTAAAAATAACTACAACCGAAACCGTGTCGTATTTTTGCTGTCTAAAAACAAGAACAATCTTTCGGGATTAAACAGCCACTTTCTAATGTTATAAAACGAAAAGCGAAAAACGACTGCCCTAGAATCCATGTTTTGGTAAATCGCTCCAGTAGAGCTGAACTGACTCGGCTGGTAATAATCGCCCGCGGCGAGGGGGAGGTCGCTCGTCAGCCCGATTTAAATGTCTGCCACAACTTTGCGCGCCACGCTGCGCCACGCCGCGCCACATGCTCCTCCGACCTGTCGTCGGCAGGTCTCGCCGCGGGCGGCCCCGGGCATTTGCAGAAACTGAAGACGCGATCATCCCTGCCGCTCTCCAGGATAAAAGTAGTTTGGCAAAAAAAAAGTAATTAAAAATATTGAGATGATCCTACTTGTGAAATAGTTGCAATCTTTTTGCAGGGGTGGGGTGGCCGGGCAGCCTGCTGCACGGGTCGCCTCCGGGGTCACCGAGGAGCTGGGGCCTAAGTAAGGGCTTGACCCAATCACCGAGATGCAATCATCGGCCAATTGGATTTGGGCCGGCGAGGTGGCGGGGCGTAGCAGCTGACCCGTGCATCATTAATGCGCAGCCCCTTACAGGCGCCTTACACCTCATCGACGAGGTCCTTCCTGCCGTCTGCAGACGCCGGGGAAGACTTCCGGCCCGGAGTTCCCGGCCTGCAACAATGAGAAAAACAACTTTTAGCATCGCTTTACTGGTATTATCGGAGAGTAGCATGCTATCTTCAGAGGATTTCCATGTCTGCGACCCAACACGTACTTAACAGAAAACAAGAACATACAGTATTGCTTTATTAACATTGAACACAAAGCCATCGGGAGCCCTGGAGAAGGCTCGGATGACTCCTCGTCAGGTGCACACCTCCCGCCCTCTCGAGCGCTCCTTACATTTGTATTCAGAGGCCATAATCCATTTCTCGCGCTGACGAACGCCGGGCTTGGCGCGCGCGTTATATTTTTAATCGGCCCTGAAAAACCACCAGCACCTTCCCGACAACAACGCGAGCAGCGCGCGCTACGCGGCGCCACGCCACCCGCACAAGACAACAGAGCAGACCGGAAGGAATAACGAAAGGACGCCGGCCGGCCGGCCATAACCTTAAATCCTCGGTGTAATACATTTAGTAAGACGTATGATGCGCGTGGGACTCCGGCAGCCCCCGAGGTTAATTACCCTCAAAGCTTTTCGACTCGCTGAAATGCACTTTCCGAACGTAAGCGCCGCCGCACCAGCCTCGTTACGGGGCCCGGGCGGTAATGAACGGCGGGAAAAAGGATTCAAATTAAAATGCATATCAGGCTTCGGCACGCCAATCTAGTTTGGCTTTTCAGCGCGCGCGAAAAAAAGAAGCAAGAAGTGAGAGAGATGAGGTGGGGGCGGCGGGGGCAGAGGCGAGGAGGACGACCCTGCCGCAGCGCCGTCGTCGACATCCTGGTGAGGAAGTTAATAGGGTGTGACTAATCAATCCCCTTCCGGACACCTCCTGCCAGCCAACTCCTTGCTCTCTTGATGCTTCGTTTCTTTCTCTCTTTTCTCCGTGTCTCTCTCTCTCTGTCTCTCTGGTAACGCCACTGGCACACCGCCGCCAGTGGCGCCGCCCTGAAGGTAGTCGACGCCGCCCCACCCCCCCTCCGCCTCCCCGAGTCAACCTATCAACCCTTCCCAAACATTGATGAAGCAGCAGCGCGGCGGGTATGGCTCCCAGCAAGAAGCGCCCTGAGTGATCGCCTTTCCCCCCCCCCTCCCCCAACCCACCCCGGGGCCTCTCCTTCTGCCCTGTTCGTTCTAATCGCGTCAGCAGCCAACGTGATGGACTTTAGGGAGGCTCTGTCGTCGAAATAACTGTTCCGTCCCAAAGAGTGTATATATGCGAAAAAACAACAAACGCGAAACAGTTATAACTTACCGCCAATTTGTATACCCGCCAATGATTCTGGACGCGAACATTCCAGCCACGGGTATGCGCAAGGGAAGGGGGCCCCATAACACAGGGACCGTAACTCTGGAAGCGTCCCCACACGACTTACGCGGTTATATACACTGCACACAAGTGAATTATTACCCTCCGATAATAAACACCTGTGCGTAGAGTAAACTACCGCAGGCCGCCGCCACCTTAGACACCCCCTTCCCTTCCCCACCCCCCTTTCCCCTTTCGCCAAACTCCCGCGAGCGCGGCGGGCGCCCTTTATCTCCTTTGCTCGATTGTTTATTAATAAGTCATCTATCAAGAGGCGCCAAACTTAAACCACGAAACAATTCCCTCCTCTCACCTCCTACCCTCCCCCA
>NW_026267179.1:0-6449 GCF_000697945.3 Frankliniella occidentalis
CCCCGCGACCACACCCCCGCCCCGCCTATGGGAATACTAGGCTCAGCTTTCAGAGGCAGCAGCGAGGTGACTACACACCGCGATGTGCGCCCGTGCAAGTGTGTGAGTGTGTGTGTTCCTTCACTGTTTTCCCTTTCGCATTGTCTGTGTGAAATGCTCCCGCGCGCATTTCAATTTTTTCCCCCGAGTTGTCTCTCTCCCTGGTTCAGTATCTTTCTCTCCCTCTCTCTCTCTCTCTCTCTCTCTCTCTCTCTCTCTCTCTCTCTCGCACACTTCTCTTTTCCAGGACTGGAAAGCCTCCCGCAGCAAACCACTTCACGACGGCCGCACCGCATATGGCGGCGCCCGCCTGTGACTTACTTCGCACCGCCTGTCGTACGTAGGCACAGAGACGGACCGACGGACTGACAGCCCGACAGACCGACAGACGAACAGGCAGTCGCACGGGCGAAACTAAGATGCATATAGGCGCGCGTGGAGCCGTCCGCCCCGGTTCGCCCCTGGAAGATGGAGGAGACAGGTGAGGTGAGCAGCCTAGGCCGCCGCCGCCCACCTCCGCATCAGCTGAGTCACATTAACTGCAACCCGATCACACAGGATCCGAGACCTTATTTATTCCACCTTCACATCACATCTACATTAACCTACACATCACATTCACCCCTACGTCATATTCACCTACACATCCATCTCCTAATCACGTACACCACATCATATCCACCTACGTCACATCTAAATTCACCTCTACATCACACTTACCTCTACAAATCAGATCACATCACCTCCACATCCCATGCACATCCACCCCTACACCACATTCTCCTCCTCCCACCGAACACACTGAGGGGCTGACGAGCGTCCTGTTGTGTTTACGCGCGCATCAACAAGAGCGCGGGGCAGAGCGGCTTGTTAAAACGGACGAAAATACCGGCCGCTGCGGCGGCCGCCGCCTTCCAGTAATGTGGTCAAACTGCGTTCCCACGACTGGCGGCCTTCCTGCAGTTCGATACGAGCGACGCATCGAGACGATCGGCAGGCGGGAGCGCGGCCGGGATGTCGCGTCAGCGGCGCGGGGAAGGGCAGCGGGGAAAAGAGGCTGATGGAACGCCTCGCGATGCAGTCCGGCTGAAATATTGTTGACCAGACGAGCGGCAACTCTGTCGGGAACAGAAGCACGCATGCCCACACGATCCCGATATTAAAACTATATTTTCCGAAACACGCGTTTATCCTCATCCCTTTCGCTTTGCTGCGCGTTTTACTCTGACGTGCACCTCGACGCCACCGTCCCTTTCCGTCTTTTCTGACGCCGCCGCTGACGGTGTTAGGTCAGCCCGTCTAAACACGCCAGCCCAGCAGCTCGGCGGCCGGAGTGACGCTCTGTTTGGCGGGTCGGTACGAGCAGCTAATGCACTGCTGGCTGCTCGTGTCATTTGGCTGACCTCTCCGGGGGAGAGAGGCCTTGAGCTCCGCCCCGCCCCGCGACACGGCCTGCCTGCCTGCAGTGAAAGGCAACACCACCGCGGTGTTCCGCTCGGCCGCTACGGACTCGCGCTCGCGGTCCATGGGCTGCCAATTCAGGGTCACCCCCTCGGTGCATACATATATAGAGTAGACTCGTTCGGAAAAAAGTATACGGGGACGGCCGATACTTTGACGCGAACGCACTCGGAAACATTCCTCTGTGGTCAGAGAGTGCAGGTTGCCTCTTCCCCGCCAAGTTATTTCGGGACAGGAAACACACCGCACCGAAAAAAACACCCGTTTCTCCACCAATCGCGGATGAATGAACACCCATTATACGCTCCCTCGTGTTGTGCACCACTACAGTTGAACGAAGGAACGGCCGATAACGACAAAACTGCAGCCGCAACGCAGCGCGAGCAACCTATTCATTTTCCATAGAGTGCGGCGATATTCCGCGGGAAGTGTGCGCGTAATTCGTTGTTGCCCATCGTCCCTTCGCGGCAATCAGCTGATTGTTCCCCCAGCAGCAGCAGCATTGTGAGAGTCTGGACCGTCGTGAGGGAGCGGCGGGACGGCGGCGCCACGGTTCCGTTCCACGCGGTCGTTATTAAATGTTGGCGCCTCCCCGAAAGTAGCGCGGCGGCAGTTATCATTGAGCTGCGCAGGTAAACGGGCGGCGGGCGGCTCTAATTGCGTCGGGAGCACTACAAGTAGGCGAGGGGCGCGGCCAGCAGCACAGCGCCGGGCATTGGCCATCCGGGGCCCCGCCGTCGGGCGCCGTCGGGGAGCGAAAGCAGCAAACGGCTGAAGACGGTCTTGTACGTTTTTAACAAGTAGACGTACTTTTCTCGTAAATAGCACATAAAAAATTTGGTCCTTTAACTAAATAGAAAACAAACAACTTAACGTGAAATGTAATTGATTTTAAAATGCAAAGTCATCTTGGTTCCTTTTTCTTAGTTTGCTTTTTACGAGATAATTGGACACAAACAAATTCCTATCAATTTTCTATCATCTGCTCCCATAATCCAGACGGAAACTGTTTTTCGCCGGAATTCTTTTTAACATCTTGCAATTCTTTAGCTGTACCTCTAGGACCGCTCGAGGCTATAGGTGGAGTTGCAGCGGGGAGGCGCGCGGGGGTCGCGCGCCGCTATCTGACGCACCCCGCGGATAATGGTCGAGTCCGTCCCCTGGCAGCGCCTCTGTGATTGCGAGGAGGCGGCCGTCGAACTCTGATATCGAGAGGAGGGGGGGCAGCCGCCGAGGCAGCCGCGCCAACCCCCCGGGGCGGGCGCGCTCACGACCACTGGGCGCAAATACCTCCGCCGGAGCTCCAGCTCCAGCCGGGCTCCAGCCAAGCTCCGGCCGGCTTCCAGCAGTCGGGGTTATTGGGCCGGCGGGCCGCTCTTCCTCGTCAAAAAATAATACCCCCGCCCTTTTGCTTATAGACCAAAAGGGGGGTGGGATTCGGTCAGGCGCGTTGAAAAAACGAGAGAGCAGAATTGAAAAGTTTCGCAAAGTCATGAGGTAGGCGGCAAAAAAATATCGCCATTATTCCCCCTGGGAGGAACACGGCGGCACGCAAACAGCTTCCACATGACATTCGCGGACCATAGGGAGACGGAAGAGGAAGAAACGCTCTCCGGGAGAGCGCGGGCTTCTTGTGGTGCACCGTGGCCGCTGCGCAATACCATACCAAGCAGCCGAGCCCCAGCGACGGAGATGGTGGGTTTTTGTGCTCCAGGAAAGACACTAGGTTTTTAGTGTTTTCCCAGGTATCACACGGCGACGAACCCCACCCCTCTGCTATCCGGGGGCCACGACGACGCCGCGCCACGCCGCCGCCAGCAAGATAACGATATGGACGAGGAGCCGGCGGCGGCTGCGTCCGGGCGGCTGCCCCACGCCGTGCCCCGCACCAGCAGCAGGCGCCCCACCGGCCCCCGCCACCTTCCTTGCAAGGCCGACTCGGGCCCTCAGGATATCGCTAAAAACAGATCCTCATCCGCCTTGGTCTGTGTGCAAATAATCGAAACCTCGCAAACCTAAGGACAGAAGCAAACTGATGTAACGTGTGGTAACGAGTAACTTTACACATATATTTCTGAAGTGAAATTTATGTTTGTTTTCTAAATGTATTTCATTTCAATTAACCCTTTTCTGGATTATACATAACCACAGCACGTGGACTGAATTTAAAGTCGATGTCGACTGTCATGCGTTATCGCTTTATCCGGCGGCAGCGGCTTTGGCCGCGCTCGCGCCGGCTGGACACTGAGCGTCTCCTGCAGCGACTCCAACGGCTACTCCTCGGCCCGCTCGCCGCCGCCGGCCACTGGTGGCGTGGCGTAGCGTGGCGAGAGGTCGTTGTGCCCCTCCAGCATGGCCGCCGTCGATACGAACCTCTCGATTGGGCCGCTCCTGTTGTTCTTCTACAGTGCATTTTTTTTTTGTCTGCTTCTTCTCCTTCTTCTGTCCGCGTCTCCAGTCGCGACACCTGCACGCCGCCGCGGAGCGTACGTGCCCGCCAGCCGCAGCAGAGCAAAAGGCAGAGCTTTCTTTCAACCATTATTATTTTTTCTCTCTCCTCTCCGTGGCGGCGGTTCCAGGGATTTTCGCCGTTTCCCATGAACAGAAAGGTAAAGCGCACTGAACAAATCTAGTAAAAATATTAATTTAACGCCAGGAAGGAGAAGGAAGGATAAAACATAAAATAACATCATTTTTATCCCAGCGCGGACTCGCTGATATACATACAACTGGTGTATTTTTTTACTCTCTCTTTTTTCCTCTCCAGATATTCGAGGAGGGTTGAAACATAGCAGCGCGTGTACATTGAGCCGGTGAGTCGGACGTTTATATGCCCCCTCCCCTTCCCCCTTTCGGTGCAAACTGAGGCCGAGGCGCTAAATACGTCTGGCGCCGGCCGGGTCGGGCAGGGCAGTGCCAGTGGCCTCCGCCTCTCCTCTCCAGGATGACTCCAGCCGCTCCAGCGGGGGGCGAGCTGGAGGGCAGGGCCGCTGCTGGCTCCAGGTGGGGTCGGACGACTCAAGCGCGGGCACTCCAGACGGACCCTGGAGTATACACGGAACGCCTGCTGCTGAAATTTCCGCCCCCTTCTCCCCCGCTCTCTCTCTCACTCGCTGGAGCCGCCCCCTGGAGGCTCGGCGCTGGAGAAATGAGAGTGCTTGCGGCGGCTGCATGCAGGAAGTGTTGCGGGGATATGCATGTCCCTCCTGCAGCAGCAGCAGCGCGGGCCTTTCAATGTCGCACTCACTCGTCCTAATTATGTCCCGACATTTAATAAAAAGAAAAGGAAAGAAATAAAGAAAAAATCTCCAGCGCATTTTAACATCGCGTTCACTCCCACCATACACCCCTTTTCTAATGCCTGCCTGGCGCCACTTTCGTACATTGCAGTTGCGGTTCAGCGGGTGCGCAGTGTGGCAGGGAGGGGGGGGGGGCCTCACACGAAAGTGCAGCGGAACACGAGAGGAGAGCAGCTCACGAGAGGTGGGGGAGAGAGAGGGAGAAGAAAAAAAAAAGTTCCGACCAGAAACGGATCTTGAAAGCAGATGATACCTTGTGAAGAATTATTCTATTCCAGTCTATTATATTTCCGTATTTACACTTGTGGGGAAAGGGAGGGGGTAGGTGGCGGTGCGGTGCTGTGCGGGGGCTCCAGCGGTAGAAGGGAGGGGGGCCGCTAGCGCTAGCGCGGCCGACTCGGGACGGCGGCTGGCGACTGGCGACGTACGCCGCCTCACGATCCCGCCTAGCAGGCCCAGCCCAATACGTATACGAGCTTTCTTCTGGTTCTCTTTAAAATTTCTTAATCGAGAGTAAAAGCAATGACACCTTACATTACTCATGTATAGTTATATGTATGTTAAGTGTAAGTAAGTTTAAGTTTGTAAGGTATCATCTGCTAAAAATCCGCACGTCGTGGAGAGAGATTGTCGAAGTCTCGTTAGCGCCGCGTTGCCGCCGCCGCTGCGGGCGCCGCCGTCGCCATTGTCACAAGAGCGTGACGCGGTGGTGCATCATCGCGCACATCCCCTCCCGACACTGAGGCGGCGGGCGTGAAAAGACGACATCGACGTCCGCGGACGTCAAAAAACCAACAAAAAAAAAAACTTGACAAATTCCTGCAAATTCCCCGCCTCTTTTCTCTTGTTAATCTCATCAAATTACCTTATTTACTTCTCTTTCGGCAGTATGCTGCGCTCCCGTCGTCAATCCTTTGACCGGCACTTCCGTTCTGCCCAAAATAGCGCACGGTTTTGTCATCGTCGTTTTTTTTGTTGATAAAATATTCAATTTTTTTCCCGCTCACCGATGGCTTCCGATGTGGTAGCATTGTCCCCGTCGTAGACCTCTGGGCGGGCGCCATCTCCGGCCATCTCCCCACTCATTCATCTCCCTTCATCCTTTGGCCAGGTAAACGTCTGTGAAACAGCTCCTAGCCAATGACTTGATGTTTTTTGGGGGGATATGAAAAAAAGAACGGTCAGCCAGCGATTCCATTTTGGCAAACGCTTGGCGGACGACACTTTTGGGGGCCAGACGCATGGGCGATTGATCAGGTTTTTCAGGCGGATCTATAGATGAGGGAAGGTGTGTGGGTGGACGTTGAACTTCGCTTTCGCCGACGCCCACCTTCTGTCGTCACTGCGTAAGAAAGGCGCAGGACCCCCTTTTCATGTTCAGACGCGGCACAGCCGAATTTCGAACGTGTCGCTGGGCCGGGTGGCTGTGCGCCCCACGACCGGTACCGCCACCCTCCTCATTCGGCATGCTGACGGCGAGCGTCTCCAGGGGGGTCCACCCGCGCCGCGTCAGGTGGCTGTTTGTCGACCCCCCTGTTGTTGTTGTTGTTGTTTGTTGATAAAGTGTAAAAAAGAGTGAGTATCGTCCCGGCTCGTCTAAACGCCGACCGGTCGGAGGAGCAAGCACAAGCAAGAGCAGGTTGTTGGGGG
>NW_026267179.1:6529-9640 GCF_000697945.3 Frankliniella occidentalis
CGCACGCTAGGAGCCAAAGGGGGTACGAAGGGGAAGGGGGGGGGGAGACACCTCGATAAGAGAGGAGCCAGACGAGTAGGGAAGGGGTAAATGGCGTGGACTCCGAACAGCGAAGACGGGCGAGGACGAGGGGGGAAGTTGAGGGGGAGGGAGGCGCCTCCGTCATAAAAACATGGCAAGCGCTTTATGTCTTCTGGAAATGACCTAATGACGCCCGATTAGCACGTGCTGCCCGCGGTGGTGTGGCTTGGCGCGGCGAGGTGAGGTCTAGAGAAGAGGTCCCCGCTGAAATGCTTAAGAAAAAACAACGTTAGTCCTGTGCTTCACCTTTGCATATATCTCTCTCGTGCCCCCCCCCCCTTCCCGTTGCGGTTTTGTCTCCAGACGGCGCTCTGTCCGCCGTTGTCAACAACAGCCTCGTTCCGCTGGCGCCTCACGGCTACCTGTGCCTTGTCGGTGCGCGCCGCACAGGTGGGCAGGATGTCGCGGCAGCGACCTGGGCCGCCGGCGCGAGGACGCCGCCGCCGTCTCCCGAGGACGCCGAGGACCGTCGTGTTTGCGCGCCGTCTGGAACACGGCCATGTCAGCCCACCACGCGCTGTTTATCGAGTCGTTTTAGAAAGGTTTGTTGGTTTAGGACCACCCCGACCTCCCCCCCTCCCCTCCCATTAGCCTTTTACCTCGGGCGCGCGCTGTTCTCCCTCCCCTCCCCCACCCCCCATCCCAACCCGTGGCGCCTACCACAGGGATGATTTCCCTTGACCCTCGTCGTTTGATTGCCGTAGGCCCCGACCGACCCCCTACCACCCACCCCCGCACTCCCCCCGTCTTACCTGAAGGTACCTTTACGCCCTGCCCCATCACCCGACCGGGAAAACAAAAAAATGCGTCCAGAAAAAAAGATTCCCCAGCGCCCTTTGTAAAGGAGTTTCGCCCGAGGTTTCGCCCGAGCCCGAGCAAGAGGTGAGCGGTGTGGCTGCGTGTACCCCCAAGCCCCCCTACTCCCGCCCCCTACAACCGCGAGAGGAAATGACACCACGTTTAGCAGCCGCGTAGGTGAGTTTGGCCTTAATCGCATCTAACGCCGCCCCTTTCATGTACGCTCCGCCCCCCGCGCCACCCCCTCCTTTTTAACCCTTTCGGTCCCGCGCCACCACCGGGCTGCCACCACGTGCCGCGCGCCCCCAAGTCCTCCTCCTCCAAACTCTGTGTCCCTCATTCCTTGACCTGCAACTTAACTTGACTACACTACTGCCCTTCCTGCTAAAAAATCAACAAAAAACAAAAGCAACAGCAGCAACAACCAACCACGTCGTTGTTCGCCCTACCGACCTTTTCAGGAGGACCAAGAGAAGAGGAAGGGTAAAGGGAGTGGCCAATGTTCCGCCCGCCGCTGTTTACAGCGGTGCACTTTTGCTCCTCGTCCAGTGGCGTGCACCCCCCCCCCCCTTCTAACCCCCCTCGGACAGCACAAACACGGTCGACAGCAGCTCTCTGCACTCAGCACGCGCTGGCCAAACCAGTTTTCGGTCCAGGTTTGCCCGCCAGCAGCGAGGCCCTGCCCGGCCCAGCCCGGCAACGGCCCTGCTCCTGGCCGAGGAGCTGTTATCAGGTCCTTACCCCCGCTAAACGGGTCACTCGCCAGCGCGTCACTCTGCAACGAGATGCGATGAGAAGGATGTGGCGATTTCTTGCGACGCACGACCCCCCCCCCCCCCCCCCCCGACCTCCTCGCCAAAGTTTTCTATCGCTGTCTCTCTTTCGAAGGCAGAGAGGATCGTTGCACCCCGCTCCACCTCACTCCTGTCTCTCTTTTCCTCTCTCACTCCCCTTCACGTGTCACAACACGATCGCCCATTTCGATCACCATAATGATGACAAACTTACTCCTTTTTTCCCGCAAGCGAGTCTCTTTCACCTCCCATGTGCACGCCGTTCCGAACAGTGATAAAGGCTTTAGCTATGCGCATAATCTGGTGTAAGGGGGCCCAGGCGGGAGCGGAGGGAGGGGGAGGGAGCTGGGCGAAATTGCATGCGATCTATTAAACGCGATTTGTCGCCAGCCGTAAGACGAGCAATTAGGAACAACTACTGAACTTCCGCTGCATGTGGCCCTCACTCACCCCCCCCCCCTCTTTCTTTTCTCGTTATAGCCCTCTTACCGTAGGTCGTGTGGGCGTCGCCGTCGCCAATTTTTGCCGGCTTCATTTTCACAGGTTGCGTGCCGCCGCTCCGGCGCGCCTAAAAGAGAGCCGCCGACTGCATTTAATTGGCGCCACTCGCTTTCATGTCGACCAGGAATCTTAATCTGATTTGCACAAAAGGGGAGCAATTTGTGCCGCCGGGCGGCGGGCGGCGCGGCGGCCAGAGGCTGCCCGTTGGTAAGTCAGGCCGCGCGCCCCGGCATCGCTTTAAAAAGGTTTTCAACGCGCTCTTTACGCTCTAAGCGCCGTGGTTATTTTCAAATCCGCGCGCCACTCCGCTCTCGTCCGCTCCACTCCGCCGCAGCACGCTGCTCATATGTTCCATAGTACTCGCGCGCTTCCCGCTTGCTCGCTCTTGTCGGCTCTTGCTCGCTTTTACTCGCTCTCGCCCTATTCACCACCGCGCTGCCCATCACGGGCCGCAGCTGCCGCCGAGAGCCTCGAACTCCCATGGGGAAGTCCCATTAGTCCGAGTGAAAGGCCTCCGCGTCGCTCCTCCCGCGTGTGTCTTTTGTTCGTTCCGCCGCGCCGCGCTCCACGACCGAGAGGCGGCGACGCATTTGTACATGACTCTCATGCTGCAGGTGCCACCGCGCACCTCGGGTAGAGGAGGAGGAGGAGGAGGAGGAGGAAGAAGAAGAAGAAGAAGAAGAGCAAGAAGGTTACCCTTCACTTAGTACTCGCTACTCTCCTATTTTACGTCATATTTGCACCGACAAACGACAACGACGTACTTACTTACACATAAACTATACATAGGACATATTATTTTCTATCTTTTGGAACGGTGGGACAGTCGTAGTCATACTGTTAGGTTTATTGCTGAGAAGAGACAGGCCGGCCGTCGGTAGTGCAGTCAGTCTCCCCCCCCCTCTCTCTCTCTCTCTCTCTCTCTCTCTCTCTCTCT
>NW_026267179.1:9790-17250 GCF_000697945.3 Frankliniella occidentalis
GGGGGGCATAGAAGTGAGGGGTCTGCATCATGGCCCGGAGGGGAGGGGGAGAGGAGGGGGCGCTTGGCATCCCTGTGCCAGCTCGAGGCGCTCTGTAATGCCCTACTATTTCCTCCGAGATGTCACGCCAGTCATGTGCGCGCACACACACACAGCCCTCATGTGCACATACCTTCGCCACACTTTCCCTGCAGAGGCGCCACGGCGGCGGCGGCGCCCTCCGCTGCTGCAAAATCGGTGTAATTTTCTTCCGGTCTCGTGACTATGTATGTGCATCGCGGCGGCTGTGCGGCCCCGCCGGGCCGGCTTGAGAAACACAAGGGGAGAGAGAAAGAGAGAACGAGAGAAGGAGAGAGAGGGATTTTGAGAGAGAGAGAGAGAGAGAGAGAGAGAGAGAGAGAGAGAGAGAGAGAGAGAGAGCTGTTTTAGGCTCCTCTCGAGTACAGTATATGCAGTAAAGCGGACGCCTGGCGGTTCTCGATAGGCAACCCGCCAAACAGCGCTGCGTGGAGCGCGGAGATGTGGCCTACCTTGCGCCTGCAGCATGCGCTCCGCCGGGGAGCTGTCGCCCGGACCGGACAGATAGGAAGGACGTTGCCGACGAGAAATGAGAGGCTCAAAAACGAGGTAAAGGAGGACGTTAACGTGAATACGCGGTGCCAGAGGCGACGCTCTGGGACTTGGAAGATTAAAACAACTGCTTCGGTCAAATGATCGCTTGGGTCCATGATGGGGCGACTAGCTGCCGACAGGACACGGCGGGGTTTGAAAAGAGAATAAAGTTTTGTCGACAAGCGGCATAGAGGTCGAGATAAACAGGGCGTGGCAGTGGAGGCGTATAGAGGAAGGTCGGGGTGCGGTGTTGTGCCCGTCGGCCAGGCGCCGCCGCCGCGCCCCGCCCGGCTGCCCGCGGAGGTCGCGTGGGCGGCGCGGGCGCGCGGCGGCGGCCCCGACGGCAGCTGTTTTCTGAATACCAGAGCTCTTTGTCCCGACTCTATGGCAGCCTCACAGATATGCGAGGACAACAACAACAGCACGACATGTTTCGAGTTTGTGAACTCGCGCAAAATTTCAAATATAATTGGTCGTCCTCTGGCACAAAAGAAAATAATCCCCGCAACCTGAAAATGAAAACACGGTGCGAAAACAACAGCAACAGGGCGCGCGGCGGGAGAAAAGTTCATCCATGCCATCATTTCGTAAATGTACTATACACTGTAATCCTGGAGCGAAACGCTCCGCTGGAGAGCGGCGCCGTTCTCCCCCGGGGTCCCCGCGGGTCCCTCTCGGGTCCCTCTCGGGTCCCCCAGCCTCACTCGCATTATGGAAACAATCACCTGGCGCGATGCGCCGCGCTTCGCCCAGGTCCGCGCGTCATGAATAGACATCGATACAATAATTACACAAAGAGTGCGTCGCGCTGCGGCCGGCGGAGACAATGGCGCGGCGGGGTCGTTCAACCGGTCGGCGCGGCGTCGTCACGTGACGGAACGGACGGACTCTTCTGCTGCTCCATGACTTTGGGCGGGAGCAGCAGGCCTGTTCAAACGTAGGGTCTCTTGCAATGCCTTCATGTTGGGCGAGAGCGCCTGATCGTCGTCGTCCCTCCACCGGCCGGTGTTACCGCCGCCGCCCATGTATATAAGCAGCACCGAGGGCTCGGCGCGCGGCAGCCAAGCGGTATATGGTGTGTCGTTTTGTTTCCGCAGACGTATTTGATTATTCGCAGTCGTCGTCGTCGTCCTGGACCGCAGCAGCTGCCTGCGAGTAACGCCCTCGCCTCCTCGGCCCTAATTGACGTGGACAGGCTATGGCGCGCAATGGCATTGTAATCCTTGTTAGCCTCCGCGCATTCTCCCTTCTTTTGCGTCCTTTTTTGTTTGTCGTTTGCTGCTTTTTATTTAACGACGGCGAGACTCTCGCTCCCGCTGCTGCTGCTGCTGCCGTTCCTGCAGCGGCCTGTGATTCTGCTGCTGCTACTTCCGGCGCATAGTAGTAGTTGGGAGAGCGCGGTGGTGGCCGCAGGGCGAGGCAGGGTGGGGCGGGGCGGGATAGTGCGTCGGCCCTGCTGTCTCCGCGGGGCGCGCCAGGCGGGCATGGCCGCAGGCGCCGATACAGGAAACTATCGAGAAAGGCTACAGGGCAGGGCAGGGCGTGGCGTGGCGTGGCGTGGCGTGGCGTGGCGAGGCGTGGTGGGGCGTGGCGGGGAGCGGCACTCTCATTATCCATACCGCGTCGCACTGTGTTCGGCTTTGCTGCCACACCTCAGGCGTTGCGAACAAAAGTTCTCCCCCCCCCCTCACCTTCCTCTCTCTCTGCCTCTCACTTTGATTCTCAGCCTCCACACCTCTTCCCTCTATCGTACACTCCAACGTAGCGAGTATGCAGCCAGCCGGCGGCGGCGCTGGGGATCAGGCGGATGCACAGGAGGGTGGCAGGGAGCCGATCTTAAATAGGTCACGAGGCAGCGACACATCAACGCATAGCGCATAGGCTCAGAGCAGGGCAAGTCATACGATACAGGTTTAAAATAGAGTATTCTCACGCCTTATGGGTGGTTCTGGATCTTTTCTCGAAAGAGGTAAAAAGGTGGTTGCGCGGGTTGCGCAGTGGCCTGCGTGCGTACAGTATGTGCGTACAGTATGTGTGTGCGGGTGTCGTGGGATTCATCGCTCCCTTGGGGCACCTTCAGGGCGACCCCTACATGAGGGAAAGTGCGTCGGCATCGATTGAGTCTCTTTACGCACGGAACATGCGGCCCTCCCTCTCACCCCCCTCTCCCCTCCCCTGCTCCCCCCTCTCTCCCTCTTTCCCACACTCTCTTTTCTCTCCCCAGCGGCAGGTGCATCACTGCGGCGCGTCTCCAGCAGAATGTCATGGAGTACCGCACGTACCGCACGTGTACACATTTCCCCTCCGATCAATGACTCCGATCACAACCTCCCTCCCCCCTCCCAAAGTCTCAGTAATCGACGTTATCAATTTTTCCTTTCAAGGAGGAGAACATTTTCGCGAAGAAAGACCCCCGCGCGCCTGCTCGCCGTCCCCACCTGCTTGACTTTCCAGCGGGAGGCTAAATAAAGGGGATTGAATGAGCGCTATGCTACTTCCCTAACGATCTCGTTATATTTGGAGAAGGAAAAAGTCACAATCGACGCGGGGCGGTGAACAGAATCAAGGACCTTTTTCGATCCGATTACCCCCGCTCCCCGCGCTCGGCGTCTTAACACCCCTTCCACCTCCCCCCGTACTTAACCCCCGAGGGGAATGCTGCAACGGCCCGCCCTGCTGTCCCGCCCAGCCCCGCCGCCGTTACAGTTGTATCGAACAAACCGGAGTTCGATTGCGCATGATAAATTTGCCATATCGAGGTGTATAGAGGAGCGGCGCAGAGAGGGGAGCAGAGCAGCGTTTTGCGCACCGCAAAGGTGAGTTCCAAACCAAATCTATTCCAAGTTCGGCGCCCGCATCGCCTGCAGCCTAATAGGTTCGGAGTTGCAGCGCCCCTGGCCCCCCCTCCTCCTGCTGCTGGCACCAGACGCGTTTTGTTTTCATCATTACTACTCCGCCCGTTGTTGTTGGAGAGCCGTGCTAATATTACGTACTTGTGTTTCTGATTCCTCCCTTTTAGAGCCCTTTGGACAACGACTAATGATCCGAGTCCTGATGGGGAGGAGGGGGGGGGGGTGCGGCTCGGGGGCTTTGGTCTTCCTTTTCAGGCAACAGACTCCGGGCTCCGGGCGGCGCGCCGGCGCCCCTGCCCCGGCTGTCGCTCAACCCCCCCCCCCCTTCCCCCCCAACCGGTGTATTGTCTCTCTCGCTCTCTGCAGGTGGCTGATAAGGCGCGCCCCAAAAGCAAAATTATTATTTCAACAACAACAAGCAGCAGCAGCAGATCGAGAAGCGGGAGCCGCTTTGCGCAAAACCTTTTCTACATCTTGGTCGTGCTTTATTCACTTCCTCCCCTCTGTTCTCCCCTTTGACGCAGCCAAAGCCTCCAGCCTCCCCCCAGACTTTTGTGGTGCAGCCGGAGCAGCTGATGCTACTACGACTGCTGCTGCTGCTGCTGCTGCACAAAGCTCTGCAGAACGGTAAACGTGTTGATAACGAGCCACGAGCGCCTATCTCTACTCCGACTCGCGGATTTGCCAGCGAAAGAAACGACCTCCTACTGCTGCGGGCGGCGGTCTGGCTGGATTGAGCTGCACTTTTTAGTAGGTCGGCGCAAGGAACAAAAACAGGAGTTTAAAATAAAAACAAAGCTTCGATCGAGTCACTCTCGCGTTTAGCCGTATCCGCGAAAACAAGAAGAGAGCGTCAAAGCGCGGTCGTGCGGGAAAAAATGATAGAATAAAAATGTTTTTGCTGGAAAACATTATGAATCGATTGGTTGCGGCAAGCAAGGGGATTTAAGAAAGACTCAGCCACCCTTATTCTTCATCGAACACACTGCTTGCAAACTCGGCCGGGGGAAAAGAGCGAGCGGGTAAAAGGGGGGACGGGGGAAAACCTTGCCTCACTTTGACGCCTCAAAAAAAGAAAGAAAATAGGGCAAGAAAAAGGAATTTCGTGCAAGCTTTTTGCCCTCTGCCGCCGGTTGGTCGTGTTTGCGGACACCACCGAGAAATGAGCGTTACCTCCACCTCCACAGCTCTCCATCTATTCCCTTTCTCTTTCTCTCCACCGCCGGTCCATATCCCCTTACCGTTCGCCCCCTCTCCCCTCTTCCTCTGCCCCACCTGGACGCGCCCCTACCGCACCGCCGCGGTCCATCCTTAAAGTCAACAGGGCGTGCCTCGCCGGCCAGGGCGAAAAAATTATCACGCAGAGTCGGGCCATATTTGGGAAAGTCTGTTTCACGGGATTAACCCGCTCCAGGCTTCAGCCCTCGCCTTAGTTAGCCCGCTTCAGCCCTTGCTTCAGCCCGCTTCGGCCCTCGCCTCGCTCTAGCCCTCCTTAGCCCGTTTCAGCCTGTAGGCCGCGGTCCCTGTTTTACGCTTCTGGGGCTGCACAACACAACATCCTCCTCTGGTTTATGAACATCGATCGACGGCACACCAGGGCATAACGTCGTTGTCAAGAGCACGCCGTACGTCAGATGTGCAAATGTGCGTAACGCAGCCGCACCGCGCCGCGCGCAGCTTGGGACCGAGTGGGAGGAGGTGAGGACGTTCTTCGGGGGGCTCGAGTGTTCGCCGTTCGTTGTCTTGACGCCAAAAGCCATCCGAACAGCCGTACCACGCGCTCCGCGCGGAGGCTCCAGGCTTGTATCGGAAGAGCCTAGCGGTTGTGCCCGAGGAGAAGTGCCAGGGCCAGCAGGACGGGGCCCGCAGAGCCAGGCAGCGCACGGCAGCGCCTTCCTTGACGACGTGTTCCGCCCCATGAGGCGTCACGTGCCGGGGCTTATGGCGCCATCACCGCGGGGGCCTACACGGGGGGTGGGCGGGCAACCCGCACAACCACCAAAACCAACACCAACAACAACATTTCACCACCAGCAACAACAACATATCACCACCACCAACAACATATCACCACCAGCACCTCTCCACCACTGCCAACTTCAAGGTTTTTAATGCAAAAATGGAGAAATAATGGTGACTGTGATAACAAAAGAGGCGAGTGTTTTATACGTATTAGTTTTTTGACTGTGTCGGTCGTGAACATGCGCACACCTGGAATGTATTTGTGCGGGCAGTGCGCGTGACTGGAGGCTAAGAGTTGTGTCCGAGGGGCACAACAACGAGCCAGTGAGCGTGATGGGGAGGGAGAGACAGAGGAAGGGGGGAGGAGGGGGCAGGGGGGAAGCCACGCGGCAAAGTCGAAAGGAGTATCGACTGATGAATATTTGACGAGTCCCACAAGGCGCGCGCGGTTGGGCGACGGAGACGTCGCGGCCGCCAGCTTGGTATGGTCGGTCGGCCGGTCGGTCGGTCGGCGTCAGCGGCGTCGGCAGGGCATCGCGACGCGGCGGGAGGGGAATCGAAATTGTGCGCGCTCATGGGCGTGGCGTGGCGCGGCGCTAGCTGAGTGATGGTCGATTGTCGCCGCTCGCGATGGACGCAATATTTACACCCGCCTCGCCGTGACGGAGCGCCGCGCCAATTAATCAAGGGGTAAAAGAGCGTCACGAGGAGGGGGGAGAAAGAGAGAAAGGAAGAGGAGGGGGGAGAAAGAGAGAAAGAAAGGAGAGAACGGAAGAGAGAAGGAGAGAGAGGGAGGGGGGGGGGGACGAGTAGGGGGGGATCCGATCAGCGCCCTCCGCCCCTCGCCGCGGCCCCGCTCTTTAGGGCCACGGCGGCGGCGACAGAGTGATCTACAGCCCTTGTCAAAATCACCGCCCCTTATTTTCCAGCTGTGTGAACTCTATTAGGGGAGTCAGTGGTGGTGGTGGTGGCGGCGGCGGCGGCACGGTGGCCTCTCGTCGCCCCCGCACCGCCACCGCGTCGCCGCCAACTCCAAGCAGGACAGCAAGCCCTCAAGACACCTGGCGATGAGGAGCGGGCCGCCTGCACACACTAGCACGGCGCACCTGTGGCTGGCACCTCATGCATGTCGAGTGTCCGCATATGAACGTGAAGGTGCTACACGACTACGACACCGCTGTCCACGTAGACGTGGTAAAGTAAGTTGTTCACGTGAGGGAGAGCAGCAACACCGCCGCCGACACGCAGTCTGCGTTGGCGTGAGCGCGGCACGGCGCCGAAGTGTTCCCCCAGCGGCTGCCGCTACTTCCGCTCTGCAGATTATACCCGCGCTGGCCGCCCCCGCGCCACCCCCTGCGCCGCCCCCGCCCCCCAGAAGTGCACCACCATCCCGCACGGCCAGGTTTGACGACGCAAAGCGAGGCGAGGCGCGGCGCGGTGCATAAGGCCTCCGGGCCTCCGGCGCACAACCCCCTGCATCGCGCGCGTTGCAAAAAGCGCGTTTATGGTGCGGTACGCTCAGCGCTCGGGCCCCTTTTTACTGGCGGGTCGCGTCGTGTGCGCCGCGGCATATTCGACCAGCACATGGCTGCGTGCTTCAGAACAGAAAAAAAATATTTTCAAAAAAAAAAAAAAAAAAAATTGTCGATATATTTTTTGGAAAAATAAAATACACCCAAGTGTACTTGGGAGGCAATTTTTGCAAAACGGTGCGACGGTGCGGACCGCCCTTCAAACGTCTCCTCGCTGCCGCGGCCCCTCGCAGCCAGAGGCGACCCCAGCTGCTGATTATTGGCGCCATATTTCCACGACTCCAATGATGATTATTTGAAGGACCGCGCCAGGATGAGGAGGGTCTTTGAGCGGCGCCAGAGAGGAGTCACCTCCCGCCACGACCGTGCGCTCTTTTCCCCTACTCTCCTGTCGGCGCTGCGTCGCCGTTGTCAGCGTCATGGTTTTGACAGTCGATTTGACCGAGGATCGGAAGGGCCAAAGAGCGGCTAGGCGATATCGGCTGATCGTGGGGAGGGGGGG
>NW_026267179.1:17310-18636 GCF_000697945.3 Frankliniella occidentalis
CACACCGCGGGGCGGGAGAATTTAGCGGTGGAGCTGTGTGTCATGGTGCTGAGGTCGCCCCTACCTTTACTTCTCAGCTTGCTCTTCCTCCACCCCATCGTCGTCGTCGTCGTCCTCCCTCAAGCCGAAGAAGCCGGGGTCCATCCATTTCGCCGTGTAGCCTAATCAAAAACCCAAATGGCTTCCGACACTTTTGCCATATCGGCGAGGGACGCGCGGGGGAGGCGGACGGCGGGCGGCCAAGGGGCCTAATTGACGATGCCTCGGTGATGGAATAAGGAGCCGCCACCCCGGTCTACACTGCCAACCTGCAAGGGAAAGAAATTGAAAAGCATTAATCATCAACATTCTCGGATAATGACATGCCAGCGGGTCGCTCTCCAGGACCCCGCCCACTTTGCACGGCTAGACCATGTTGGGTTGCCTACCCGCTCCTCACCGTACAGGCGCCAAGGCGGAGCCCCGGGTGGAAGGATCTGAAGACGAACTGCAGTCAGAACTCTAGTAATTTCATCATAGCAGTTAAGCTGTAGTTAATCTGCAGTTTTTCCCGCTTTGTGGCCCTACGTCCGAAAAAAATGCAGTTAAACTGTAGAAACCTACAATTAAACTTTAGTTTAACTACAGTTTAACTACAGTTTTCGGCTATAGTACTGAGTGCGGATCTTTACATCCGGGAGACGAGCGGCCAGCCTCTTGCTCACTTACTACGTGATCATCCAGAAAGTACGTCCGTCATTCGCCGTTACGAACCTGCCAAACTTCAGCCACTCCCTGCAAGCTCTCAGAGCGCCTGGTGGGTAGGCAACATCCTGCCTGCAGTGCATGTGTGTACTGCGGGGTGGCCTACCTTGAGTCTCGCAGGCGCCGAGCTGTCGTAATTTGCCGAATGAATCTGAGAAAAAAAAGGACGCACTTTCTGGAGAAAAGGGTGCAGCATACCAGTTACAGTTTTAGTTACGATGACTGGTGGAAATTTCGAGTACACCTGCTATTCTTCAGAATGCTTAGTAATAATCGTTTGAAAACAAATACGAAATGAAAAAAAATAAATAGACACGATGTTTGGAAGAATTCAACCGCGGGAGCGTAAGGCTATAAAAGTGTTAGTTTTGCCCTAAAGACTTTAGTGAAGTGCCATTCCGCCGCAGTTATGACCCCCCACTCCCCGCGCTACTACTCGTCCTCACACTCACGGCCACCTGGAGACGCCTGATACCGTTTCAATTTGGCCTGAAATGGCACTCCCCTGGACCCGTGCCATTAGCGTCGAGGAGCTAAGGAGAGAGAGAGAGAGAGAGAGAGAGAGAGAGAGAGAGAGAGAGA
>NW_026267179.1:25846-28738 GCF_000697945.3 Frankliniella occidentalis
GGGGGGGCGGCTGTCCCGCGGGGGCGAGTGCCCCCCCAATGAGAGCGCGGGACACAACTTTGCCCCCGCGAAATTGGGATTGCATACAGATTCGCGTAGTTGTCCCCCGCTCCGCGCCCGGGCGGCATAGCAGGCCCAACACTGGAAAAACAAAGTCACACCCTCCTCCAGAGATTTTAGTTTGGTGTCTCTAAAGACGCCGCTCTTGACGATCTCAGGTGTAAAAGTTGCCAAAAGTTAAAGCACCTTTAGGGCCTTTTATAGGAAACTATACTCAAAATATGTCTGTGGCACCGCTGCAAAAGTGCGACTTAGCACTTTTGTCGTCCCAGTCTGAACTCGCACGCAGGTGAGTCCCAGCGCAGAGTTAGACACTTGCGGAGCATAGCCGGAGCCGTGGCCGCGGAACGCGCTCGACCGCTTAACGGGTTACTGATCTGCCTGACCAGCTCACGGTGCGGCAGCGGCGATGGCGGCGGCCGGCGGGCGATGGTCGTTAGCGAGCGATTCACGCCAATTCACGCCAAAGCGCCTCTGACCGAGCAGAGCGGGCTGACCGGGGGGCGGGCCGGCCGGGGCAGCGCCGTCGCGGCTGTCGCGCTGTCAAATTAGCCGTCAGACGGGGCCGGCCGGCTTATTCGCACTCGCCGGGGCCCGACCCGGCCCGGCCCGCGGTGAGTCAGACAAACCCGTTTGCGGAACGGTTTTGCGCTGCTCCCACACGCCCGTAATTGCACGGCCATGCACAAAGATTATTTGCAGATGCAACTTCTTTTTCGAACGACGACGCCGCCGTAGCTGCCGCGCCGCCCCCCTGGCTATACGCTGCCGCTGCGACTTTCATGCAAATCTGTATTAACATCTTTCTCCTTTGTGCGTTCTTGTGTGAGTAGCAGCCCTGGGAAAAGCCACCACCTAAGTATAACACGAAAAAAAGGGGAGCAGAAGAAATGGTTAGCAGTTAAAAACGCAAAATTTTCAGCAGCCCTCACTTCAGAGCAAAATTTGCTGTTGTGAGTCTTTCATGATCTGATTTTGTTTCTGAGAAAATTAAGAAAGTGCAAAAAGTTACAAAACTCTTTGATACAAACGAAAAACGACAAATTGAAGTGTATCGAACTATAAACAAAATTTCATCTGAAATACGTGCCTCATATTTGCCTGCATTTTTGGGTGCAGTGTATTTGGGTGCAGCCTGGAGCAGGCGGGGGCCGCTCTGCATATTGGTCTGGTACTGAGACGTGTACTGCACGGCAGTTATTCATGAGTCCCTCCTGCACACACAAGGGGCCCTGCGCTGCGCTGAGCGCGCCCGCCGCCGCCGGCCAGAGCCGTTCGCTCCCTTTTCGGCGGGATTTGGTGCAGTATAAGGCGAGGCGGGCTGGCTCCATGGTCGCTATCCAGCTTCCAGGGCGGCGGCGGCGGCGGGGTCTTTTGCGTAATGCGGACCATGTCGGCCCGTCCGTCCGTCCGTCCCTGCAGCTCGTTTCCTCGTTCCTTTTCCCTCCGAGTCCGTCAGAAAGGTGCCGCACTGCCAATAATCCCTCACCAGGAGCCGCGCAGTCTGCTGCTGAGAGTCTCCGCTGATGCAGAAAGAGTCCGGCCGAGACTCTCTGTTGTGCGCTCTGATGCAGAAGAAGTCCGGCGGCGATGGTCCAGCAGCAGCACTTTTCGGGAGGCTGCGCGCTTGCTGGCCGCTGCTGTGGCTGCACCTCATCTGTGCGCGGCCTGCGTGTGTCGGAGAGAAACGCGCCCAGTCGATAATAGGATTACATCGGACCCGCGGCACCCACACGTATCTGGCCGGCGCCCGCGCGACACATGCGTGGGTTTGATTAGTTCAGTCGCCGCTCCGCTCCGCCTGCAGTCCAAAGCGCCTTACACAGGACGCTTGATGTGCTCGGCGCGGGGCTCTGCAGGGCGGCGGCGCGGCGCTGTGACGTGTGACGTCTCTCTGCGAGGATGGGCAGGAGGAGAAGGAGGAGGAGGAGGAGGATTAAGACCGAGCGATGAGCAAACCGATCGTCTCCTGTCGCGATCGAAATGACACACAAGGGACGCGCGACGCGCGCGGGCGCGCGGGCCGCGCCTTCTTGGCGCCCTCCCCGTATTGGGCAGCAGCCATGATGGGTGTCTTCATCATGGTCTTCGCCTCGATCCGTCTCGCTACGCCCCCCGCGCAGCTCCGCGCAGCTGCTGCAGCCCAACCAAAAGCGCCCCGCCCTCGGAGTGCCCCGGAGAAGGCCCGCGAGGTTTTACTCATTCCAACACTCTCATCCTGTTACTGATTTTTTTCACCTTTTGTCAGTATTCCTGCTGCGCAAAAACCTTTATAAGCGACTGACAACTGCTTTCATCAGTAATACGAAATAATTTCTTTTTTAATTACTGACAATTTTTTCTTTTATCAGTGAGCTACTTACAACGATATCCATAATAAGTAACAAATTAGTCAGTAATCCTGCTGCATAAAAACCTTTATAAGCTACTAATAAATAAATCAGTACAGGTCTGAGAGTGAACGCTTGCAGCCCGGCTATAGGGTTCTCTCGTCGTCCCTTTCTCCATCGGGCCGCCGCCGGATCCAGAGGCTGCGAGCTGGACGACGCACCGCGCCGCCGAAGCCACACAACCGAACCGGTCGGGTGGTACGCGCGCGATTTTTATCGAATTTCACTTCTTCTGCAACATTATCAGAGGGCGACGCGTATATGAGATTCGCTGATTACGGCAACGTGTTCCCTGTGTACTGTACGCACACATCTTGCGCAACAGCACAAAGTAAAGGAGATGCGCGGTTCGCATCACACAAAAGGCTGCAAAACAGGAAATTAGCGAATTACTGTACAGCAAAACTGATTGATTCAATGATTGAATGATTTATTACCCCCC
>NW_026267179.1:28788-33671 GCF_000697945.3 Frankliniella occidentalis
AGGAGCTGCGGTTACATAAAACATAATTCTATACTGCGGCGACTCGCGGTCAGATAAGTGATTTCTTTTCCCAACAGGCAGGCGCCGTTCATTTAGTAAGGCAGTTGTGTGAGTGTGGGCGAGGCGTTGGCAGAGCAGGGGATTGTGCAGCGCGACTCTTTTAGGAAGGTGAGTTGGGAGAGGTCATCGTCCGAAACCCACGAGCACTCCCCTGCAGCGGCAGTGCGGGCAGCAAGGAGCAGCAGTGGCGCGACCGATTCAAATTCGCATTTAGCGCGGAATAATTTCGCGAGATAAATCACTGACGTCGCCGTGGCGCTGGAGGGGAAGGGGGAGGGGGAAAAGAGGGGGGAAGTGCGTGGACGGGTAGAGTAGATGGCCCCCGAGCAGCAGGCGCGCGACCACCTTAAGCCCCGCTCTGCCTCTTACTTAACCCTTCACCCCCCCCCCCCGCCCCTCAGTTTCGCCTTGACGCTCACACGGAACCAGTTGGCAAAGCCCCCGTCCAGATACAATTAGCCGGCGCAGGCCATGCAGGCCGAGCGCATGCAGCCGCGCGTACGGCGGTCGTAAGGCGCGCCCCGCCCCGCCCCGCACCATGCATCATATGATTACCAACGTGACAATCTGATGCAGCGGGGAGGGGTGTAGAGGAGCGGGGGAAGATGGGACGGTGATTGCCAGTGCGCTGATACAATAAAAATTAATCATAAGAAAAATGTGTTTACAGCTTCGAGGAGTGAGGGAAAAAAAAAAGTGTGCGTAATGTGTGTATGCGTGTGTGTGTGCGTGTGTGTCCGCGCGGTCTCTTAAAGATGCACGTTCTTGGGCGAGCATGACATTAGGCACAACTTAGTGTATAACCGTGCATAAAACAGTGCCTGATCAGTACAAAAATATTGTATGAAAAAAAAGGCTTGCGTGTAAAAACGCATCTTGCTGCACATATTTTCATCGCGGTTTTTGTGCACGCACGCGCTGCGACGCTGACAGGGGCCACGGGGCGTGTATTCATCTGCCGCTGGCGAGAAGTGTTTTTCTTTGAGGTAATAGTGTTCTCTGCGTGTGTGAGTGCGTCTGTACACTTTGTAAAAGGCGCCAGGAATGTGATTCCTACCACCAGCAGAACCAGGCAGCACAGAAGCAGCTAGTATGCTCTACTTTCATCAACGAGGCCCCTCCCCCTTTAGCATACACACATACGCGCGCGCGCACACACACACAATTCGCATAATAGACCGTAGGTAGGTACAGGCTCGGAAATGTTTTCTTGAATATTAATTCTTATTTGCGCAACGAGTGCCGCGCCCCATCGCGCGCGCCGCACACTCACTCATTTACTTACCTTACCGCGTCTCTCTCTCTCTCTTTCTCTCTCTCTCTCTCTCTCTCTCTCTCTCTCTCTCTCTCTCTCTCTCTCCTTCCCGCGCCATCCAAACCAAACCGCCGCCGCCGCCGCCGCCAGAATTTGCTCAGGCGTTTAATCCCACGGACGCTTTTCCCCGCGCCCCCTCACCGCACCGCAGCCCGCTGAGTACTTGCCAGTTTTGGTAGCGCCGCCCTTTTTCGCCCTGCGTGTGCGTAAAGTGGTTTAGCACCGAAACAGAAAGAGAGCCACTACCTCAGGCGCTATAGCTCTGCTAAAGCCGTTTTTCGCCACTGACTGGACGAAATAACGCGAAATAACCCTATCCACAGCCACGAGTATATAAGATATATATAAAGGGAGTCAGGGCGTTAGAGAGAGAGAGAGAGAGAGAGAGAGAGAGAGAGAGAGAGAGAGAGAGAGACGGAGAGAGAGACGGAGAGAGACAGAGAACGAAATTGTGGCTGCTTGCGTTTTCACGTTCGCGGGGAGGCAAATAAAATGCAGTCTAATCCGGATCGGCCGGCGCACCCGCCACACCACCCGGCCCAGCGCGGACGGTTCTGTATTTGCGACCCCCTTCGCTGCCGTTGGCTGCCTCTCTCCCGCTGTTCTTGTCCTGGAAAGGGTTCCCGTTTGTGTGCGACTCGGTGCGACGTGATGTGGAATAGAGAGACATATGAGAGCAAAGCATTTCCAAGCAAAATTCTTGAATGCAATTGCAACGCATTCTTCACGAGCATGCAAAGCATTGTAAAGAAGTTTGCTATGTCTTTGTCGTCTACCAAATTTGTTCTATCTTTGGTTAAGGATCTGAACCTTTCGAAATTAGCAAAGCATTATTTGCATCAAATTTCTAAGCAAAGAGCTGGACAGTGGCGGGTTTGTAGTCTGTGTCTGAAACCTACGCGCTAACCTAGGTACAAAATTTGATAAAAACAAAACAAAAACAAACACATTTTGTTCTGTTGTGAGGGTTGCGTCGAGGGAAGGGGTCAAAGGAGGGATGAGGAATGTAAGAAAAGGAGCGGGCGGTAGACCTTTTCCTATCGGCCCAGGAGCGTGGCCTGTCCTGGCCGTGTAATAAACTCCCCAAAAGTTCAGCAAGTAGGGGAGATGATAGGGCGGGTCGCGGCGCCCAATGCCCCCGCCTCCTTCCACTCCCCTGCCAGTCGGAAGGTCGCGGGGGGCTGCGAGACGATACAAGAGTGTTTCCCCCCCTACTTTGATGTAGAATGTTCCAAGTTGCCCACTCTTTATTTTTCGCCCTGACCGATGGTGGGTAGGGGCGGGGGATACAATTTCCCGCGACTATTCTCTTTCTCGCTCTCTCTCCGCGACCCCCACTACCAGACGCATTCACCTACATCCATTGTGGGGTTATCAATAATCCTAACGCATTAATACACGTCGTTAGTCACTGTGAGAAATTGTCGTACCGGGTACAGGAAAATTTTCCATCGAAGAAGTCGTACAAGTACAATCTAAAATTGTACAATTTACTAGCCCTATGTATCGACTTGGAATCGAATATCGAGCGACAGTGGGAGGTTGTACATGTACGACTCGTATTGTAAATCGCAAATTACAAAATATATCGTACATGTACAGATATATTTTTCACAGTGGTTATTCAGTGAAAAGTCCATGACAAGAAGGGAAAACAGTAAAGAGTTGAGAGAGACAAAGTTATCGCTAAGAGCAGGAGAAAAGGGCGCCACTGGGTGCAGTATGCCCGCCTTGTTCTCAGGGCAGCATTGTGTGTGAGGGGTCCGACTCGCGAGGGACCCGTGAGGTACCCGGGAGGTACCCGCGAGGTACGCGGGCCCTGACGACCCGGACCCGCGCACAGAGCACGACCTGTTTCATCAGGTCAGAGCACGGCATGGCACGCCACCGCATGTGGGAGCCTTTCCCAATTCCTAAACCTAACAGTGTGTGTGTGTGTGTGTGTGTGTGTGTGGGTGGGTGTGTGTGTGTGTGTGTGTGTGTGTAAGAGCAGGCGAGGGAACGGGGTAGAAAACAAACGAGGAAAAGAGGAGCAGCAACAACTGACAAAAGGCAGGAACAAGCGAGGCAACGCGGCGACCGTGTTAAGCTGACGCGCCAGTACGCCACGGTACAAAATTATTTTATGACAATAAAAAATATTTTTAAAAAACGCGACTAAGCCTTGACATGCACTGATATAATGAGGAGGTCTTAGTGGAGAAACGCTGTAATATGCGCGCACGATCTGTGTGTGTGAGGGAAACTGCGTGAAATGGCGTAATGAATGGAAGGAGAGCGGAAGCAACTTTGTCGTATTGGGAGCACAGGAGCTGACGGCGGTGGCTTCTGAGTGTGTGTGTAGTTGTGGGGAGGGGGGGAGGGTAAGTGTACATACGTGTGCGTATGTGTGTGTGCGCACCACTGGGGTGCCCCGCCCTGTCAGACGGAGCGCGAGCTGTCGTGGTTTTCCTTCTGCCTCGCGAAAGAGTCTCTCTCTCTCTCGCTCGCCTGTTCCACATAGTCGCTGCCTCGAGCAAAAAGTCAAATTAAGCTGCACCCCAAGAAGAGGTGGTGCTCATTTCACCTCGCGCGGCGCCTCGTGCACATGTTATGCCCCGATGGCCCCGGTGGGTTTCAAAACCTAAGCAATAAAGCATTCCGGTAAAGCTGAAATTGATGAAATGCAGAGGAATGCGGGGAAATTGCGGGGAAACGGAAATTGCTATGCTTTCAGCATGGTGACTTACGTTTTCTTGTTCCCTGCATTCTTCTGCATTTCAGCTTTACCAGAATGCTTTATTGAAGATCGGAGGCGTTTGTTTTCAAACGATGATAGATTTATCGAATTTACATAGGACCCGACGCGAGGCGTACCTCACGTCCACAGCCTCCGGCGCGTGGCGCGCTGTAATCACACCACCGCATGATATTTCCAGCAGAACACATTTCACTACTATTTGTTTTTCCTAAAACAAACCGGCCCGCCTGAGCGTAGAGAGTGAAATAATGGAAACAGTTCGCTCTATTTCCCCTTTGTTCATTATGATGAAAATTATTTTTGACGATCCGTGACAGAGTGCTCATTGCAATCAATGGCCCGTACGGGGCGTTCCCCTCCTCACAATCCTCGGAGCCTGCCCGATCCTCCCCCGCGCAAGGTCGACGTCGACGGGGAGCTCTTGACCCCTACGCGCGCCCGGGGTGGACTTTGGGGAGGACTTTGGAGAGGGCTGTGCTGTGCGTGGCACGCCGGGCACGCCAAGGAGGGCTGAAGCGGCGCTCGACAGGCAGATCGATCCTAACGACTCCTTGTTCGCAATGTTCAACAACTTTTTAATGAGCGCAAAAATAAAGTAGGAGACGTCACGGGGAGTGACGCCACGACAACGACGTGAGCGAAACATTGAATGAGCGAGAAAGACGAAAATAAGAGACACCGCCGATTAACGGGGATTGGGGAGCGTGGGTCCTGACTAGGAAGGAGATATTCCCCTACCCCCCTCCCTCACCCTTCCCTTTTGCCCCC
>NW_026267179.1:38271-40295 GCF_000697945.3 Frankliniella occidentalis
CCCCACCACCACCACTCTTTTCTCCCTTTTGGGATCGCAGTTTTTGAACGTGGCCGCACACGCGCGCGCTATTCACCGGTTTCCTTTGCCCTTACCTGTTTCCTGTTTCCCTGGAGGGGTCCCGCGGAGGCCCCGGGTCTCGAGTCTAAGTTCCCCCGCTCCCTTCTTCTCTTGCCGACCGAGCCGGCCGGGTCCCAAGGGCCTGCCCTACCAGGGGCCTCTATCTCTGCGTAAAATTCACTTACTTAAAACGTGATTGTGCGCGGGGGCGAGCGCGAGCCCCCCGCACCCCTCTCCTCCCACCCGAGCCACAGCTGAGCCCCCAGCGGGGCGCGGAGAGGCGTGTCTGAGCAGAGAGAGAGAGAGAGAGAGAGAGAGAGAGAGAGAGAGAGAGAGGAGCTTGTCAACCAGGCTGGGCAGAGGCATTATACCACCTGCAACGGAACCTAATGAGAGCAACTTCTGCCTCCCAATTGCCCTGAGTAAGTAAAGGGGAGGACGAACCGAGATACGTTTGTGACTCACGGCGTGTGTGAGTGAGTGAGAAAGAGACGGGCTCGCGGAGTGAGGAAGAGAGAGAGAAGGGAATACCAGAATGACGCGCCGCTGGTGTAATCCTCATCCTGCTCCTGGAATGTGACTAATAATATACAGGCAGGCCTGGAGGTGGAGGGGACCCTGGAGGGGCCTGGGCCTCGCGCCTGGAGGAGGCTGCAGGAGGGCTGCGGGCCCTTGCCAGAGCGTCTAGAAATTTCAGACGGTGTAAAATTCGATTCACTTTATTAGAAATACCTGGCCGCCAGTTCCATACAAGGGTGGTGGGTTGAAGGTCGGCTAAAGCAGCCTCCACAGTAAGAGAGAAAATCACGATAATGATGTGATAAATTTCTATCGCAGACTTTGGGAGTTGGTATTTGCATTTACCACTGGAACTCGCGATACCAAGTTATCACATTCTCAAAACTCTTTCCTCCATAATAGCTTTAATTGCATGTTTGCGAGAAGAAAGTTATCATGTCCACGATAATGTCGCAATGTTTGCAGGTATCAGAAAACACACACGAGTAACAGCAGAAATAAGGTTAAATTTATCACAACTCCAAATTCAGTGTGTCTAACCTACTTTAGCAAGGTATCCCCCCCTCCCCCAATCTCTCTCCCTCATTGGCATCATTGGCGGGATCTTCCATATGCACGAATATTATTTCTACGATTCCAGTGCGTTTTCCCCCCTCTTTCTCAGCGTGGCGCGTGTTTTTGCGACCCCCCCCCCCCCAAGCCAGCTCGCTGCTGGTCAGTCGGCGTGTAACTTACACACAGCGCGCTGCGATAATATTTGCTCAGGGCGCCCGCGCCGCGCTCGGCCTGGCCGCTGTCGGCCGCGCCGCTGAAAAACGCGCGCGGAAGGACCAAACGTTATTATTACCATGACGACTATTTTCTCCTACCGCTTATTGATCCAGTACCCCGGCTGGCGGGCTGGACTGGGCGGGCGACTGGCCAGTGTGCCGATTAAATTACGTGGTTTCGACGTTGGAATTTGTGGTTGCAGCGGCGGGGAGGAGAGGGGAGCTAAGGGGGAAAAATATTAATAAAAAGACGAAGTAGCTGGTAGAAGTGTGCGTGACGCAGGTCAGTGTAATATCATACCCGCATCGAGTGCGAGCGCCCCAGCTATGCCGCCGTATTAAAAAGTGATATTATTCATCACGATGTTGTTATTGGTTGTTTTTTTCTCCTACCGAAATATGTATCACGCTAGTTTGGCAGATAAGGAGATTGAGGGCTTGTGTGACAACTCGGAAAGGCCTTTCCTGCGTTTTTCGATCGGGATAACGGAATGGCTTTCGTTTGATTCGTTGTGGCTTGTTCTCCCTGTCGTCCGCGAAGAACGATATTCGGCGACCCATGGCGGCGAGTCGTCCAAATCGCTCGTCTATCATGATGACGAGAACACTCGCGGTAGAGAGAGAGAGAGAGAGAGAGAGAGAGAGAGAGAGAGAGAGAGAGAGAGAGAGAGAGAG
>NW_026267179.1:40345-52515 GCF_000697945.3 Frankliniella occidentalis
TCCAAATCGCTCGTCTATCATGATGACGAGAACACTCGCGGTAGAGAGAGAGAGAGAGAGAGAGAGAGAGAGAGAGAGAGAGAGAGAGATGGAAATCAATAGTGAGGTTTTCGCGTGCGACATGTGTTACCGCGGTGCACGATGAGCATCGAACCTCGTTACTGTCACGTCATCAACGTTCTCTTTTTTTCTGACCACCCCTATTTTTTCGCAACAGCATTTCTTTTATCAACCTGTTCCCTGCATGACAGCAGCACTCTTTCCAAAAGAAAAACAAAATACGACCAAACTTTGCGCAGACCATAGGCATAGGCGGATGGACGAGTATTTTGCATGTGGTTATACCGAGATGCGTGCGGTGGGTAGCGCTTTGCTCGCCCGGCTCTTCGGAGAGCCCCGTGTCGGCCAGCCCCGCGTCCGCTCTTCCTGCGGAAGTGCACCGGCCGGCCCTAACCTCACCTGCAAAAACGCTCGCTTTAATGAGTGTCCGCGAGCCACACGTGTGGGTCGAGTCGCCGCCGCGACTGTTTCCGCTGCTTTTGCCGCTTTCTCCGCGGCTCCTCCGGCCGGCCGACCCGTCCGATCCGCCCGGGAGGACTCCGGCAGGACTCCGGCAGGACTGTTGGCAGGACTGGCCTAGCCGGCCGCCGGACCGTTTTGTGACGGGTCACACAACTGGTGTGCGTGACGCGACGAGCGAAACCAGTTGCGCCGTCGTTGCCACCGTATTATTAAAAGGACGTAATCGGAGGAAAAAATAGTCGTCACTGCAGGAACGCGAGTTGCTTCATGAGTTTTAATTATTTTTTTTTTTTTTCTGTTACCTATGTGAACATCACCTATTAGATTTTTAACCACCACTGCAGAGCTGCGGGCCAGCGCTCTGCGCTTTCTTCGAAAGTCTCCTCCTCCGACGCCATTGTACGATTCTTTTTTTTTTCAAATCGATAACCATTTTATTTTCTCCCCGGTCTAATGACTGTGTGTGAGGTGCTCCGCCGCAACATAGCCAGGCGCCCGGTCGGTCAGTATGACAATTTTCGGGCTACAATGTTGCGGTGCGAACAATGGCCGCCGTTGGCCCATACCACGTCGGCGACTATTATGACGGCAGATCCGCACACCTCGACGAACAATGCGCCGCTCAAGGGCCGAAGGGGCCGTTACCGTAAGAGCGCCGTAAGTCGCACCCTCGCACCAAATTGGGACTCTTACATCCGCGTGCCTGTCCGCGGGGGGGGCGTGGGAAGGAAAAGCAGTTAAACTGGAAATGGAAAATAATACCACTTGGCGGACGCCCAAGGAATTTTACAATAGGAGTTTGTGCCGTCTGCTGTGTGCGTGTGTCGATTGATGCGACGCATTTTATTTAAGTCTTATTCTTGACTTGTGGGAGGGGAGGTGGGGGTTGTGTGTCCTGCGGAGAACCCGGGCAGAAGAAAAGAGACCCTTGTCGGACCAATCCATTTCCCTGCTCAGGTGTGTGTGCGTGCGTGTGTGTGTGTGTGCGCGCGTGTGTGTGTGTGCGTGTGTGTGTGTGAGTGTCGTCCATTAGAGGAACGTCGATTCGAGGAGGACCATTGAAGGACGGTTATCATTCAAATCCGCCTCGAAAGCTAAAGTGACGAACGAACACGCTTTGGGCCGCCCGTCGTCTGAGGTAACGTGTGGATCACTACACACAGCACACCCATCACCGTCCAAAAGGCTCTTCCCAATCGCTTAAAACTTTTACTGACATCTCAACGACCGATGCCTTTTTGCACTTTGGTCTGTCGTTGGTACGACATTTTTATTACAAGCATTTACATCAAATACTATACTATACGTCGAGGGGGCCAGGTAGGCAAGAAACAAAATGCCCAGCACAATTTTGTGAACAAAATATAAATCCCGCTCATTAGCATTATTTAACTTTTTTACTCCTATAAAAATAAGGCTGTGAGAGATCTCATTCTCATTCGGTCGAGGCAAAGCGAAACTATTTTGGCGCGGATGGTTTGGGGTTTGGGTGAAAACTCATACCCTATCACCCTGGTCATCCCAGGCTCAAGCAAGCTGGTGGGAGTGGAGGTGGAGCCAAGTAGTGATCCAGACTGTAGAAGCACCCGACGTGATTTTTTGGTATTATACAAAATATGTGAAGAATATGAACACCTCCACGATTGTTTTCTGTTGTTTTTTGCAATCATTCGCGTTCGCGTTGTGTGCTACAGTACGCACAGACGCACTCACACAGACACACACTCACGCACCGTAATGGCTCTCTGCCCAGCGTTGAGCCCCCGAAAGACACAATCAATCTCCGGGGGGTTTACCATGTATCTGGAAGTGAGCAGGGCGCGGCGTGGCGCGGCGTGGTGTATTAATGGTTCCAAGTGGTCCAGCCCAGCCTCCGGCCCAGCCAGGCCCGGCTGCACCCGCACGGCTGGCACAGGTCAGGGCGATTTGCTGCAAAGAACATGAGGGTAGGAAACCGCATCGCCATTAATTTTGGACTATCCGTCCGCCTGGTGCCCACCCGGGCCGGGGCGCCGCCGGTGCCCCGGCTGAGCAGAAACAAATCATTCCGACCAGCCCGCGGGACTAGCAGCGCCCGCCCCCCGCGGACCCCCGGCCCAGGGGCGCTGCTGCTAGTCCTTTATGCCAACTACAAGTCATTGTCGTCGCGACAAACCCTTTTGTCTCCCCGAGGAGTCGGTGCGGGGGGGAAGGGAACGAGAGGAGAGCAGGGTACTTGTGGTGGTTCGGCTGATTGTGAAACCTAGAGCTCTTTCAGCGGAGCTGCGCGTCGTAGACGTTAGAATAGTGCGAGCGAGAGAGAAAGAGATAGAAAGAGAAGAGGAGGGGGAGAGAGAGAGAGAGAGAGAGAGAGAGAGAGAGAGTGTCAGCCAGGCAGGAGCCTCATTGAGTGCCCCCCACCCCCTATCTCTGTCTCTCTCTCTCTCTGAACGTCACCGGGCTCTTTATTTCCGGCCACAAGGGGCGTTGATGAAGGCAATACGACGGCCGCTCCACTCGCGAGATGACCTGTCGCTGATACCGCTGAGGCAGTGCAAGCGGGCCGTGGCTCCGCCGTGGCGCAATGAGTGTGCTGGTGCTGGTCCCTCGCTGAGAGGACACACGTGTGCGGGGGGTCCTTGATGATGACGGTAATGTCCTGAATGAAGTCGGAGCCCGAGCGGCGGCCGCCGGGGCCTTAGCGAGCGAGCGGTGCTCGGCGCTCTCAATTGCATTACCGAAGCGTGCCATTCCGCCTTCCAGGACCCCGGGGCCGTGCTGCTGCTGCCGCCGCCACTACGGCACGAGCGGGGGCGGACGATCTGCCTGGAGTGCGGGAAAAAGTCTGACGGGAGGGCGGCGTAGCGAGGGGGTGAGTGTGTGCGGGGGGGGGGGGGGGGGGGGGGGGGGGGAGGGGGGGGGGGGGGGGGGGGGGGGGGGGGGCAAACAGACAGAGGGTGTTAAATTTGAAACTTTAGCCAGGAGGTTAGGAGGGGGGGGGACTCAAGACCACCCCCGCGCGCTGAAACAATTACTGGCAGAGTCGTCGTGTCGTCCGTTTAATAGTTCGTTGGTCCGTAATTAGATTCAGATTCACGTTTACGTTCAACTTGCCAGACTCATTCGTCACAATGACTGTCATCGCCCGCGCGGGCGGGCAGGGGCCAGGCGACGGGCAGGCGGCGCCTTCCTACGGCTACCGTCGGCCCGGCCGATGGGGACGACGCCACGGCGACGACGACCTCCCCGACGAGGAGGACTCGATGGCTCTACAGCCCGACGACGACAGCCGATTGTCGCAACCCTGGTCAGCATGAGGGGCGGAAGGCCATCACCTTACATGCGCCCGTGAGCGCTACACATAGCGATGGAAAGCTTTCCTCCGAGTGAGATATAAGGGTTTTCGGCAAGCTGGTAGAAAAATGCCAGTCGTCTTTTGCTCGCTATAGAAACCACTGAAGTATTGTTTGAAAATCCCCCCCCCCCCAACCTTTTCTTACACACACTCAGTCGTCCGAGTGCTGCCCGCACGCACACTCTCATACACCGGCACCAGAAGCAGCATAGCAGCCCGAAAATTGTGGGCTGCCACCGCGCGGTAATTACGGGCTGCCCGGACGCTGCTTTGCCCCCGTTCTAGCGCCGCCCGAACGGCGGCCGCCGCGGACAGAACGGGGGCCTGCTTCTAGTCGAGGCCACACTGTCAATCACGACCGGGGCTCACTCACTCGCCCTCCTCCTGCTCCTCCTGCTCATCCTCGCAGTGTTGAGCTCCGCAACAGCCGGCCCCGCCTCCTGCGACTCCCATGTGCACAACGGGACGCGACAGGGACACTAGGCCACCCATAGGCCGCCCTCGCCTTCCACCTGCCTGTCTGTCTCACGGCAGCCCCCCCGGCCGGCGGCAGTGAGTGGAAAGGGGGGTTTCGCTAATCCTGGCGCTTAGTCCTGGACATGTCACTGTAACGCGGATGCGGGGGCGCGCGGCGCCGCTGCGCCCTCGGGGGTGGGGTCTGGACGCGGGGGCGGCGGGGCGGGGGCGACGAACAGGGAAGTCCCAGCAGCCCTCCAACGCCCGACATCTCTTGGCCCGGGGCGGGCGTCCGTCTGAGAGTCGAAGGAGACTGCTCGAGACGATGGCCATGCAAATGTCAGGAGGCGGCGGGTGGTGAACACTGAGCCACGCTGAGGGTCCCCCCGAGGGTCCGGCGGGTGGTGAACACTGAGCCACGCTGCTACTGAGAAGCGCCTCTCGCAAACCCGCGACGGGTGGTGGGCGAGGCGACCGCGTCGAGGGGCGGCGGTGGAATCAAAGAGCAGCTCTTCGCTGTTTCCTAGGGCGGCTGACTAGACGAACCACGGACCACGGGAAGCTGACTGAAAGGGATCCGGAGAAGAGACGGAAGCCCCCACCCCACCCGCCCTTGCGACACCGCGGCGGTGGCGACGACAGCGACAGAGCGTGTTTGGAAATATGATGGACGCGTCCGAGGTTGCCCCTCGAGTGCGGCAGCTTGTACGGCGCAGGAAGCGCCAAGAGTGACATTACGTGTGTCCGAATACGGGTTCCGATAAGAACCTTCCGGGCCTCGCCCGTGCGGCTGCTCGCGCGCGCCCCAGGAACACGACGGGCAGCGCACTTCCCTCTCCTTACTGTTGTTGTGATTGATCGTGTGGCGTGTACAAGCTGTTGGCGTTCCAAAGAGAGGGGGACAGGGAGAGGGAGAGAGAGGGAGAGAGAGGGAGAGAGAGGGAGAGAGAGAGAGAGAGAAAGAAGAGAGAAAGAAGAGAGAAAGGAGGGAGGGGGGGACAGGGAGCAGCAAGCGCAAACAAGCAGCGCCTTTGACGCTTCTTCGTACAATTAGCGCGGTTCGGCTCGAGGTGTTGGAGAAGAGATGTCACTACAAAACGCCTGGAAAAGTGGACTGGAGAAGCAGAGCGGGAAACGGGGGGGTGGTGGGTGCTGGACCCGCCCCTTGTAGAGCAGGTGTTTTGACAAAGGCGTTGCGGCCAAAGCCTAATTGCACCTACTCAAAGGGCTCGTGACTGGACTGGCGGGGTGCGGTGGGGTGCAGCGGGGCGCGGCGCGGGGCGTGGCGGGACCCCAGGGCGCGCGTCGCCGTCCCTGAGCAGCCCGGCCCATCCATCCATCAAAAGGCTTTGGTAATCAGATCGGCTGCTGGAATGGATTGCCTGGCATTTGTTCCCCATTGTTTACGCGCCGCGCACTGCCGTGTGGAGTAGCGGCGGCGGCGGCGCGGCGCGTGGGGGGCGTATCTGATAGCGTTTCTGCGGCTCCATTACTGACCAAAGGGCCCAAGTCAAGGCCGGCCGGACCCGCACCGCGCTAAAGAGAGTTGCAAAGGTGTGAGGTCGGCGGCCAGGCAGCGGCCACCAAGACGAAGGCTCGGGTGGGCCAAAATGAAAGTTTCAGCAAAACTTGGGTATAGCCATCTATTTGGAACGAGAGGGGCTAGCAGAGTGTGCCACGTTCGGTTCAAATCCGAGATTGGGAACCATACCCAAGTCACGCGTCATGCTGAAACTTTCAGTTTGTATCACCTAAGGGGGCACCCAAACGCGCCAGTAAAGCATTCCGGTGAAGCTGAAATGCAGAAGAATGCGGGGAAGAAGAAAACGGAAATCGCTATGTTTTAGCATGGTGACTTCCGTTTTCTTGTTCCTTGCATTCTGCTGCATCTCAGCTTTACCAGAGTATGCTTTATTTGTATACCGTCAACGCGACCGTCCGCGGTCACGGCGGCCCGTCGGCGGTGTATGTGGGCGCAGCGCGCGGACGACCCGTCGCCCCGACCCCGTGTTAGTGTGTGCAGGTCGCGTTGACGGGGTGCCAAGCAGAGCGCCGCGGACCTTTGTGTCCATGCCATGGCCTGGGCGTTGTCTCCGCGTGGGGCCGGCCGGTCAGGTCGCCGCGAGGTCGCGCGCGAGAGAGCGTCGCCGTCGTCGCCTACGTGCAAAGGCGCGAGGCCCGCGAGGAGGCGACGACGGCGTGGCGGGCGACATACATAAACATGGAGGTGCGCGCTTCCTCTCGCGACGCAGCGGCTTGCGCGGGGTTATGGAGCGTTGTTCGCCCTCCTGCTCCTCCGGCTGCTGGATAAGGCCGATAACCGTAACCCGCCGCCGCCCCGCCCTCCTCCTCACCCTTATTTTCAGTTCGGCGCGCCGTTGTAGTGTAGTCCCCCTACCACCCACCCCCCATGTCTATCCCCGGTGTGCTCCGAATAGTAGTAGTAAAACGCGGGCGTAACACTAAACGTCGCCGCAGACGCAACGCTTTACCTGAAATACGGTTTTTGTTCTGCGGCCGTCGGGTCCCCCCTCGCGCCTCTTCCTTACCTCGGGCTGTCCGCGGGGCGCCCGCAGGCCAATCTCGCGGACGACGAAGAAGGCCACGTTTAACACCTTTTCGTACCGTTTTGTCCGTTTTTTTCTCTCATCTTTTTCTTTCTCTTCGAGCACTTTGTCATCCGGTGAGGTAGGTAGGTAGGTAGGGGAGAGAGCGAGAGAGAGCAGGAGACTTGGTGATGTACGGACGACGGCGGGCACTTTAGGAGTTACGCCCCGTGTGAAGGGGCGTTAGCTGTTAGCCGGCGCGTTAGACGGCGCGTTAGCCGGCGCGTGGCCCCGTGTCGACTATGGCTATGCACTCACACCGCACATTGCAGAGGCGCTTTTGACGCTGCTCCACGGCCGCGTCGTCATAACCACAAAAATGACACCGAATGGGCGTCGCGATGCGCAGCTGTGACAGCTGCATGTGCAGCTGCCGTGGCTGCGGCGGCAGTTCATAGTGTTACGTGAGTGACGCGGTACACTACTTGTAGTTTCTCCGAGTGCGGCACGCCGGGGACGACCGGACGCTGCTAGCGACCTTTGCACACCCCTGCAACTCATCTCCCACATGATGCACCACCACCTGCAGGTGCGCGGCATGTTTCGGCGCGACACCTCCGCGAGGACACAGCCACCGTCCATCGCTACCGTCGTCGTCGTCGTGGACACTTGCTCCCCGCCCCGCCGGTTGAGCACCGCCACACGAGGCCGCTGCCGATGAGAGGAATTTATACAATCGCTTTCAAACAACAAGGAGAACAAGAGGCCGGCAGCGGCAGCAGCAACAACAACAACAATGTGGTCATGATCATGCCCCCGCGCTGTCACCCCGCAGCGCCGCGACTCACCGCACCTCCTTAGCGCAGACCGCAAGGCCGCGGCAGCGCGGCTCAGACCCACAATCATATTAATCAAAACGAATAACGCCGCGGGGATCGGGAACGCAGGACGGGGGGAAGAGGCGTATCTCGGCGTGACGCGGGTGGAAGATACGTGGCTGTATCGCGCGCAGCAGCCTCCCGCGCGTCGCCGGCCAACGCGGGGGAGGTCAGGCAGGCAGGCGCACGCAGCGGAAAGGAAAGAGGGCCTGCCGGGCCTGCGGAGCCTGCGGAGCCTGCGGTAAGCGCGCGTTTGTTGGGCGCGGTCGGGGCGAGGAGGGAGGCCCGGCAAGGACCCCCCCAGGTGCCGCGCGGGACTCGAGCTCCTCGTCGACGACGTCCCCCGACCGCCCCCGACTGAACCAGGTTGTACGCACGTATTAATGTGGCATTGCTTGATTGCGCTGCATGCAGGGCGTGGAACGAAAGGTACTAGCGATAATTGGAGAAGACTCAAGTAGATCTGACCGCCTCTTTTCGTTAAGATACCCCAAAGGTAGAGGTGCCCCAAAGGTGAGGCAAAGGTGACCGAAACTTAACGCATAGGTGACCCTAAAGTGACCCCTAGACGACCCTGTGTTCGGTCATTCGACTCTCCTCTGTTCGGAGGGGATGAGGTTAAGCAATTCTTGAGGCATTGAGAAAGAAATTGTTTCCCATGAGCGAGGAGGCGAAATAGTGCAAGTGGTCAGGCGAAGTTGTGCGGAGAACGGGCGACCCGGAAGGTCAGTGCGCGGCCCCAGTCCAGTGCCAGGACACTGCCGGGCCGCACCTCCTTCCACCCAATTAGTGCGAAAACTTGATCGCCGAATTGATTGCTAAGGCGGATTCATTCTTCTGCACCCCCCCCCCTAAATACCATCTTGGTTCAATCCCCTCTTGGTCTTCGACCCCCTGTGCGCTCTTTTCCTCTTTCCGACGTACGTGCACGATGCTGCCGGGAAGACGGCGACGACGACCAGGCCGTGAGACCGCGACGAACGTACAGCAGGGCACCACTTCCTCTACGCCATGGCCCAGCTGACATAAGCGAGATCAAGCAGCTCCGGGCTGCATGCTTTCGCTCTTAATTGCACCGTGCTTTCGCCTGTTGGCCCAGGACGTTATGACACACAGGGCCCGCGGGCCGAGGGGGCCAGCCGAGCGGCAGAGGATAAGATAGGAAAGGAAAGGATAGCATGGGATAGGGGCCCGCCTGTCTATGCCCGCCGGACCGGCGACCAGTTGGCGCCCGCGCTGCAAAACCACGCATCTCCGCGAGCCGGCTGGGGAGGTTACAGCACCGGCGCAAACAAACGGGCGGCTTGATGTACGACGTACGGCTCCCCGCGACTGCTCGAGTTTCTCATTTCGCCGCGATGGCGGAAGCCCCGGCTGCGCGATGGCGCAGCAGCAGCAAGTCGGGCCTGATTTGGTGAGAGCAGAGCAGATTGGCCCCTCGCGATGTGGATGTGGGGACTGCTCGGCTCGGCCGGCCGACGGACTGAAGCGGGCCTTGCATCGCTCACAGCGCGGACGGCACTTCACCCGCGCGCATTAGATCTGCGGCGCGCGCCCCGCTCGTGCGCGGAGGCGAGCGGCGGCGCTGGGCCTCATCTGAGCCGGGCCGGGCCGGGCGGGCAGGGCGGAGCCAACAGCACAGGAGGTACTTTGTGAAACCGACTGTTTGACAAAATTACATACGCGAGGGATGAAGAAAAATCCCGCGCGCCGTTGTGCGCAGTGCGTCCGGGCGCCGCTAATGCCCTTTTCTTCCTGCCTCGCACCCGCAGCTGCATTTAGCCTTCCCGCACACGTGATTATTCGCAGTCCACTTTCTAATCTGCCGCCGCCGCTGGTCCGCGCGCCACATAGGGCCGCGCTGCCGCCGCTGCGCCGGCTAAGGCCGGGCTCGGCAATCAGACAAAAGGGCCGGGCTGGGCCGGACAGCCGCGCGCTGCTGACACAAATTTGCACACGGTTTCTCCCTCTCTCTCCCTTTCTATCGGATCGCGCGCAGGGACGCGGCGGCGGGCCGCGCGGCCCTCCACGGCCGGCCAGGGGGGCTTTCTAATGGCGTGTGTCCCGTTGGGCCGCTGGGCCCGGCAGACACCTGCAGATCAGGGCCGATCTGAGGCGCGCGCGGCCGAACACGACTACCGCCCTTTAGTGTTTTCACTTGTCGCGTCGACACTTGCGCGCTTCCCTTGTAAGGGTGCAGCGGCAGGAGAGCGAGAGAGGAGGGGGGTGGGGGGTGGAACAGGGAGGGGGAGAGAGGAGAGGACTTCTCAAGGAGAGGGCGGTTACAGGGTGTTTGAAGTGGGCGGGAAAGGGGGAAATAAAATAAAAACTGGAGGACGTACGAGGGAGGCACACAGGGGAGTGAGAGGGAGAGAGGCGGAAGCCTTGCTCGGCGAGAGAGGAGGATGAGGTGGGAAGGCGCGCAAGACGAGGTATGAAAAAAGTTTGTGTGCAGAGCAAATATTTCGAAAGGCGCGAGGAGCGCGACGACGAGAGGGGCCTTATACCACTCGCGGGTCTGTGTGAGTGTGTGTATGTGTGTGCATATATGTGTGTGTGTGAGGGGCCGTATGTATCGCAACATTAACAGGAAATAGGGTGGGCCGGCCCGCGCCGCCCCCGCCCCGCCTCCTGCATACAAGTCCGAGAATCGCGCGCGCCTTTTGTCGGCCAAACTTTGCACTGAAGGCGCGCTTGTCAACCCAACTTCCGCGCGCCACGCCGCCAATGCCACGCCGGTTATTCCCTCTCTCCTTCCTTCCTTCCCTCTCTCCTTCCTTCCTTCCCTCTCTCTCTCTCCCTCCCTTTTCTTTGCCGCCCCTGCCTCCTTACCCCTCTGTTGCAGCAGCAGCCCCGGCTGGTGCCCCGGTCGATCTCTGCCTCAGCCCCACACCACATCTCCCCGCCCCGCCATAGCGCCGCACTGTCGACTCTCTAATCAACATTTTTCTCCCGCACACCCGCAGTGCCGCGGCCACGACGGCGAGCCTGCTGCCCGCCTGGCCCTGAACTGAGCAAACGCCGCGGCAAACGTCGAGGCGGTACAGTCACAGGCGCGAAAATAAAACCGATATTGAGAGCACAGCAGAGTCCACCGCCGCCGCGTCGTTGACTAGGGAGGTGGATGGCTCAGCCCCAGGGTGGCTTCTGTCGGTTTCCTGTGGTAGTATCCCGGGGGGCGCCGGTTGGCGCTGGTGGTGGTGGTGGCCCCCCTGGTGCCCCCCTTGGTGGTCATGGTGGTGGTCCCGGTGCTGGTGGCCGCCGGGGGGCGCACGGCACCCTGGCCGCCGGCCCCGCTTTGTTCATCCCCGTGCTGCTTAATTATTTCTGCCCGGCGAGCGGAAGCTCGGGTCGAGGCAGCAGCAGCAGCAACAGCAGCAGCCCGGCAGCACGGAACGGCCCCCACCGCCCCCTCCTAGATGTCAACGCGCTCCCGCGCAAGTCAGCTAAGAGCACCGCCGCCCCGACTCACTTCAATCCAGCCCGACCAGCAGAGAGCAGCAGCCAGACCACCTGGCTTTTGGCCCCCTTTGGCAACGGGCGCGTATCCAGACCGGGTCAGGGGGGTCGTGACCTCCCAAATACTCCAGCGCGGGTAGCCCGCTTGCAGGGCAATCCGAATCCGCCTAACAGTGGGACCTCCCCCCCCCCCCTCCTCCCTATCCATACGCAACTCATGGCCAGGCGCCTGTTTGGCAATGTGCGAGTCTAAGCGGCGGCACATAGAGCCCGGGACGGCTGTCGCTGTCCTTGTCAGTACAGCCAGAGCCAGCCAACATCGACCACTATGCCACTTCTCACCGGACCGGGGGAGGGGGCCGGAGGTGACAGTCCGGACGGCCTAGTTGATGCGCTGCAGCGAATATACGGGTCGATTTGAAATGGAGATCCTCGGCCCATGTTGGGTCCCCCTGAGGGTCCCCCCGAGGTCCCCCCCTCCCTGAGGTTCCTGCGGCCCCCTGGACAGCCCCATAAGGGGCGGCACACACATCGCGGGTGCCTTCCAGGGGAGGATCAGTTGTTCGTCAGCCGCGTAACCTCGGCCCTGCTGCTGGTGTGGTGAACAACACCGCGATCGAGCGCTTTATACGCACCGCTTCGCCTACCCCAACACGCGTTTAATTTTACGCTTCTTCGCCCGCGTTTATTTTTTTCCCGTTTGCCGCCGAGCTGGCGCATACACACACACACGCACACACATATGTAGAGGACATAAACTCGGGCTTGAGACTGGCCCTGCTGCCCGGAGCTCTCGGCCGGCCGCCCTGCAAGCCCCAAGCCCCGTTCGATGTTATCAACGGTGCGCGTTTCTTTGGGCGCCCCGCGCTCCCATCCACGTCACATTACTACGGCGCAACGATGATGGCGCTCTTTTTTGTGATAGTAATAATATAATCCTCATGAGATCTCGACCCCCCTCCACCTCCCCACCCT
>NW_026267179.1:53210-53948 GCF_000697945.3 Frankliniella occidentalis
TGGTGGTCATGGTTGTGTTACTGGTGCTGATGTTGATGCTGTTGGTGGTGGGTGATGGTTTTGTTCCTGCTGTTGGTGATGGTGGTCATGGTTGTTTTCCTGGTGGTGATGATGTTGTTGGTGATGTGATGGTGTTTTGTGCCCCCGCGCGATCCTGTCCGCCCGCCTCCACAGCCGCGTGCTGTCCGGCCCCGCCCCCTACGCCGCGCGTTCTATTCGGGCGGGCCTCGCGATGACGCGCGCCTCCTCGCCGCCCCGCACTTACGCCCCTATGCCGGGCTGCGCCGGGCTGTAATGCGGCTATCGCGTGCACCTCATTGCATCAGGGGCGGGGCCCGGGCTGCTGCATTCCAGCGCCTCGCGAGATGATAGCCTGGACCACACTACGCACCGGCAGACCAGACCGCAAGCAGCAGCAGCAGCGGATAGCGGGATCGAATGCCAAACGCCTGCCGCGGCCCGCCGCACTGCGCTGGAGCTGCTTACTCTTTTTTTTCGCACACGCAAATAAATCTCTGCTGTGTGGGAGGTACAAAAAACAACACACGAAAAAAAACACAGTTTGAAATGGAATTGCACGGAGTGCAATAGACGGTGCTCGAAGCTTATTGCTGCTCGTTGTCGCGAGGCCACCCTCTGCTCACCCCGGCGCCGCTTCACTTCAGGTTAACGCAAACACACCCGACTGGAACAACTCGAATTGGGTTTGATCCGTCGGGGAAAGGGGAAAGGGTGGGG
>NW_026267179.1:54200-62305 GCF_000697945.3 Frankliniella occidentalis
CCCCGCCTGCGCGCGAGCGTGGGAGCACCATGGTGGTAGGTAGGCAACCCCCACCCCCGACTGCACGCAAAGCCTACGCCAAAGTGCAAAAAAGAAATGAACAATAGAAAAAAACAACAAGAAACGCAATTTTCGCGCACGCTAATGCCCATGCCCTCCTATTCCTTCCCGCGTGCCGCAGAGCCCTCCTCTCGAAACCGCATCAGCACCACCATCATTTTGCGGACGACAATGCCGTCTATAAATCGAAAACTACGCAAAAATGAGGCGCGCGGGCGCAAAAAAAGTAGGGGAAATAATGCCCAACACGGCGCGTCCCGCGTGTTTCTTCTTTTGCGTGCGCACAACGGGGGCATTGTTATCACTGTGAGCGTGGGAGGAGGGGCGGGGGAGGATGCAGCGGATTACGTGCTGCAACAAAATATGAACTCGTCCAGCAGAGCGAGACGGAGGCGGGAGCTGTCGGAGGCAGAGTAAAGAGGAGGGGGGTATGCATAGCAGCAAAAAGAGGAGGTGGATACTCCAATATTCCTGCACTTCAAGGTGAGAGAGTATATATCTAACCTGGATTGCGCACTACACATAACACAAGTGTTTTATGTTTTGCTGATCGGTGAAGGTGGTGGTTGTTCCATTCTGAACACTTATTCTCTCTCGCTTGTCCCCCTGCTCGCACCACACTTCACCCGCCCCCGCACCCGCCACCCTTTTACAACCGATGAGTGGTTTGACCACCAGAGCCGCGCGTGACAATGGATCGATGTGGACGAGGCCGACCCCAGAGGAACCCAAGAGGAACGAAGAGCAAAGGAGAACGTCTTGGCGCCGCCACCCCGCACCCCGCCAAGGAAAATATTAGCCCTTTCTAAACATTTCCCAGCAGCCTTTTCCCCCCTGCGCGCGGGTTGTAACAACATGGCCGCTTGCAGGCCGGCCGCCGGCGAGCTCTTTAAAATTGCAGGCCTTGAAATTACAGTTTTATCAGCGGGCAGAGAGACGGGGGGGCCGGCTGGGCATCCTTGTGTGTGAACGTACCTGCAAGTACCCCAATATGACGTGCTGACGGGGGCAGGGCGGGGGTTGGGGCGGAGCGGGGGTGGAGCGGGGGCGTCAGCCGAGGGGCCGCGGGCAGCACGGGGCGCTGAATTCGTAAGCGGATGATACACAAAGGGCTCGCTTTCGCTGGAGAGGAAAAACGGAAAATTGCCTCCTAGAGCGTCCTCTATCCGCTTCTCAATGGCAGCAGCAGAGCCACACTCCGCGGATGGGGGCCGCCCCCTTCAGCTGATCACAACACAATGCGCTGCTCACAAATTATTTTATAAGAAATGAAAACTTTAACGCCGCGGATGCGCCAACCGGACGCCTGCTGCAAGAAAAATCCATGTCATATTTTATGTGATATTGAAAACATACTAGTGAAATGTAACTAGCACAGTAGCTCAATACTATGAACGCGGGGCCGGAGGGAACTCCTCTGCACTGTTTTAATCCTTTCGAGAGGCCCGACTGCCTAATCTCCAGGGGTCAACATGAGCGATGAGGCGGTCCAGAGTTCACTCTAAAACGGTCGCCGTCCCCACCCCCTCCTCCCTCCAGCAGCTGCGGGGGGCACGGTGGGCCGGGCCAGACCCCACTGTATTATGCATGGCTCTCCTCTTTGGCCGCTTGTTGACATTTTTCTAGCTTGGCGAGAGAGCCGAGGTAGCCGGTCCGGTAGCTCCCCCCGCCCCGTGCGCCCAACAAGCCTCAGGGGGCGCCGGGCCAAGGGGTGGGGGCTGGGGGCCCTCAAACCCCCACGGCTTTGGCTACTTGCGCCCCAAATCGCGTGCCCCGAGCACCGTCGCTGCTGCTGCTGTGCCTTGCGTTTTCTTAACATCTAATCCACGTCTTTTTCTTCGCCCCCTCCCCCTCCGCGTTTGCCCCAACACTCCCCGCAAAAAAACCTCGACGATCATGTTTCGGAACAGGATTAGCGAGTTTGGAGAAACATCTCCTATTCGCGCGGGCGGCGGTGGCGGTGCGGTGCGCGGGAGGCGGGACGAGTATAAAGAAGAAGAGTTCCAGAAAAGCACAAAAAAAAGGCGAACACAACATAATCAGGACACTCAATGCGACCCAACAAGCCAGAGCAACGACAGCGCCGGCCGCAAGAGCAAAGCCACCTCCGCGTCCATTCCGAAATAAAAGACGACGCGCTTTTTGTTAAAAAAGCGACAAAAATGATCGGAAAGAGGTATGGCCCCAAAAAAACACACAAGGGGGGGGGGGATGAAAAAGTTTGAGCGGCAGCAGCTGGGGGAAGGAGTTGATCCCGCCCGCTGCTCCGCTGTGCTCCGCTGTGCTCCGCGTCGCCCCTGCCGCCGGGTGCAGCCAGCCGGACGGGCCCGGGCGTCGCATTACGCCACGAGATACTGAGCGTGAAAGCAGCAGTTCCACTTTTTAGCTAAAACCTCCTAATTAGGTTTCGGGCCGCAGGCAGCTGCACCCCCTCCAGCTGTCCCGCCCCCCCAGTCCCTCCCGCCCTTCGCTCCCGCGCCGCGACCGGCAAACAAAAGTGTGGCCGACAAACAAACTCGCAAGTGTATAACACTGTTTTAGCCAAACTTAGAGCAAGGGGTACGTACGTATTGTTCGTGTCGCGCCCTTGAAACGGCGACACAGCCCGCGTACACTATACGTCGTGCACTCCCCCTCGTCCCCGTCAATCCGGCCGCAGCAGAAGAAGCAGGCCGGGAGCCACTCCATATGCAATGACGAGAACCAGACGGGGCGAAACAGAAACGGGGGGTAGGAAGAAGGATTTCGGTGCAATCGGAGCGACTCGGTGAAATAGGAAACGGAACATAGGGGCTGGTGGGGGGGAAAGGGGGATTTGAAAGAGGTAAAGCGGATGCGGCGTCGGGACGCGCGCCGCCCTCCTCGGTCACTCCGTCACCCCCAGTACACGATAGAAGTACGTGAGGACGCTAATCCTGTAACGCCCAAAGAAAACAAAATAATAAAAAAGAGGAGAGGGTGAGTGAGTGTGTGTGTGTCTAACTGATTCGCACCACAGCAGCCTGCCGTGTCTGCTGTGTGTGTTATTCTTTTTCCACGACGAGCACGTGTCCCTTCCGACACACACGTACCTCATTACACACACACACACACACACACACACACACACACAGCGTAGGTTTTTCTAAAGGAGTAGCTTTCGGTCCGTTCTATCATAACGAGGTAGGCCACCTTACCTCTGCTTCTTTTCTCCTTCCCATTCCCCTCTCTCCTAATATCTCTCCCTTGCTCTGTCGTGTTATGACTACACTGAGGCAAAACCATGTACATTGAAGACGTGGGCATGCCTTTCCTCTCTCTCTCTCTCTCTCTCTCTCTCTCTCTCTCTCTCTCTCTCTGATACATTCGCAGTGCTCTCACAGTGAAACGAGCAGCATACGTGGAAAAAAATGCATATTGCAGCACTATGAGGACGGAAAACTCCTTGTTTAACCTCGCAGAAAGAGAGCAGACGGGGGAGGGGGGGGGGGGGGGGAAAGGTCGAAGGAGTAGGGAGAGAGGAAAAGCGAGGGTTGGTTGCCAAGTCAGATTTACAGCGACAGAACTTATTTTGATTTTCCACACAAACTTATTTTATGTGCAGAAGTGTAAAGACGTGCGCACCTCTTTGACTGCCTCACGTTTCGCACCAAACTTTGCAGACGTCTCACTCATTTCAGGTCAGTCAAGCACCCCCCCCCCCTTTCCCCCCCTCTCTTCACTAAACCTTCACACTGAACTTTTACTCAAAGACAGCGAATAGGAGTAAAAGATGGAGAAGTGGTAGAGGCAGGCAGAGGGATAGTTGAAGGGAGGCGCAACAGAGAGATATGAAATATCAGTGCTAAATAACAAGTAAATGGATGGACGTGTCGCAAAAAGAAAGCCATGGGTCGCGCGTACGTATGTTCTAGGTGTGTGCGTGTGTGTGTGTGTGTGTGTGTGTGTGTAAATGTATGTGTGTTGTACCGTGTTGCCCGCGCCGCGTACACGCGGCTGGACGTGTAAATATGCGTGTAGCGTTGCCGAGCGGCGATGGCAAGAAACTCGATGGAATGAGAGAGAGAGAGAGAGAGGGCAATGTCACTATCGAGGCGGTGCGGCAAAACACAGTGTAGGAAAAAAAGTAGTTCGCAATGATCAATAAAATAAACAATGAAATCAAAAAATTTCCCCCTCGCCCCACCCCACTCAAAAAAAGGGTTGATTTTTGAGTGTGGTGTTAATAATTTTGTGGCACCGGGGTGCGGCAGTAGGTGCGCTATAACCCCATCGCGAAAGTGCAGACTGATATGGTAAAGTACTGAACGAACAGATTTTAAAGGACCGGCAACGCATACACAACTTGTTTAGCAGTGTACTCTTATAGAGAGTCATGAAAGGAAAGGCCGCGATACCAGCATTGCTGTTCGACGTCGAAGCAACGAAATGAGGCAAACGTTTCGGAATTTGAGATATTTTTGAGTTTGAGTCGCGAGGCGCGTCGGCGGCAGAGCACGGACTGGGCACCGCGGCGGCGCGGGCAGGAACGCGGCGACGCAAAGAGTTGCGCACAGCGATTGCGCACGCCGCGATAAGAGAGAGAGAGAGAGAGAGAGAGAGAGAGAGAGAGAGAGAGAGACTAGATGATTATTGGGAAAAGAGACGCGCGGCAAGTGAAAACGAAGCCTTCTCTGTCTCCCGCGTCTCTCCCTCATCCTCTCTCTCTACACGCTGGCATGCGGCTCCATTGTTTCCATTTCCAGTTGGACGGGCTTCCCCTCCCCCCTCCTTTTCCCCCGGCCTCTCTCCCTCTCCCTCCCCTTGCCCTTCGGAGCTCAGCGCGCGCTTCACAGAAATTCAAATGGCCGAGAATTGAAATGCAGTTGATTGTGCGTCAATCGACAGGGAGGGCCGATCAGGCCCGTCACACCGCCAGGCCAGGTCCCCACGGGCTGGACCCTGCAGCCCGGCCGCTCAGCAGCTCAGGCTGAGCTAGAGGCTGAGCCAACTGGCTGAGCCAACTGGCTGAGCCAACTGGCTGAGCCAACTGGCTGAGCCAACTTGGCTGATCCGAAGGCTGAGCGAAAGAATGAGCGAGAGCCTAGAGCCAACTGGCTAAGCATGAAGCTGGTGATCCCCGGAGTTTGGGCGAAAGAATAAATCGAGAGACTGCGCCAACAGGCTTGAGCTGAGCATGGATCTGGGGCTGGAGGTCGAGGATAGATCGACGCGGAGGTGAAGCCGGAGGATGACCGAGGAGCTGGCAAACGATTGAGGGGGCATGGGCAGAGGCAGGACGGGACGAAGAGCGAAACGAAATGATCACGAGTGGAAATGATGAAAACCGAGACTGGGCCGATAAATTCGACTGTTTATCGGGCTGTTCCTCCTCGGCCGAGGTGAGGTGACGAGGTGGCCGGTCTGCTCTGCCCAGGCTCTGCCCAGGCTCTGCCCACGGGCTGCGCTGCTCGCCTCGCCTCCGGCCGCCCGGAGACACAAGCGGGTCATATAAGTCAGCAGGTGGCAGAGGGGCCCAGCCAGCCGGGGGCCAGCCGGGGGCCAGCACGGCGCAGCACGACGGCCAGCCACAAAAAGATATCGCTCGGCTCGGCCAGGTGCTCGCGCGCCCCCGGCCGAACGAAAGCGCTTTTCGGACAAGTTTTGTAAGAAAAATAAAATGAAAAGGGATGCACAAAAAAGAAGGAATAAAGAAGCAAGAGGTCACGCTGGTGGCGGCGGAGCGCTCTCCACCAACAGCAGGACGTCCGCCGTGGCCGCATAAAAGTTGGGGAGTCATTTTCTTATCCCGCTAAGCGCGATTTTCCGGCGAGCACCCTCCCCTGCCCCATCCCTCCTCCCTTCTTTCTGCGCGCTTCTGAAGTGACCCGATTTCCTTATTTCAGCGCTTTGCTGTCCGTCTTACAGAGGCGGCCCACCCTCCCCTGCTTGGCCACTCGCCAGGGTATCGCTAGAAAGGGCATCGCTTTCGACGAAACAAACCTCCCTGCGAGTCTCTCTCCCTCTCTCCGTCCCGAATATCACCAGCATCGACCCACTGCCGCAGCTCAATCGTTTGCCAAAAGAATTGCGTTCAGATGATTCCATTTGGCCAGGAATGGTTTTGCGGAAAGCAAAGAGGAAGTCAATTAACTTTTTTACAACAAGAAAACAAACGGCAGCGCGCGGCAAGGAGAGGTTTTGTATCAAATGTCACGGAGCTCCGCAGAACTCATCAGCGGCCGTGTGCGGCGTCCAGCACACCTACCTCCGCAGCATCGGTTCCAGTTACGCCACTTCTCGATCAAAGAAACGAAAAAGAAATGTGTATAAAAGTAATGGAAAGAGAATCTTAATTCGGTTCTTTAATTTCCCACGACGCTGCCGTGCGTTTCGTCCGCCGCCCGTCCCGTCCTCCTTCGGGCCCTCCTCTCTTTCCGATGCGTGTTTTATTTTCTGGTCACCCGTTTGCATTAATGAAACGCTGGTCGAACGACACCGGAATTTTAATTTAGGGAACAACACCAAACCGTCGCGTCGTCGTCCTGGTCCCCCCGGTCCGGCCTGGCGGGGCCGCCGTGGGCAGCAGCAGCGCCTCGGCCGCGGAGGAGGCTGGACGACGGGTCGTTTGGCCCGAGCGACATCCACGGTAGCGGCCGCGGCGGCGGTGGCATCGATACGATAGCATCCTCCTTATCGTAAAATTTTACACGCTGTACGGCCGTTTGAGACGAGCCACGCGGGGATGGCGGCGGGACGAGCCAAAGTGGGCGATAATGCGTGCGGACAAGAAGACGAGCCGACACAATCAGCCGGACGACTACTAGTCGTGCAAAATAACCAAAGTGGCTCAGGACGGCAGCAGGGCTATAAGCGCGTGGGAAAGAAATGGGCGATGATTCTTTTTCCGCGCCCGGAAAAAAATACACAGCACCAACCTGAACAAAAGTGCAAAAAATTGGGAGAGGATCCTCACGTTGTAAGGGCGCTATGCTTGTGCATTGCAGACACTCCACATTCTAAATTCCGTACGTACTCAGTCAATTCCTTCAAACATGAAATGATATTGAAAACCTTGATTAATGCTTAAAAACTCGTTGCGAAGAATTAGTTCGTGTCTATTGCAAAGAAATTCAAAAAGATGTCAGATTCCTTTGGAAACTGTGTTTTTGTAATGCAAAGAAAATGTCGAGGAAATTGTTTTTCAAGTTCTCGTATTACAATGCTTTAAAATTATTATCAGACTGGAAAGAAAATCGTTTGCAAATACGCACCTTTTCTTTGCAGCAGTGAGGACAGACAAATATGTCACAATCCTTAAGTTTCCTGATTTTTTCCCTGTAGCGCTCAACTAGTGTCCTCCTCTCCTGACCAGGACGGCCACGGGGTCGACTTTGATCAAATACACTGCGCATAACTGGAATACCAACATGTGTGGGGGAAAAATCGTCGGGACTTGAACGTTCTTTTCTACCCGCTATCCTTCGTGTCCGATCAGGATAGGAAAAACATATCATGATGTCAAGAAATATGCTGGGGGCGTCCGTCTGTCGCGTCGCCTGCTCTGTGGCGTAACGCCTGTATAGAGAGGAAAGCGAGCTGGGGAAGCAGTGGTGCCGCCGGCATCCACCAAGTCAACCAAAAACTTGGAAGGGGTTTCACCTCGCCACGCCACCGCCACCGCCATCTGATCTCCGCACACGCACGGCTGGAGTTATTATCGGCTGGACGTTGATCTAGATCACGACGGTCAGATAGGACCCCGCGCCGCCGAGGAAGACGCATAGCAAGGGAAACGGGGGGGCAGGAGGGGGGGATTCGATTTGGATGGCCGCGTGTGTGTGTGTGTGTGTGAGTGTATGTGAGCGAGAGAAAAGGGAGAGAAGGACGGAGTCAGGGTCGTTTGTTTTCGAGCGTTTAATCGTTTTCAGATTCGCCGTTTGCGTGCTCTCTCTATCAGCCTTTCTCTTTCTCTCTTTCCACCCCCGTCGCCTGCTCTCTTCCTCTGTTAACGGGCGGGGCGCTTCGCAAAACGGAAACCGTTCCTCTCCGACCGGGGCGAGAATCGCCTCAACCACACACACACA